>NC_050443.1:129666143-129966143 GCF_903995425.1 Onychomys torridus
TCGCGGGGTGTGTCTTCTGCTACTCTCGACATCACCAGGTCACTTGGGGGCTCTAAAGGGCTAGGTTCTAGAACATTCTCAACGGTGGTGGTAGATGGTGAGCTCAGAGCTCAGCTGGCACTGGTGGTGAAAGCCTAAGTTTCCCCTTCCTGTGGCCTGGTCTGTAGCTTGCACTTCTCGGGGGCAGTGTCTGGGATGTGAAAGGGAGCATTCTAAGAAGGAATGTTCCAGAAGGTGGGTGGTAGAAGAAGCTGTGGGTCTTCTTAAGGGTTGCAGAGGCTTAGACTTGCAAAGCATGGCATCTGCTTCTCTCTCGATTAAAGAGTCACAAAGCCAGCCTGGATCTGGCAAGGGAAACAGACCCCAGCACTATTGAGGGACAGCACTGGATGCTGGGAGGGGAGGAGCTTACGGTGGCTGCCCCTGAAGAAGACCAGCTGGACATTTTCCTTCTGGAGTCTCGGGGGACAGCTCAGGACTTTTGGATGAGAAAGGCTCAGAAACCCTGAGGGCAAAGGGTAAAGGTTGTAGTGCTGGTCAGTCTCTCTGGTCTCCTGTGATGGCCCTTCCGTGTCTGTCTCTCCGTCTCCACTCTCAACCTCACTGTTAAGTCCACTGAGGATAGACGGGGTCAGCAGCAAGGGAATTAGGGTACATCAAATCTGTGGGCAACTGAGTTAGATTGTTGGGACTTCTGTGGTTCTCGTGGTAAATGAATGCCACAAGGCAAAAACCGCACAATCCCTGAAGGCTCTGCTTACTCACTCTCTGGTTTTACCACCCCCCAAACCCAAAAGCTGGATGTAGCTGGAGAGTGGTGTAAGTCTGGTGGCTACCTGTGATAGCTTGGGTGACATCAATCACCTCACTAGTGGGGGTGATGGGAAGGGTGGTGGAGTTGGTGCTAGAGGCCTTTACGGGTGTAATAGAGGGAAGGAATGGCTGGGATTCTCAGGGGCCTGGGAACTGGTTCTCTACACCCACTGTGTGGGCCCTGGGAATGAAACTCAGATTAAAGGCAAATGCCTTTCTCAGCTGAGTCATCTCACTGGGCCCCCTCAAAGGGGATCTGTAGTTGGAGTTTTTCTGCCTGGCCCACAGTCAGGACAAATCTCTCTTACCCGTCAGTCCCACAGTCGCTCAGACCCAACCAAGAAAGCACACAGAAACTTATATTGCTCACAAACTGTATGGCCATGGCAGGCTTCTTGTTATCTACTTCTTCTATCTTAAATTAACCTATTTCTGTTAGTCTATACTTTGCCACATGGCTTGTGGCTTACCAGTGTCTTTACATGTTGCTTTTCATGGCAGCGGCTGGCAGTGTCTTCCCCCAGCCTTCCTGTTCCCACCCTTTTATATATAAAAGCCCAGCGAGCTCAGTTGGTAGAGCATGAGACTCTTAATCTCAGGGTTGTGGGTTCGTGCCCCATGTTGGGCGCCTGACATTGGTGAAATTATTAAGGCCACTCCACGTAGTTAAAAGGGAGGTTTATTTTGTGGGATAACTTACAAATGAAGGGATAGATTGCAGGGTCTGGGAAAGGTATGGCGCAGTCTGGCGGTGTTCTCTGGAGAACTCTGCTTGGTCTACCTCCAGCATCCAGGGTCCCAGAACCAAGCGAAGCCTCTCCTCTCGATCCTGGGTCTTCAGCTTCCTCCCTCAGCCCCGCCTTGTGGGCGTGACCATTACCAAAGCCTCAATGGGGGGTTGGAACTTCCAGGCCAATGCTAGGATGGCTACCCACTATAGGGATCCTGGGAGGAGGATGGTTGAGGTGGAAATGTGGCCTTAGTGCTATAGAGAGCTGAGTTGTGGCTGTCTTTTTTTCCCTCTTTCTGTGGATTATAGGGACTCCGAGGGTGCCCACCTGCTGCCTGATCAGAGGTCTCACCAGTGGGGTCCTTCTCCACAAGAAGACATGGCCAACTTCCAGGTGCTGGTGAAGCTCCTGCCTGTCATGGTGACGCTTGTGCCTTACTGGATGGTATATTTCCAGGTAGGCACCTCTGCCTTCTGATCTGGGGCCTGGCACCCCAGCCCCTCATGGGCTCAGCCCTTGCCATAGAAGCCTGCAGCATTACCTCCCCAGGGTAATGGTGCATGTGTGAGTGTGTGCATGCAAGTGTGTGCAGGCTTTTACACGCGGGTGTGTCCATGCATGTGCATGTAAACATAGACTTAATATGCATGTGAGTTTATGCATGTGCATCATACATGTGTGCATGTGCTTTCATATGTGTGGAACCAGTGCAGCAACCTAATCTTGTAGTCAGACTTTTCTTTGGGCCACCGGCTCCCCCCAAAAAAAAATTGACATGGAGACTTACTATTAATTATGAAAGCTTGGCTTTAGTTTAGGCTTGTCCCACTAGCTCTTCTCACTTAAATTAACCCATTTATTTTAAATTTACATTCTGTTGCATGGCTTGTTACCTCATCTCTCCATACTGCCCATGCTACTTTCTCTACCTCTCACTGGCGACTCTGCCTTCTTCCCAGAGTTCTCTCTGTCCGGAAGTCCCACCTATACCTCCTGCCAAGCTATTGGCTGTTCAGCTTTTTATTACACCAATCATAGTAATACATTTTCACACAATGTACAAATATCTCACAACATAATCCATCCCCAAGTAACAAGGCCGTTGCCTCCCACACCCTCTCCACTGGAGAGAGCCTAAGATAAGGCATAGCCTGCTACTCTAGGGTGGCACAGACTGTCCCACTGGTACAGCAACCTGGGGAAGATGTCCATACCAACTGTCAGGACATTGACATCCTTCCCTGGTGGCTACAGTGGCTGCTGCCATGAGTGACCCCCGAGTACTCCCTGCCTGGAGTCTCCTGCACTTCAT
Organism: Onychomys torridus; assembly: GCF_903995425.1. Classification (NCBI taxonomy): domain Eukaryota; kingdom Metazoa; phylum Chordata; class Mammalia; order Rodentia; family Cricetidae; genus Onychomys; species Onychomys torridus. The sequence continues at coordinate 129,669,000 of NC_050443.1, forward strand.
GGCAGCTAGAGTGCCAATGTCTGGTACAGTGAGGGGCAGGAGCACCAAAGCTGTTCCGTCCAGGAGCTGTGTCCAAAGCCCTGCTGGCACATCAGTACCTCTATACTGGCGGTGTCAACCTTCAGGACTCAGCCATGTTATTATCCACCCCCTCATTTCAATAAATAGTTATCCATACCCACCCTGTGCAAGACCTGGAGACACAATGGGAAGAACATCTAGGCAGCTACAGCCAGGCTCTGGGATAAGTCTGTGATTACTGCCCATGGCCTGAGAACATCAGAAAACCCCATCCTCAAAGCTGCCTCCCAATGAGAAAGGGGTTGGGAGTGCCTTTCCCTGACTGGGGGAAGGCCCAGCTGCAAAGGGATGCTGCTGAGGAATCCTACCCCAAAGCCTCCAGTGACCAGCTCCACCCTGACCTGCCTCCATCTCTCCACAGATGCAGTCCACCTACGTCCTGCAAGGTCTCCACCTCCTTATCCCCAACATCTTCCAGACCAACCCTAACAATAGCTCTTTGGCTCTGAGACCAGAAATCAATAACTACAGGGTAAGAGAGTAAGTGTGTAGTCAGCCCCCAGCCAGGCTGGGGGCAGCCTGTGAGAACAGGAGGGAATGGAGCTGCCTGCACACTCCCCCACCCCCAATCCCTCAGTGATGTAGCATGCTTAGGACACAAGAAAATAACCAGCAGGGTGGAGGGACATGTGGAATACCCAGGCCCCCTCTCAGCATGATCAGTGGCCCACAGGAACTAGGTGTCCCCCCATGCTGCTGCCTACTGTCCAGTTTGCACCCCTAGTGCACATATAGGCCTCTGTTCAATGCTGCCTTTCCCCCTATTTCCCTGGGATCCTTTCCATGCTGCACTCATGATGGAAACTTGTATCCAGGAAGAACTTTGCCTTCCCTGATGTAATCCTGTCCCCTAGTTTCACGGCTGAGATAGCTGAGTTCCATGGGGGGAGGGGGTGGGACCGGAGGAGCACTAGCCCTGGGTTACTCAGGGACCTTGTCCAGCCCAGGGCTCTTTCTGCTCTGCCAACCTGTCTCTCCTGGCCCTCTCCCACCCAGATCCCAGAAGCCTGGCTCCTGCTGGCCAATGTGGTGGTGGTACTGATTCTGGTCCCTGTCAAGGACCACTTGATTGATCCTCTGCTGCTGCGGTGCAAGCTTCTGCCCTCAGCTCTGCAGAAGATGGCCCTGGGCATGTTTTTTGGGTTCACCTCGATCATTGCAGCAGGTGCGTGATACATCATGTTCATCCAGGCCTTGAGGGAGAGGTCTGCCCTTGCGACACATACTGTAAGGGAGTGAAAGTCACTGGGTGTAGTGGTGCGCACTTGTAGTTCCTGGCACTCAGGAGGGTTCAAGGCCAACCTGGGCTAAAGAGACTCTCTGAAAACAAATTAAATGAATATAGTAGAAGCTGAAGAAATTAAAGCTAAATGAGCAGTCTTGTTGGTCATGTGCAACACAAACTAGAAGTGGCTATCTCCTTTAAAGTATTTTCTCCTATCCCACCCTGAGCAATTTCAGGGGTTTTGTTGCTACTTGTGTTCGGGGATGGAGTGTCTAAAAGGTTAGGGGAGTTGCCCAGGTTTGCACAACAAGCCAGTGGAAGGGCCAGGATTGGAATGCAAGTGTCCTATCTGATCGTGATTCACTCACCAGGGCAAAAATGTCTCCCCAGCACTGAAGGGGAGACAATAAACCAAAAAGCCAGGTTGGAAATGCTACCATAATACCTAACCTTGCCCTGGAGAAGTCATGGGATCTTATGGAAAGTAGGCCTGCTTGAAAACCAGATATACTGGGACTAAGATTCAGCCCTGACTCCTTATCACCTGGGTGATTCTGGGCTGATTTCTCAATCTAAGTTCCACTTTCTTCATTTGCAAAGAATGTCATAACAGACTCTGGATTAATAAGAACTCCTACGAGATACAAAATCCAGCTGAGCTTCCTAGCAGCCAAGGGGGGAAAAAGGGGGAACTCAAGCTCTAAACTGCCTGAGGTAGTGGTCTGACTGTACTTTCTTGCTCCCCACTCCACCCCACCCCCAGGAGTCCTGGAGAAAGAGCGCTTACGGTACATCGCTGCCAACCACACAGTGCCTCAGCCGATCGGGAAGGACACGTACTATGCGGCACCACTGTCTATCTGGTGGCAAATCCCTCAGTACCTGCTCATCGGGATCAGTGAGATTTTTGCCAGCATCCCAGGTATCCTGGATTCCCTCCCCAGCTCTTATGCTGGTGCTGAGCTCTGCTTGGGTGTATGTACCTCCAGTCCAGAGGGAACCATAGGCGTAGCACTCTGGCTTCTGTGTGGAGGGGAGCAGTGACTCTGACTGAGGTCTGCACCTGCTCCAGCGAGGTTTGAGGGACTTTCTAGCTGGCACTGGGTTCAGGCTTGAGCCAGCCATTGCAGCAGACCCCGGGGAGTTGGAAGTTAAAAGGCACTTTCCATATGTCCCCTGTGCCGTGCATTCTCCTACCTTTTGCCTTTGTCGTCTTGTTCCTCCAGCCTCTTTTCTCAAAACCCCCTGGGTTGGGTGCTCCTCCCTTCTGGAACTCAGCACTGTGTCCTATAGTGTGTGCATGCACGCATGCATGCATGCACGCACACCAACCCTGTAACAACCTAGTTGGGTAGGCTCTCCCTCTAGGCCATGGTGGGAATTCTAGATCTTGATGATAAAACCGACCCTGTGAGCTCAAGTTGCACACAAAAAAACACACCAGTGCTGGACTGGGGACTGTAGAGTGTGGCTGGGCTGTGAGTAAGGTGGGGAGGGGTGGAGATGGGCTCCTGGGGAAGCTGTGGGAATAGCATGAGCCAGGGGGCATGGTAGGGAGTAAGCGCTGGAGAGGGGAGTGGGGAGCAGAAAGTCACAGTGGGTCCAATGGCTGAGCCTGGATGGTAAAGTGCCCCCTGAGGCCAACAGCATCCTTCAATCCTCCCAGCAGTCAGTCATACAGGGTATAGAAGCCTCCAAGAAGTTCCAGAGAGCTAGGCAACTGTGGCACACGCCTTTAATCCCAGCAGAGGCAGGCAGACCTCTGTGAGTTCGAGGTCTACAGAGTGAGTTCCAGGACAGCCAGGACTACAGAGAAATTGTCTTGAAAACCAAAACCAAAACCAAAAAGCTTCCAGAGAGCCACTCAGCCATGTGTGGATGATATCAGGGCCCAGGACAGACAAATTAGACAGAAAGGGAGGCCTACATTTGGGAACTATTTTAGATGCTGGGTGGAAATGATTTGGTGATGGTGTGGAAGGAAGGTCAGCACAGAAAGCAGGGAGAAGTTGAAGAAGCTGTTGACTAAGATGTAAAAACCCCCCACCCCCACCCCTCACCCCCGTCATTGGGATGCCCAGGAGGAAGGAGAATAGTCAGAGCTCTGGGGTAGTGTTTATGATGTCCAGGGGGGAGGTGTTCCATCAGATGTGGATGAGGAGGGCAGATAAAATGTGTCATGTCACAGGTGTGCAGGTTCTGTCAGTCATGAGGACACACAATCAATCCAAGGCAATTAGGATAGCGGCTTGGAAAAGAGGGCAGGTGAATGTGACTCCCCCACAATGGGAGGTTGGCAGTAGGGCCCATCTCTGCTCCCCGCTGCAGCCCAAATCCCTTCCCTCTCTCTCCCACAGGTCTAGAGTTTGCCTACTCAGAAGCTCCACGCTCCATGCAGGGTGCAATCATGGGCATCTTCTTCTGCCTTTCGGGGGTAGGCTCACTGCTGGGCTCTGGCCTGGTGGCCCTGCTGTCCTTGCCTGGGGGCTGGATGTACTGCCCCAAGGACTTCGGTGAGTGAGAGGGGACCCTCCCCAGGAGAAGATAGGGATGGAGGGAGGCATAGGGATGGGCCGAGCACTCGTGTTTTACACTCCATGGCCCTCAGAGGCACCTTCCTGCTTCTGGAACTCAGCCATTGCTGAGTGGTCCACTTCCCCTTGGTGTCCAAGTCCCCAGATAGACGACTAGGGAACATTCCAAGAGACACCTGGGGAGTTACAATATGAGAGGGCTCTCTACCCGGTGCTCTCTGACCACACCCACTGGAGTGTGGCTTTAGCTGCTAGCCCAAGGAGCCCCTCCCCACCCTCATGTCAGCCCTTCTGTCCCCAGGGAACATCAACAACTGCCGGATGGACCTTTACTTCTTCCTGCTAGCCGGCATTCAGGCTGTCACGGCTGTCCTGTTTCTCTGGATTGCTGGTCGCTATGAGAGGACTCGTCAGGACCCAGCCTCCCAGAGCTCATCCAACAGGGTCAGGGGCTGAATTAGTCTCTACCCACCTGGACAGACAGTGACATAGCAGTACCAGCTGTGCCCGTTCTCTTCTCATTTATTCTGCACCCAACATTAGAACGAAGTGGTTCCCATAAATAAGGGACATGCGCCCTCCCTCTTGACCATGGTCCACGACAAGGGGTGGGGTGGAGGGGGCCTGGTTCGGTCCCCGAGGGGACCCAGCAGGGGACGTGGAACAACAAGCACCAGAGGATGAACATGAGGGCCAGGCAGGAAGTTCAGCCAGATAACCCACTGGTCCCTGCTGCCTGGGCTGGTGGCCGAAGCTGCACCGGGCGGGCCAGGGAATGGTCAAGAGCTGCCCCGGATCCTCTCCATGTAGTTACGAAGCTCCTCCGGGTCCTTCAGCCCCATGTCCTCGCACACCCAGCGGATGTCCTCCTCACCTGCCACCAGGATGGACTGTACAGCTGGGGCCCCTACAGGCTCCTCGGGCGGCTGGGCTGGGGGTACTGGCGCAAATGTCACAAACTCTACTCTCTTCCGACGTCCCCCAGCTTCTTTGCGGGTCAGGGTGCTCGAGGAACCAACAGTGCCCTCTGAAGCACTGGGGGCCACAGCTGGGGCATCCCCTCCTGCCCCACTTTCACACGGGCAGCCCCCCTCCCCCTTGGGTGGGCCCGGGGAGGAGCAACGGTCCAGCTGACGACTCAGTTCCTCCTGATTGGTGCCCAGCCAGACCCAGTTATGGGGCTGGGGGGAGGAAGGGTCCGTAGCGCTGTCGGGAGGCTCTTTGCGCTGGTAGCGCAACACGAAGACCACACCATTGACCAGGAAGATGAGGATGGCCAGACAGAAGATACCCAGCAGAGCATACATTCCCAACTCTAGGTCGGTGACACGCTGAGGGGCAGGCACCATCTCTTCCTCGTCTTCCTCCTCTTCTTTGGCCTCATCCTCTTCCTTCCCAGCTTCTTCCTCTGCCCGCTCAAACTTGCCTCTAACATCCACATGGCCCCCCATACCACCTGCCACCTGCCGCTTTCCCTCCACAGTGGCTTCTGTGAATGGTGGACTCCGGGCAGGGCCGGATGGGAGGGCGGGTGCTGGTGTGGGCAAAGGGGGTAGCCCCAGCCAGGCAGTGCCTGAGGCCAGGGGCACACGATGGCGGCCCCGGCGACATGGTTCCGGTGGGTGCAGAGCAATGTGTAGGGGTAGCCCTTCAGCACCCACCCCACTCACCACCACACCAAGCTGGGCTCCCTGCTCTTCAGCCGGCAGGACAGCACTGGGCTCCTCAGCTGAGACCGACAGTCCCAGGTCACTGCGGTCGTAGAGCTCGGCAGGGGCCAAAGTGTGGTCAGAGAAGGACAGCCACAGGGAGAGGGCCACCTCCTGCAGGGCACACAGACACGGGCAGAGACACGCGAGGGCACGCACGCATGCACACACAAACCACTCCCACAGTGACAGGCCACACGGAAGAAAGAGCACGGAGGAAAGAGAGACACAAGCAAATGGACAAAACACAGGGAGAGAGGGGATGCATGTCAATCACCTGTCTGCCACTCAGCCCAGGAGTCTGAGTCCTCAGGAGAGCCTAGTGAACCTCCCAATGCCATACTCCAGCCAGCCACTGCTTGATCACTTGCAGCCACAGAGAACTCACTACCTCATGGGAAGTCGTCCTTATTTTGAAAACCCTAGAGCAAGGGGTCCAAGTACCAGGACCCACTTCCTCCCATCCTCCTCCACCATCAGCCCCCATCAATAGCTGTTGACCATGCTCCCTGACCCCCAGCCATCACCTGCTTTGGGGCTGGAAGAGCTGACTGGGCCCAGCACGTGGCTGTGACCTCCCCAGGGTGGGACGTGCCTCGGCTCAGGGCCAATGAGATGCCCATCACCGGCTGCACTCGCAGCTCCAGCATTGAAACCTTGTCGTCTGTCACTGCCAGTGCCTGCTCCCCCAGGATGGAGTCAGATAGCGGGGAACGAACCTGAGAGTGGGAAGCAAATGAAAGTGGGGGGGGGGGGGGGGGGGGGGTCTCCTGTACAGTCTCCCAGCATCTCGACACTTTTAATACAGACTCCAATCCACACCAGAGGAAGTGCCCTTCTGGCGGCTGTCTCTGCGCACCTAGACCCTCATCCTTCCCTCCTGTCGCGTTTCCATTCTCACTCAGCCTCCAAGCCCTCCTAGAATTGTTCCCCCCAGCCCCTTCTGCAGCCTTCACACCTAACCAGGAACATCCTGGGGACACGGCACCTGGGGGAAGGGGGCGGAGTCTTGCTCTTTAGCGCCCCCTGTGGTGACTCACCTCAATAGAGGTGACTCCAGGCTCCCGTCCCACTAGGATGCGGCCGCCTTCCAAGGAGGCTATGCGAGGATCTTGCACACTGGCGTGGGCTGCCACGAGGTGAGTCACATCCAGCAGCCAGTCAGGGCCGAGCAGGTGGGTGAGGCGGCGGCCACCGTCCAGCGGGTGGGCCACGAAGGGTACCAAGAAGCGCACACCAGCTCTCTGGTACTGCAGGCGGCAGCCGCGGGAGCGCCTCTCTGCCTCCTCGACCGCAGCCTCAGGGTCCAGGGGCCTGCGGGGATGGGCGGGGCGTCAGTGATGGCCCCGCCCACTGGAGAGCACGCCTCGCCCAAACTCCAAACCCAGCAAGGCCCTGCCCAACCACCCTTCTAAAGGTTCTAAATTGAAGCGTAATGCCTCAGCTTGCACAAAGGACAAAAACAATAGTAACTAGAAGCGCCTGGCTGGTGTATGCTTCCTGTTCTTCAAACTTTGTTTTGAATCCCCTCGCTTCTGGGTGCCAAGTCTTTCTGATCAGGCCAGGGATGCCCAGACCCCAGTTGAAATGTGCCCATCTATCCAGTTGGCTGCACTTATTTGTGGATACCCCTGGTGCGGGAAGGTGACCAGGCAATGAGTGACAACTCAGTTTCTACAGGGCAGGAGAGCTACATTACTTTGAAAGGCCCCGGCACCTCATCCTTGCCCTCAGGTTCTGGGGAGCCTCCCCACTAACCAGTGTCATTTATTTTTATGGAGTTTGGGCCAGTCAAGGCTTCGGAGTACAGCAGTAAACATTCTCAGGGATGGCATATAGAGCTGGAGAAGGATGGGTAGCAAGCCAAGCAAACAGAATTCATATGTGTTATAGCCGACGAGGAAGCTGGGGGAGAGGGAATGTGGAGGTTGCCAGTTTACACTACAGTGCCCACGGTTCTGGAGGTCAAAGGCAGGTGACCACTAATATTGTCAACTTGAGAAATCCAGACTCATCTAGGAGACAAACCCCTGGGCATGACAGTGAGGTAGCTTTTTTTCTTTTTCTTTTTCTTTTTTTTAATGTGCATTGGTACTCTGCCTGCATGCGTGTTTGTGTGAGGAAGTTGGGTGGTCCCCTGGAACTGGAGTTACAGACAGCTAGCTGTGAGCTGCCATGTGGGTGCTGGGAACTGAACCCAGGTCCTCTGGAAGAGCAGTCAGCGGTCCCAACTGATGAGCCATCTCTCCAGCCCGTGAGGGTTTTTAATGAGGGTAACTGGGTGGGAAGGTCCACTCTAACTATGGGCAGTACCATTCCACCAGTTTGGGTCCCACCACTGAATAAAAAGGAGACAGTGAGCTGAGCACCAGCGTTCATCTATCTCTCTGCTTCCTGAGTTTGGATGCAGTGCGACCCATCCAGCTTTCTGAACTGTTACTGAGACGGACCCACATAATGGGCTGTACTTTGAACTGTGAGCCAAATAAACTCCCGTTTTCCTGAGTTTCCTTTGTCAAGTGCTTTGTCACAGCGACTGGTAAAGTGACTAAGAGGCTGGATGGGCAGAAAGCACATCAAGCAAGCAGTGTTTCAGACCCCAGCCTGGGTCCATGGAGTTGGCCACTGTGTATACCCTCAGGCCCAGAAGGAATTCACCAAGCCCTATGGGCTCCTGCAGGTCTGCACTCACCCTTCTGCTGGGCCTGGGACCCTCCAGCCTCGAATCTGCTCAAGAGTTGTGTCAGTCAGCTCAATGCGCAAGGGTAGCAGTGGAGCCCATACGGTCAGCTTCAGGGAGGCCCGCAGTCGACGCCACCAGAAGTCTACCCGAACTCCCTTGGCACCCCGACTCTCCTGGCCAGCCACGAACACAGCATCACAGGCCTCAGATACCTATGGAAAGGCAGAGATGGGCTGAGTCACAAATGACAGTCATTGATATCGCATCAGTTACTCCAACCATAAGTAAGGCTACAACTCAAATTCAATTCGGTACAGCACAGAAATGTCTGTTGAGGTGGGCTGGACAGTGGCAGCTCTTAGTTTAAAATATTTCGCTGGGCTACCAAAATCCACCTGAGAGGCACTGGGCCATACTTTGGGTTCTCCAGGGGATGAGCTGGGCCATTTGCATGCAACACACACAGCCTTCCTCCTAGCAGGGTCAGGGTTGAACCTACAATGCTAGCTCCTCAGTGTCAATCTCAGACATTGGTGCCAGAAGCATCTAACAACCAGCTACAGCTAAGAGAAGGGCAAGACAGGCCCACCTCCCCAGGAACCCCTAAGGTGCTGTCACTGCTGCCCCAGGGTCTGTGCTTCCTCATTAAGACCCCCAGATGGAGAAAGCTGTCTACCCTCTTAGCTTCACAGGTCATTACAACAGTGATTATTATGATAATATCCATCAAATTATAACAGTTGGAACTGCTGATGCTTCCATTCTTGCTACCTGCTGGATATTAGGTACTTTTAACTCTTACAACAACCTAATAATATGTTAGAGCTGAGGGACCGGAGGCTCAGAGAGGTTAAGAGACTTGCACATGACCACACAGCTAGTTCGTAACAAAGATGGGCTGTGATGATTAACATCGCCAACTTGACAAGATCTAGAACTCCCTCGGAGACAAATCTTTAGACATGTCTGTGAGGGGATTTCTAGGTTGAGTTCACTGAAGTGGGAAGAGCCATCCTAGCTGTGGGCAGCACCATCCAAGGTCTGGGTCCCCACCCCGTCCGTCCCCCACTCCACCCTCCCAAAAAAGGGACAGATCCTTTTTTCTCGGCACCAGTATTCCTTTCTCTGCTTCCTGACTACAGTGTAATGTGACCGGTCGCTGCCGTGATACAGTGTAATGTGACCGGTCGCCGCCGTGAGCTCCTACGCTCTTCCGCTCTTCCTTCCCTGCCGTAACAGACTGTAACCTTGAACTGAGAGTCAGAACAAACCCTTCCTTCCTTAAGTGCTCGTCAGGGATTTTGAACAGCAGTGAGAAAAGTAACTAGCACAGGTCTCTACAAATGTCCTGACTCCAAAGGACACGCATTCTTCCAGTTCAGCTCCCTGGCCAGTGCCAAAATGGATAAGGGATGATGTATGTGGAAATAAGCATAAGGCCGAACTTGGCTCTAGAAAGATGATTAGAACCAAAAAAGAAAAAAGGTTGATGTCACAGCCCTGCCCATGAAGTCTGCAGTTGAGAAGCTGTTCTCTTGGAGATGCACTGCAGACAGGAACAAAGCTATGTGTTCACGCATGCTCACACAGATGAATGTTGTCACTCACCTGCAGGACCTGGGTGTTGGCTGACTCACACCCAATGTGCTCTGTCACCTCCTCCAGGGCTCCCCCACTGTCCACAGTGACGAGACGCACCGGGATGCGCTGGGTCACTCCTGTCAATGGAGCTGTGTTCACCAGCTCCTCGGCCTGAGGGTGCAAGGCTCATTTAGTTCCAGGGTTCTCACCTTCTGGGGTTCCTGGGACCAGGCTTCCAGTGTGGCTGAGCACTTACCTTGGTCAGTGGGATGAGAGCTCTGATGTCACGCTCAGACACCAGGATCTCCCAGACCATTTTGTCTTTCTCTGCTTCAGGGGCCTGACCTGGGTATTCCAGCTGCCACGTGACGGGGCGAGTGACTGCCACACCCCCACCAGTGCTATTCTCCACTGCGAAATCCACCCACAGGAACTCGGACAGTTCAGGGGGGCTGCTGGCAGAAGAGAGAAGAGCCAAGTGTTCGCCAGCTACCACCTGTGTTCATAAGCAGCCTCTACAATTATCCCCATCTGACTGACAAGGGGACCAAGGCACAGAGGTGATGTAGCTCCCCAAGATCACAGTGTAAAATGACAGAGCCTAAGCCTCCATCCTGGCTACAAAGCCCAACTCAGCCTTCAGGCCCCTCTAAAGATCCACAGAACCACTGATTTAGGTCTCCAAATGCTCACTGGGGTGGGGGCCATCCATTGGACCCCCAAACTTGTTCTCTAGCATTCTGAGGTTAGAACTTTCTTTCATGCCTACCTGGAATCTGGTCCTGCAGGCCCAGTGCGGTGACAGGTGATCAGGCTAGTGTGGTGCTTTGAGCCCTTGAAGCGGTCTAGCTTAGCAGTCCAGAAGGTGGGCTGGGCTGGGCGAGCAGCTGTTACCTGCAGTCCTTTTTTCACCTTGATCCTGCAAAGAGTGTTTGGATTTTGGTCAAGATGGAGACTGAGCTGCAGATTGCGCTGGCAAGGCAGACAAGGAGTTAAAGACGTCAGCTTCCTGTTTGGCTTTCCTCCAGCTGGAATCTCTTCCTCTTCCTTTCAGAAGGACCCCACCTCAAGACAGGTTACATCACACTCCTTCCTCTACCCACCCACAGGCCACTTACAACAACTCTCTACCCCACAAGTTGAAGCCCAGGCCTGACATTCCGGAGCCTCCAGGTCCTGGCTCAGCCTCAAGAGAGGCTGTGACGTCTCTCCATACATTCTGGGCTTGGGCCACACCAACAGTTGTCCCTCCAAGCCCAGCTCACATTCATGACCCCAGGCCTTCGCTCAGCTGCACCTGCAGCCTCGTCTGCCTTTCTTCCCAAACCCTGTTTCTTGTCAGTCGTAGTAAATGGCTTCCCCCTATTCTGCCCACTGGCCTAAGTCCCCAGAGTACTTACTTATTACCTTCAGCCCAGCACTCCCACCCCTATGCTCTTTAATCTAGTTCATGCCCTCTCTTCACGTCCTTGGTCTCTTCAAGCGCAGCGCCTTGCACCTCTGTGCAGCTCCAGTGTGGAGACACATGACTGGTACTGTAAGATCTGTGGAGTCAGCGAATGAGTGAGCCTGCGTGGGCACGATGGGTAGGAAGACACGTTGGGTGGAACTCCCACATACCCACCCATGGGAGAGGGAAGGTTACACTATAGATCCTTGTCACTTTCATTGGCTGAGGTAGAGGATGCTTTGGTATAAATTCCTACAGAAAAGGACATATATATAGAATAGGGGCCTTTGATGTGCAGGAGTGGGCTTTGCCCAAAGTGCCTCCCACCCAGCAATGGCAGCAAGCAGAGAACCCTATGGATACTCAAGCCTAGATAGATAGCCATCTGGTCAGCATTTGGGCATACCCCAGCACTGGACACTACACTTCTCAGGCTCCAGGCCTCTCCTATTTCCTCTACCACAGGACATAAAGTCCCAGGGAGGCTGCCCACCTCTGGGCTGTGCTCATCACAGGATCTCAGAACTCTGTGATGGGAACATTTATGTAGAACTCACGGTTTGTAGAGTCTACGAGCTGCAGGAGAAATAAAGACATGTTGCCAGCCCACTTAAGTCCCTATCCCCTCTTCCATGAGGTCCTAGTGCTCACCGAAGAGTTAGAAGATTGGCCGTGAAATTGTGTCGAAGCAGGAGAGTGGCAGTGAAGAGCTGGCCGGGCCTCATTGGCACATCGGGTGCCCGCAAAGTGACTGCTTCATCCAGAGGTACCTCCTGGTACTGTGGGGGGTCTGCAGGATGCAGCTCCACACCACCCACTGGGAGAGCCTGCTCCCCAGGTTCTTCCTCTGTGCCAGGGCCACAGCCCCCAGGCCCCTCACCTGCAGGCTCCAGTGTGTAGGCCAGGTCAGCCCTTGTGGTGGCACTTTGGGAGAACCAGTGAGAGGGGAACTCCAATTCCACCACACAGGCACCCAGAGACGGCTGCAAACACAAGGAAGACAAAGGTTGTGGCTGGCCCTGGGAAGGAGTCTTACTCCCATTGGCAGAAAAACCTAAACTGAAGAGGTCCATGAAAGGCAGAACCAAGGACTTGTGGCAAAATGGGACAATCTTGATCATATCCCAGGACCTACCTACAGCTCAGAATATCAGCAAGAAACAGATCTCTCCAGTGGGTCTTTGGGCCCAACCTCACAATAGTAGAAATAAAACTCGCAAAAGTTCAAATCTCTACACACAAAGGTTGATGGCTCTGTTACATTGTCTTATATCTGTCTCATTTATTTCTTTTCCAACTCCAGATAAGTAGGAACTGTTGTTAGTCTGTTTTACAGATGAGAAAACAAAACAAAACAAAACAAAACAAAAAAACAAACCTGAGCCTCAGAGACATTAAGTTATGTGCCCAAAGTCCTGCACCATGGACTGAAATCCTTAAGGGAACCTCTCCTAGGGAACCAAAAATGGAGTCAGGTGGCTCATGCCCCTAGACTGCCCAGACTGTAGTAGAGTCCTTTCCTCTCCACCCTTGGCACCACACCTGCATGGAGCAGCAGCAGAAACATCTCACTTACCTGGAAGCGGCAGGCTTGGTGGGCAGTGCCTGCAGGGTGCGTGACATGCAGCCGGGCACAGGGCAAGCTGCCAGGTCCTGGCGGCCAATCCTGCCCTTTGAAGTGGAAGAGGACACGGGCATAAGGCTCTGCTGGAGTCACAGCTGCTTCCACGGAAACAGCCCGCACATCCCAAGGGACAGGCCGCCGGTGGGGCTCAGTGACCCTGGGAGGGACCACCTAGAAAAGAATGAGGCTGCTCAACTGCATGGTGGGGTGGAAAGGCAGACAACAGGTACTGGGTGTCAGGTTTCTAATCTCAGTGTGGTAGGAGATTAGGGGCCTCAGTCTTCCTGTGTAGAGAATGGGAAAAGTTGTCTATGGCCACACCACTGTGATGAACCTGATCTTGCCTGGCTTCAGAAGTTAAGCAGGACTGGGCCTGGTTAGTGCTTAGCACAAGAATGAGAAGAGCCCCAGAACCCCAAACAGCAGAACTCACGAGTCTCATTTGTCTGGGAGTCCCTGGGCCCTAGCCTTACCTGCTGAGTGGCAAAAGGTGGGTAGGAGGCCCGAAGAAGTGGCTGTGCCCTGGGCCAGGGCTGCAGGAGCAGAAAGGTCTCAGAGCGGGAGCCCAGAGAAGAGTTAGCAGGTGGGTAGTGGCCCACTTGCTGCACACGAAAATGCTCAGGGGCATCCAGGAGTTCCAGGGCCACTGGCAGGTAGATGGGATCCAAGGTGTCTTGATTACTGCCAACTGAAGAGGAATAAGAGGTAGATATGGGATGGCTCTGGAGCTAACAGAGGTTGAACTGAGCTCCATCCTCTCTGTGAGGCTGGGCAGGAGAGGGAGAAATGGACTACAAATATCCCATCTCCCAGATGTAGAGGAATAACCCCATTTCACAGATTCAGGGAGCCTCACAAAGGCAGAGTTCGAGAGTCAGGGATTGGAAGTAAACTTCCCAGGCAATCCTCTACCTTCCACAGATCTTTCCTCTCTCTCCAACAGAGCCTTTTCAATATCTCCCTGACAGGTGGCTACTACATACCTGCCTCAGATAGCAGAGCATTTGGAGGAAAGGATTACTGCACTAGAGTGTGTTCAGTTAAAGAGGGTTCTGAGCTGAGCTTTGTAGAAATGGAGAGTCTTTTGTTGTGTCTGGGTCCTGGGGTGAACTTGGTTGGACATCCCCTCCAGGTCCAATTATTGCCATGGCACACCCACACCAAATTTCTAAACTTGATCCCTTCTTACCTGCCCCAGCTGGGGGTGGGGGTTCAGGAATGAGACTTGGGTGGGGTACCAAAGAGGTCCAGAGGTTACTGGCACTCACTAGGGTTAGGAACCATAAGCCTGAGGAGATGGATTTATTTATTTATTTATTTGCTTTTTTTTTTTTTTTTTCTGAGACAGGGTTTCTCTGTGTAGCTTTGTGCCTTTCCTGGATCTTGCTCTATAGACCAGGCTGGCCTCGAACTCACAAAGATCCTCCTGGCTCTGCCTCCCGAGTGCTGGGATTAAAGGCATTCGCAGCCACCACCGCCCGGCTGAGATGGAATATTTAATCATAAAAACCACAAAGGCCCACTAAAGGCTATATTGATTTGTACTACAATCCCCAAAGAGTCACAATTTTTAAAGCACTTAATCCCACACCGATTCCATTTTACATGTATTAACTCAGTTCTCATACAGTTCTGTAGGTTAAGTTCTATTACTACAAATTCTACTTAACGGGTTTAGAAAATGATGTGTGAGGATTCTCCAATCTGGGGTGGACCTGAGAGGCCAGTAAGGAATTCACCACCAAGCTACCCAGCCTTTCCATCCAATGCAACACCATTATGCCCCGCGGGCTTCACTCCTAAACAGCCAGGAGCAAGTGCTGCCTCCTCTAGGAAGCTTTCTGTGGTCATTTAACCCCTTGCTAGACTCCTTGTTCTGGCTCTGCTTGCTGCACTTGCTTTTCTGAGGTAGGGAACAAGCCTCCCATGCCTGCAGAGTACCTGGAACCACAAGTCCACCGGATGTGCCTGGCTCTGCCGCCTCTCCTGAATCAGCCTTCTGTCAACCCCAGGCTCTGTCTTACTCATTCTGGAATCCCCTCAACTCTCCCTGGAGAGGTTTCCGGGGAGCCCAGAGATGAGTTTATGTCCTAGCTGTACTCCATGAAAGACGGGCCAGTCACCAACATCTTAGAGCCCAGATTTCCTCAGTGGTAGAAGGGGTGGGAGTATTTCATGACCCTGTGGGCAGGGGAGGGCTTTGTAAACTGCGGTAGAATTCCCATGGGAAGTGAGATTGTTGGTGAGCAGAATGATGGTGACAAAGCATTCCGCCCTCCCTTCACTGTGGAGGGTTATTAGGGCTCCCACCGGGTCTGCAGGGTGGGGAGCAGGTGCCTGAAACAAGTTCCTGAACCAGCTCCCTCTCAGCCCCACAGCTGAGCTGGGATACGGGGGTGGGGGGTGGGGGGTGGGGGACTCTTCCCTAGAGCCCCCATCACCACCCCCATATCCCTAAGGATAACAAGTGAGTGACTGCTGGCCCCCGGGGTGGCTCCGGTCCACCTTCTAATTCACTGCTTCCATAATTACAAGATGCTCAGTAGTCCCAACTCCCACGGACTCCCACGATCTCCCATCACTGGGAGTCCGGCTCTCTTGATGGGGGCAGGAGGATAGAGAAGGCTTCACCATTTCCCAGTCTCCCATAGCATTTTCCACCTTTCAGCCCAGCTCATGTCAAGCACGAGGTAGCTGCTGCCCCTTACCCAGTGATGGGTACACCCACAAGGGCTCGGAAAGGCAAGCCTGGGGCTCTCCCTGAAGACTCCAAGGTCAGAGATCTCCTTGGGACAGGGAGAGAGAGAGAGAGAGAGAGAGAGAGAGAGAGAGAGAGAGAGAGAGAGAGAGAGAGAGAGAGAAGCACATCTCTCGGGTCCCAGGCAAAGGGGCTGTTTAGCATTCCTGTGACAGGCGGGAGGGCTGGTGGCGGCTAGACCGGCAGGTGAGGGAGGGGTGGTGCACCTGGAAGCAGGGCAGCGGGTTCGACGCTGGGGCTGGAGAGGAGGCTCGCAGAGGAGTTGGGACCGGGCAAGTGAGGATGGGAGTGAAAAGACTTTAGGCTGAGGTGGGAGCATCCAGGTGGCGCACAGGGAAGAAGGCAAAAGAACAGCTGGCTGGGAACCGGTTTCCCAAGGTTGGACCTCTCCAGGACATCGTGCTGGGTTTAGTTCCAGGGCCCAGAGGCTTGGGGGCATCACGGACGCACGGCCTTGGCCAAGCCGGGTCGCCCCTCCCCTCCCCTCCTTTCCCGCTGACCTCTCACGACTTCCAGGGCGAGGGCCACCAGGAGGCAGCGCCAGGCACCGTAGGGCCCCCGAGGGGCCGCAGCGGCGCATCCAGCCATCCAGGCGCACATCCTTCCCACTGAAGGCGGCTTCTAAGCGCGCGGCTCAGGTGGCTGCTATCCGGTCCCGCATCTCCCGCGCCTGCTCCGCGCCGGCCCCTCTGGCCAGCCAGTTCTCTGCGCCGCCCGCCCGCGGCTGCAGTTCCCAGACAATGGAGCGGGAGCAGTAGGGTGGGAGGGAACGCAGGCACATGGGCTGTCCCCTCCGCCCCGCCGGGTCCTAGTGCCCTGCGGATCCCAAACCTAGAGCTGAGGTGCGGGGAGG
This sequence comes from Onychomys torridus, assembly GCF_903995425.1. Lineage (NCBI taxonomy): Eukaryota > Metazoa > Chordata > Mammalia > Rodentia > Cricetidae > Onychomys > Onychomys torridus. The sequence continues at coordinate 129,685,498 of NC_050443.1, forward strand.
GACCTCCCCCGCGCGCCTAGGATCGGGAAGTCGTCTCCCTGGAGACTGAGCAGATTGATGGCCTCTGCCAGGAGGCACAAGGTGAGTTCTTCTGGGATTTCTCTTGGAAGCTGATGATCAAGGAGAAAACAAAAACCAAAACAAACAAACAAAAAAAGTCCTCTGCCTCATGCCCTCCCCACAAGCATCTCTGCTGTAAAGGCATCTCTCTTTAGAATCAGAGCTAGAATTCAGGCACATAGGGGAACAGAGTTGCGGGAGGCAGAAAAGGAGAGACCAAACCAGGCCAGATGACAACTCTGGGCCATTCCGTGGAGACAGCTTGCTTTGTGCCCAGCCCCACCCCAGGGAGGGTCCCAAAGGGTAAAGGGTACAGGCTGGTCAAGCCTCCTGAGGGAGACTTGACTTCGGGTCCCACCCAGCCTTGCCCCCAGGTAGTGTTGGGAGGGGTCCAGAAGATCTGGTATCTCCACAGTAACCTAAAAAGGGAAAACGAAGCACAGACATGCCTGGGCATCCGCAAAACTGCAGAACCACCTGGAGCCCGTAAATTCCTGAGTCTGGGAGAAAAGCCAGTCTTTCTAGGCTCCCCAGGCCAGCAACAGGGCAGCACAGCACCCCAAGGGAAGGAGCACCTTCAGTTCCCTACACTGCTACCAGATTTGCAAGTTTTACAAGAGAGTGCATGCCTCCCTCCAAGATTCTGGAGGGAGGAGTACCAGGTCCTGCCTGCCTTCCTGAGCCTCCCTTCTTCTCAGCAACTTCCTGCTAGAGAAGAGTCTGGCAGCAGAGAGACTTTGAGTAGACACATTTTATTCAGAAGAGATAATAAAATAGCGTGCACTTTATTTTAAACCAACCAAGCACTGATAAAAATAGATATCACTGCAGCCATGATTCCACATCAAACCTTATCAGTAAGAATGGGCATTTATTCTTCACATCTTGTGCTGGACCTGGCACAGGAAACCTCCCTCTATGAGGGCCCTAAAGGCCAAGGCCAAGAGTGAGCAAGTGCCCTGGTGGAGAGGCTTGGTGGCTGGCTCCCCCTGGGCCCTGTAGAACAGTTCAGGGCAAGGCAGGACAAAGCCATGCTCTGCCCAGCTGCTTCCCAGGGACACAACACTGATCAACAATTGCTTGGGGATGGCAGAGAGTGGACAGGAGAAATGCAAGACATTGGGTCCTCCTGCATTTCTCAAGGTCCCTGAAATCCCCAAAGGGCACTGGACAGTCCCTGCAGGGCCCCAACTGCAGGAAAGTTAGCCTTTGCTTTGGCTGCAAGAGAGTCGGGATTCTGCAAGGGACTACTCTCTGAACACAAAGTAGCCACAGCACACTTTCCTACATTCCATGTGGCAAGGGGCAATTGGAGGGTGCTGTGGACTCCCATTAAGGCACTTGTAATGGAACCCAGATGTGCAGGCTTCCGGGACCTTGTTTCTCCCTTATCCTCAGGTCTAGCATCTCCTGCCCCTTCCCACTGCTTTGCAATGAGGAAGACAGCGAGGGTCTCGAGGGACTTTGGGAGGGTGGTATGATGGGAGTCTGAGTAGGAAGAAGAGAGCTGGGGTGTGGTCAAACGGGAGCGTCAGTCCAGGAAGGCCTTTTGTAAGGAAGCCAGGCAGCAGCAGGTTGATCATCGTGGAGATCAGTGGGCAGTGGTGCTGGCTGAGAGCAGAGGCCAGAGCTGAGGCCTCCAACCTGCCCTGGGGGAGGCAGGCTGGGAGCAGAGAGAGGGCAGGGAGTCACCCCTTGACAGAACTCCTGCAGAGGACAGGTTCTCTTCTCTCAGCTAGGGGCTAGTGCAGGGGTAAAGGTGTCAAGGGTTCAGACACAGGCAAGGAAAGGGCAGGGGGCTACAAGGAGGGCCATGAGACCCAGAAGCAGCTCAGCTCTTTGGTATGGTGAGGGGGTCACTGTGGGACATCCTTGTCATTCCTCCTCCACATTCCGGGTTGCCTTGGCCGCTCGCCTCTGCCTCCCGCGAAGCTCTTCTATCTGGCGCTCCAGCCCCCTCACCTTAGCTTCCAGGTGGGTCCCTGGGCCCCTGGAGCCCGTGAGCCGGCTCAGCAAGGCAAAGAGAGTCAGCAAGGCCAGGAGCATCAGGGCCCGGGTGGAGGGGTCAGGCACAGACCTCACCAGTCCCACAAAGCCGGCCACAAAGAGGACAAGCTTTAGACCCCCCAGGATCCGCCCCAGTAAGGCCAAGACCAAGCCCAGGAGCAGGGACAGCAGCCAGTAGATGACCAGTGCTGCTGCTCCCCACAGTAGAAGGGTCTGGACTTGGCTGGGGCTGAGCTTCAAGCCCTGGGTGAGATGTTCACCTGGAAAGGAAAAGGAGAGGGTCAGCAATCTAGAGATGCGGTGAGGGCCACGAGGGGCAAGGATAGTGAAGCAGAGGGGAACAGTGGCTTTGCAAAGGCACAGCCCACTCTTGCAGGCTTGGGAGACGCGTCTGAATGCCAGCCTCCTGGCCGTGGGACTCTCTCTCTCTGAAAGATGACTTCTCTCGGGGAGATGGAGTTTTATTTATTATCTGAGGACAGTCTGTCTGCCTCCCAGGGCTGTGGTTAGCCAAAGAGGAAACCGCACACCTTTGCACAATGTCTAACACAAGCAAACCCCTGGTACAGAGGTAAGAATCTCTAGCCCCCACTTCTACTGTACTTCCGGGGACATCTGCAGCTAGCTGGGGGAATGTCTAGCCCCACATAGATGAACTCCCACCAACAGCAAGGTCAGACACAGCCCTGGCTATCTAATTCTCTGCCACTCACCGTCCAGCCCCAGGGCACTCAGCAACTGGGCAGCAATCCCAGACAGGGCAAAGCAGGCCACAGAGATGGCTGATGAGATGGCCCACATCACCTGTAACAGGGTCTGTAAAAGACAAATCCGTCAGGAATGAGGCTCTTTTCCTCAGGCCTGGTACTACTGCAGGGAATCCCTGACCCCGTTTCTTCCCCAGGAGAAGGGTTTGGGTCAAAAGTCCGTAGACTCTGAGTTGGGTGAGGAGGCCCTTCTGCCACGTCTCCTTCCTGACCCAGAATCCAGGACATCTGAGACAGACTTCATCTGGTCAACTGAGATGTTCTGGAAGTGACAGGAGGTGCACTTGTGTGTGAAGGAGGGAATCACCATATCCCCATGGTAGCCACCCTATGAAACTGGAGGAACTCCTAGGGAATCAGGAAGGTGTGTGAAAGAATGTCCATGCTGGGCTGGGACATGTGAGGGAAAAGTTGATCAACTGCGTTTCATTATGGATCTGTATGTGTGTCTGCATGTGTGCCCATGCAGGCCTACATGGACACTGGAGGCTGACATCGGGATGCCTTCCTCAAGTCTCCACTTGTTTTTTTTTTTAAGATTTTATTTTTATTTATGTATCCATGTGTGTTTGTATATGTGTATGAATATGGGGGCGTGGGGTGGGGAGAGGTGATCAAAGAAGCCGGAAGAGGGTGTTGGATTCCCTGGAGTTGGAGTTACAATCAGTTGTGAACCCCTTGTGGGTAGTGGAAACCAAACCCTGGTCCTCTGCAAGAGCAGCAAGCATTCTTAAATACTGAGCTGCCTCTCCAGCCTCTCTATTTTTTGAGACAGGGTTCTTACTTAACCTGGAGCCCTAGTTTCTGCTAGACTGGCCAGCCAGCAAGCTGGTATCTGCCTGTCTCTGCGCAACCCGCTTCCTACTGCTGAAGGTTACAGATATGCACACCATGCCCAGTTTTTACATGTGTCTTGGAGACTGGAACTCATGTCTGCACACTTGACCCACTGAGCATTTTCCCAGCCCTATATTGTGGATTTTTTTTTCTTTTAAAGATTTATTTATGTATGTATGTATGTATGTATGTATGTATGTATGTATGTATGTATGACTGCAGGCCAGAAGAGGGCACCAGATCTCACTACAGATGGTTTGCGAGTCACCATGTGGTTGCTGGGAATTGAACTCAGGACCTCTGGAAGAGCAGTCAGTGCTCTTAACCTCTGAGCCATCTCTCCAGGCCCTATATTATGGATTTTATAAACCACTGGCTGGGCACTTTGTCAGAAGGGACACCACATTAGAAACAGCACTGGGTGGAAGAGCTGACCCTGCCATAGGCCCTCCATGAACCCCATCTCACTTTTACAGGTGAAGACACGGACTCGGATCTCTGCTCTGCCAGTTCCAGAAGCTAGGACTGACTCAGATCAAAGGCTCCGTGGGTCCCCGCTAACATAAGTTGGTAAGAGTGGGTCATTTTGCAGCCTTTCTGGCCAAATGGACAAAAGCTGGAGAAAGCTGGGGTGGTGCTAAAGGGCCGGAAGGTAAGAACCTGGCAATCAGCCAGCAAGAGGCAGGACTACCAGGCTATATTTGCAGAAGGTGGGGCTCTCCGCAGGGCAACTAGGACAGAGAGGTTGAGGTGGTGTTAACGGCGTCTCTCCTTTTGTTTATGCACACGGCCACTACAGGCCCCTTTCTTACCTCTGAAATCACATGCATGGTCTCCGGCCCCAGCCAGGCATCCAGCGTCTCCTTCAGAGATTGGCCAATCTGGGTCAAGAGATCAGCTGAGGCCTCCCTCTTCTGCTGGCCAGGTGAGGCAAAGTCTCGATAGGACTGGGATGACGATGAATGGACGAGGAGAAGGGCCACCAAGACCATCAGGACAGCTTTGAACAGATGCCTGCTCCATGAGGGATTGCTGTCTGAGCCTGCCATGCTTGCGACTGTCAAGAGAGGGCCATGGGGAAGCAATGATCCAGACCTGACGGATACCTTTACTCTCCCTGCTGCTCGGTCATTCCCTTCACCACCCCTGGTCCACAGCAAGCATCCTAGACAAACCTAAAAAGGGCTGTGCGCCAAAAAAAGATGAACCAGGACTTGCACTCTAAGCTGGGCACAACCATCTGAGTCACAGCGTCCTCTTTTGTATTCTCCACCGGATCAATTCACCGGCATTTCTATTCCAGGCCTTACAGTGGCCAAGATCTAAAATCTGAAGGCCTGTCTCCACATCTTAGGCACCATGGACAAAAACAAATTCTAAGTCTCTAAAGGCTTCATCCCAGGAAGCTTATAATGTACTGAAGCTAAAGCTGATAAAAAAACCTTACTTAAAAATAGCACGTAAGTAGGATTACCACTGCACACCAATGCAAAATAAAGCACTCGGTTAACAGAGCATACAAGAATGACGGCATTTACAACAGTTATCTCTGCAGGGCCATTATGCAAGGTGGTTTTTCTCCCTCGCCCCTGTGGGCATAGGCATGAAGAAACAGTCTGCAGATGAGCACTTGTGCAAGGTCACTGGGCTTAGAGGGATTTCAGCCCAAGCTTCTGCTTCCAAATTCTACCCTTGCTGGGGGGTCAAAGTGTTCAGTGGATCTCAATTGGGGCTGCTCTGTGCCATTACCCCAGAGTGGTATGAAGTGCTAATGTCTGTGTCCAAGCACACTGGTTCTGATGGCACTGTCTCTCTGTGATCTGGTCTTGGATATGAGCTCCTCAATGATAGACTATCCAAAGTTGAGAACCATTCTAAGAATATAGGGAAAGGCCAAACTCTGTGTCTCGTAAACTGTCACTCAACAGTCAAGGTAGGACGTCTGTGACTACTTGTGCAAGGTTGTTTTTGTTTTCTGTTCTCATCCCCAGCAAGCAAGCAATCCGTTTTGCACTGGACATCTTCTAATTCAACTTGATTTTGATACTACCTACCTGGAGGCAGGGTCACATTCTTTTGCCTATTTGGAAGTGGGAAGTTGAAGTCATTCTATGTCAATGGTTATGATATAGTGTGTACACACACACACACACACACACACACACACACACACACACAAGCAGTTTGGTTTTCATCTATCCTTTTTGGCTTAGAGCTCACATATCTCATATAATTTAATACATGGAAAGAACAAAAAAGATACCTTTTATAAAAAACAAAAAACAAAACCATAGCCTTTTAGCCAGCTTCCTGCAACATCTTCAGGGGATGAAGAATGAAAGACAGCCCTTTCAAACATACAGTTTATGTTAATAAGACCATTTTTAGAGATCTCCCCCTGACAACCTCAGGATTAGAGGGGTAATTACCAGGGGGCCCAGACATGCCTTTAGAGGGATGAGACTTTCATCCTTAACCTCTGAGGAAGGGTGGCTAATGTTTGCATTGATTCCCATGACCCATGGTTTGGCTGAACACACCTATATAATGTGACCAATCTTTGGTGGGTTATCCTTTCCAAGATTATTTCCTGTTCTTTTGCCCACTGATATATTACTAATATCTGGAGAGAAGCTGCACCATAATGATTAAAATGTTAACTGTTGCTGGGGGTAGGCAGCTCAGTGACAGATGGCTTGCCTAGCACGTGCATGGCCTTGGGTTTAATCCCTAAAACAGGTAGATAGATAACTGCTAAATAATCTTTATATTTATAGAATCCATAACTTCTGGTGACTTTTGGATTACATCAGGATGTGTGATATCCTTTCTTGTTCTTTAATTCTATGCTTCAACTAATACAAAACATGTCAATAAATGACTATGAAATCTAACTTACAGATAAGTAATGTCTGTCTAAGAACTATAGGAACTTGCCCCAGGAGGTTGAAGTCAAGGTCTATCATGATGTTCTAGCCAGAAGGAAAAAAAAAAGGTGGAGCTGCATGCCCTGGATGAGAAGACCCCACTCAACATGTAGCACCCCCATCCCCACCATATTTCACTGTACAAAACCCTTTTATATATCTGCACTCCATAAGATAGAGATTTGAGGCCAACAGCCCCTGTTTTCTCAGAGGCAAGCCCCGAATGAATCTGATTTCCTTCCCACCAGTTCTCTCCCAAGTATTTGCTTTTGAGCAATGAGAGGCAGAAACTCTGTTCACAACTTCAGATGCCAGTCACCAAGTCCTAGTTTATTTTACCTGGTCTCTGTCTGGATATAAGTCAAGGTTCCTACAGCCCCTTTATCAGGTTCAATGAATTGGCTAAAGAGGGTCAAGAGCTCATGAAATGTCATGGAAATTACTTTAACTATGTAAAGATGTATTACATTTGTTTGTGCTGTGGAATATTACTTAAACTGTGTAAAAGTGTGTTACACTTGTTTGTGCTGCATTTGTTTAACTGTGAAAAGATGTGTTGCACCTTGCCTGCCTAAGGCACTTGATTGGTCTAATAAAAGGCTGACTAGCCAATAGCTAGGCGGAAAAAGGATAGGCAGGGCTAGCGGGTAGAGAGAATAAGTAGGAGAAATCTAGGCTTGGGGGAGGAAGAGAGAAGGAGAGAACAAGGGAGAAAGAGAGGGACACACGGGGCCAGAAGCCAGGCAGGTGCCAGCCAGCCAGAAGCAGTGAAAGTAAGATCTACAGAAGGCAAGAAAGGTAAAAAGGCCCAAGGCAAAACGTAGATGAAGAGAAACAGGATAATTTAAGTTCTAAGAGCTTGTGGGACAAGCATAGAATAAGGCTGATCATTTATAATTAATAAGACTCCATTTCGTGATTTGGGAGCAGGTTGGTATCTACCACCCTACACCCCCCCACAAAAAAAAGAAGTCTGGTACAGGGAAACAGTTTCACTGGCTGATCACAAATATTTCTTATGAAGGCTACTGATGTGTACCAGCTGTGAAGATGGCAGCACAGGTGTTGGAGAAGAAGTGCAGAGGTCCATGCTCTGTCTGGGTATACCACCCTCAGAGGGCCTCTATATGTTCAGTGGTCAGACAGCACTCCAAACCCTGTCTTTTCTGGATTACCCTAGAAGTTCCATTACAAAGTGTGATAAACCAAGACTCTGGCCATTGGCATCAACTCAATCATTAGCCACTCTTCCTCCTCAGAGGTACCAACTCTTTAAGACAAGGCTGGTCCCCTGGCAATTACCCGCTCCGATCCTGTAGTTATCTAGGGAGCATTCTAAAAATGGCGTTATTCACATAAAAGGTATATTTGAAAGGGCTGTCTTCACCCTTTATCCTCTGAAGACATGGCAGAAAGCCAGGTCAAAGGGCTAATGATTTGGACAAAAGGTATCTTCCCATGTATTAAATTACAAGGGATACATGGGCTCTGAACCAGGAGGGATATAGGAAAACCAAACTGCTGGTGTATGTGTTTCTGTGTGTGTGCAAACCGGTGGTGTGTGTTATATCACACACCACTGACACAAAATGAACTCAACTTCCTACTGCCAAAATAAGCAAAAGGTTAAGAACAGCCCTTAAGGAAAGATTGTCGTGAATAAAAAGCAGACACTGGACTGGTTTTGAATGCACTAATCTCAACCTCACAGGTACTTATCCAGGTAGGCATTGTTATCCCCTGATGATGAAATCGAGGAAGAAGGAGCAGTATGAGGGAAAACCCGGCTGTGAATTCAGGTGCATCTAAAGACCACTCCTTCTTTGTCCACAACCACTCTGTTGTGCTGTGTTCAACTTAGAAGTTACTGATAAAGTCACATAATAGATTATCCATAAGTAAAACACACTTGGCATCTACCAACCATCTCAGGGAATTACGGTGAAAATTCACCCAAGCGCTTTGTGCTCTGATCTCGTCTATAACATGATACCACGGATGAGTTAAGACTCAGCAAATGCCAACTTATTGGAGCAGGTAAGGATCAGGCAAGAAGAATGTTTGCAGGTCCGCCTCCTTTTTTGCCACTCTGCTGGAGAAATGTCAAAAGGCTCTAAGCAAATCCTGTTCTTCCTCGGGCTCAAAAAGGCACCTGCAATCCCAGAGTCTCTGTGATTCAGAGCTGAGGAGTTGAGACTGAGGCGAGCCTCTAAGGTGGAGGTGAGGCCAAGTTTTGAAGTGTTTGTGGCTACCAGGGTACTGGGGGAGTTGGCCACAAATTTAGAGCCATCTGGATAGCAGAGAGGGAAAATAAAGATGTTCTCATTTGGGCAGAGAAGGCTCCAGGAAAAGACTTCTAAAAATACTACATTTGGGGTAACTTCTGGCCCAGAAACAGCTGCCCAACACCCCTCCCAAGGCCTGTGAGGTCAAGTGGAATACAAAACACAAGAGTTCAAGTGCAAGAACTCAGGCTGGGAAAGGCCATCTACTCTTTGGCGCAAATCAAGAGCCAGGTGGTTCCCACCTGTCACTGGTGGGAGACGTGGAAAACATGGGTTAGTTCCTGAGAGATCTGGGTCATGCAGAGGGCTTAAAGAGCAGGGTAGCTATCTTGGGTTGGATTCTATATCCAAGGACCTCTAATAGGAGGAATCAGGTGTCGTCTCTTCCCTCCTAGAAGGTCATGGTGATGTGAGCTGCATCTCCCACGGCAGCCTGCTGAGTTTTCTATGCCAGCTTCAACTTGAAGTAGCCATCTGCCCCAGTCTGGGGGACCTTGAAATAAACCCTCCACTGGCCAGCACTGTTCTGCCAGGTGACATGAAGAGTTCCAGAAAACGCATCTCACAGGATTCCGGAGAACACTGGTTGTTGAGAGGTAGTGAGGACAAGTGACAAGCTGCTTTCTTTACCAGTTCCTTTTTTATCTTTCTTTTTTCTTTTTTTTTTTTCTTTTTTTTTTTTGAGAGAAGCCCAGGCAATATGAATATGACCCACCACCATCATGCTTCCTCATGCCTCTTAAGAACTTTTTTTCCAGGCAGTTGGTGCTGCATGCCTTTAATACCAGCACTGAGGGGGGAAACGCAGGGGAAAATCTCTGTAAATGTGAGGCCAAAAAGGTATACAAAGTGAGTTCCAGGACAGCTAGAGCTGTTATACAGAGAAATCCTGTCTCAGAAAGAGAGAGAGAGTGAGAGAGAGAGAGAGAGAGAGAGAGAGAGAGAGCGAGAGAGCGAGCGAGCACTTTACAGTTTTGTTGTTGTTTGAGCCAGGGTCTGATATACCCCAGGCTGGCCTGAACTCGTTATGCAGCTGAGGATGACTTTGAACTCCTGATCATCTCCCAAGTATTGAGTTTGCAAGTGTGTACTACTCATATGTTGCACTGGGGACTGAACCCAGGACTTTGTGTATAAAGTCAAATATTCTACCAATTGAGGTACATGCCAGCCTTCATTAAAGTATTGTTATTGGATTTTTGAGACAGGGTTTCTCTGTGTAGCCCTGGCTGTCCTGGAACTTGCTCTGTAGACCAGGCTCAGAGATCCACCTGCCTTGGTCTCCTGAGTGCTGGGAATAAAGGCATCCGCCCCCATGGCCCAGCTCCTCATCAAACTATTAATGCAGAAAGATGCTATGGTCATTAAGAGTCAAACAGCCTTAGCCTCTAAAAGATGGAAGCATTTCTGAAACTTTTTTGCTTACTGAGACAAACAGGAGGTACTCAATAATAAATGGCAATATGTATAAGTTATCAATGTTTTGTTTGTATAATTTATAATTAACAAAGTGCTTATTATCTACCTCATTTAATTCTTTTTTTCTCATTTAATTCTTATGGCAGTGTGTGTGTGTGTGTGTGTGTGTGTGTGTATGTATGTATGTATGTGTAGCTAGAAATCAAACTCAGAGCTTTCAAATAGGCAAGCACTCGACCACTAAGTTACAAAAGAACAGTGTTTGTGTATACAAATTGTGTGTGTGTGTGTGTGTGTGTGTGTGTGTGTAGATGCCAAAGACCAACTCAAGACAAGGTGGTTCTCTCCTACCATGTGGGTCCCAGGGATCAAGTTCATCAGGCACGGGCCTTTTCCCCATGGAGCATCTCACCAGCATTAATTATCTTATAGTTATCATTATGTTCCATTTTGCTTAAAATAGAAATGGGACTTGATCCCCAAACCCAGAAGCTCAGGCTTGCCCTTTCTATTGTCCCATACTTCAGTACTGCCTTGGTAATGCCTGCTCTCTGCCCATGGGACCATACAGTTCCACCAACCACCATCAAGCTCAAAGCAGAAGACACCCAAATCTCCCAAGAGGAGCCCTCATACTAGGAGATGGCTCCCCTGCTGAGGTGACAGGTTATGCACCAAAGAGGTGAGGGGGGACAGTCAAAGATAGCTCTGAGACTGGCCACTCCTGTTCAGACAGCTGCAATTCAGCTCAGGCGGGAGCAGTCTCAGCTGGGGGAACTGCTTTACTTACTATGGTGGTGAGAAGTCGATATATATTCAGCTGTGGTTTGCTCAGCCCGGGGAGGGTGGGGATGGCCACTCTGCCCCCTATCAGCACTCCTTCCTCTTCTTTTTCCTTCCTCACTATAAATCACTACAAGGGCAGGAACCAACTTGGTGCCCTCTGCTGGCCCCAACTGTCCCTTCACTACTCACAGTCCTATAGATCAGCGGTCCTCAATTCTGGACTGCCCATCTGGACTGCCTGCATAGCCTGTTAAACAAGGATGTCTGCCCCACCCAGGCAACCCATTTGGACTCTCCCAGGGAGGAGCTCGCTTTTTTTTTTTTTTTAAAGAGCCCCAAGATTCCTGAGGCAAAATCTGACAGCGGTTGCAAAGGTCAGAAGCCCAGAGAAGAAAAGTGTACTTCAAGCAAAGCCTCCTAAGAGCTCTCTGTACAAAGGACATAGGCTCAATTCTATCACAAACTAGCTGTCACTACCTGTTACTTAACCTATCTGACTTTCAATCTCCTCAAATGTAAATCCTGTTGAAACTGGGTTAGGAGTTGCTCTGGAAAGTTAAATCGTTTGTGCAAGCACCCTGTTCACAGTGTGTCCCATAGCCTCCCAACAACTCGGTCTAACTTGACACTAACTTTTCTTGGAATCCCCAGCACCTAGCATAGAATGATGAGTAAATGCTTGCCAAAAGACTATCAGATGCCCGCCAAGAAGTCACAAGGGTAAGACATATAAAGACTTGGAGAAGTGGGGGAGAGAGGCTCTTTGAACAGTGAATCCAAATATACAACAGCCACATGAGAAGCACAGCTGAGATCCTAAATGCGGCGAAGTCACCACTAAGGAGAATGAAGTCAGCGTTCTGGCAGGTCGGAGGCAGCCCCAGCAAAACCCCTGACAGCTGCTACCCAGCAACTGTTCCGGGGGCAGGGTGACTGCAAAGGGGAGCAGCCTTGCCGCTCCCTTCCCAAGGCCAGACTCCCGACGACAGGGTGTCAGTGGCATGTGCTATTTCGAACAGCACATGCCCTGCCAAGTGCTTCCTAGTGGCGTCTCAAGGCCCATGAGGTCGGGGTACCCAGAGTGGGGCTCCAACTGGGGAGGTAGGAGGCTGGACCATCGGGGCTAGGGGAGTGTGCGGCTCAGCACTGGCCTCATCCCCAAGTCTGGCAGCTGCTCCCTCTACTGGACCTCAGCGTTCGAACCCGCTTTTCCTGGGAAACACTCTCCTCCTGGGTTACCTAGTAACAACGCCCCCGGTTGCATAGCAACGAGGATCCGGGTCCCAGGCTTGCTAAGCCTCTTGCTCCACGTTCGACCCCTCCCCACTCGGGCTCACAGGCCTAGCGGCTCCGCCCTGTAGCCGCCTGCAAATCTGTCCTAAGCTGCGTCTACAGCGGGATCTCGGACAGCACTTACCCTGCTCCGGCCACCACTATCCTTCACGTGCGACTTCGCTAAAAAACGCGCCAGCAAACCCGCGCCTCAACTCCCGGGGTGTTGGTTTATAATCTGCGCATGCGTGGGGCGATTGAGCTGGGAGACTGGCGGGCCTCTTTGCTGCCGGAGCGGACACCGTGGGCGCATGCGCTTTGTTCGCTCCGTTACCGTTTGTGTGCATCTGTGTTTCCCACCGAAGCATTTCCAAGAAAAGAATGGCGACGGAAATTGGAGCTGGAACGGAAGCGAAGCCTTTGGCAGGAAAGGGGGAAAAATAATTCTATCGAGGCTGTGGCGTGGGTAGAGTCGGTGGTTGGTTCGGGACACGGTGCTGGTTGGAGTCCGCCACGCATTTAGGGCAGCACAATTTCCCGAGCCAGGGATGCTGCTCCTGAGGCATCGCGGGAAGTGTAGTTCTTGGGTGGGGCTCCGGATAGCACCTGGAGGGTTATGAGGAAAATTCTCGCTAAAAAGGGACAAAAGGAGAAAAAAGCAAAATGTCTTAGTGGACACATTAGCGGTGCACTGCCTTGGGGAAACTCATCCGCTGCGTGATAGAGCAAAACCTCACCCCAACTGTGCAGGTGACTCCCCGCCCCTTCCCCCCACCCCAAAGCTTGGCTTAGACTTGTAGAGGAAGGAGGCAGCTGCGACCTCCTACTTCCCCCGCCTTTTAGAACCACTGAGGTAGCTTTGTGAATGGGGTAGGCGCAGAGATTTAAATTTTTAGCTTACATTATTTGTTTTTTGTGTGTATTTGGGTGTGAGCATCACAGACTACTGTGGAGATCAAAAGACAACTTGCCGGAGTCACTTCTCTCCTATGTGGAGCCCATGGAATTCAGGTTGTCAGGCTTGGCCACAAGCACCTTTATTGCCGCGCCATCTTAGCTTCCCAATATTGTTGCTGTTGTTTTTAATCCCCATAGATGGCTGCCATAAGACATAACTGCTTTAATGTTAAAATTCCTTCTTCAGAAACAAACTCTGTCCCACCCCTTCTTGAATCAGCCTTCCAATTCTCCCTTCACACCAAATCTGCCACCTCACACAGCTGTTTGTCTATCAGATGTTTCTCAGACTCATTCATCTTCATCTGCACCTTTGGTTGCTTCCTGCCTCTCGGTTGGGGTTTTCTTTCCAGAACCGGCCCTGGTAGAATCCTCAGTTTGGAGCCTTCTGTAGTTGCAACTTAACATTTGTTTGTATAATTTCTCCTTCCAATCTCAGTTTGCCTCAAAAGAAAAGATTCCAGGAGCGGTGGGATGGTAGTAGTGTTTCTGGGTTCTTGTCATCCTTGATTTTAGGTTGCGAGTATTTGGGGAAACTAACATAGGGCCACACACTGAGGTAGGACAGAAAAAATGGAAATGTATGGGAACGTGGGAAGGGAAAGGAGACCCTCACTCCGGAGTCTGGTTAAAGCTTCCCACTAGCTAAGATCAAGACTCCAACAGATTTAACTACTTAAGGCCTTTCACATGTAAGCCTACAAGTTTCTAGAAACTTCACTAGAAACTCCCATTTATAATAAGAAGGACATGTCATAATCCTCCCCCCACTCTGTGCAACCCTAGGAGATTATACTACTAACTCAAGTCACCTCTCAGTCACCCTATAAAATCACTTACAAGAAAGAGAAAAACAGAACAAACACTTAGCAACCCTTTAAGATGTAACTTGAGAGTCACCAGAATCCTGTATACACACTTGGCTATGTCTTATTCTTTGCCTACATGTCTTTCTCTCTTAAATCTCATTCATATATATAAAATCTTTAATGGACTTCAACTCTGCTTCATACTAGCTAGCCTTTAATTCTTTTCTGTGTTGAAAAAAGGATCAACTTTTACCTGTCAGGATTCCTTAAAGGAACTCTTCAAGCTTTTGTGGGTGACAGTGTGGAGCTGTTAGTCCCTGCCACCACTGACCCAGGGAAAGGGAACAAGTTCATCTAATCCGTTGTCAGCTATTTCAGCTGGCAGTGTCAGAAACTCTGCTACCTTAACTAATCCTCTGCTCCTTGTCCACGCTTGTGGCTACTGAATCTCCTGAGAAACAAAGATGCTTTGGGGATTTTGCCAGTGTGCTCCCATATTTCCTAAGCAGCAGCAGCAGCTCTTGCTTTAGAGGTGCAAGTTGGGGGAACAAGGCATAGGGTTCCCTTTTCAGGGACTCACGACACCTCATGTGCATACCTTTCCCTCATGGCTTCTTTTGTTTATTCCAAAACCAAGCATCCTTGTGGGAATTCAGGAAAATGATTCACCAAACTCTGGCACTTTGGCATATGTTCTAGTTTGCTTTCTATTGCTATGGTAAACACCATGACCAAAAGCAACCTGGGCTTCCTTGCCCACACCACAGTCCATCACTGAGGGAAGGAGGGCAGGAACTCAAAGCAGGAACTTGGTGGCAGGAACTAACACAGAGGCCATAGATAAGTGCTGCTTACCAGCTTGCTCCCATGGCTCACTCAGCCTGCTTTCTTTTGTCTGTTTGTTTTTTGGTTTTGGTTTTTGAGACAGGGTTTCTCTGTGTAGCTTTGGAGCCTGTCCTGGAACTCACTCTGTAGCCCAGGCTGGCCTGGGACTCACAGAGATCAGCCTGCCTCTGCCTCCCGAGTGCTGGGATTAAAGGCATTCGCCTCCCCCCCACCCCCATCCCGGCTCAGCCTGCTTTCTTATACAACCCAGAACTGCCTGCCCACAACACTGCCCACAGTGGGCTGGGCTCTCCTACCTTTATCATAAATTAATAAAACATCCCATAGATTTGCCTGCAGGACAACCTGATGGAGGCATGTTCTCAGTTGAGGTTCACTCTTCCCAGATGACCCTCACTTACATCAAGTTGACCAACACCAGCAACAACTAATGAGCCAGTATGGCACACTGAACTAAAGACTACCAGAAGCTGGCTCAAAAAGCAAGATCTCTCTGACCTCTAGGTCCTCTGTCTCTTGTCACCTTTCCCTACCCTCAAGTGTTGGGAGGGCTTTCTCTTGTTAGCCTAAAGATAGTCACCCCCATAAAGGAATCCTGTTGTCATGAGTCCCTTGCCTGCAAAACCAACCAGCCTGGGAAGGTTCCCTTACAGGAAAGAAGACATATCAGTTCCACTGTGGAGCCCTGGCTGTCCTGGAACTCACTATGTAGACTAGGCTGGCCTTGAACTCAGAGGACCACCTGCCTCTGCCTTCCAAGTGCTGGGATTAAAGGTGTGTGCCACCACCACTGCCCAGCTTCTCTCTCTCTCTCTCTCTCTCTCTCTCTCTCTCTCTCTCTCTCTCTCTTTGTTGTTTGTTTTGTCTTTGTCTTTGTTTTGAGATTGGGTTTCATACAGCTCAGGCTAGCCCCAACTCACTATTTAGCTGAGGATGACCTTGAACTCATCCTGCTTCTACCTCCGGAGTATAGAGTTACAGGTGTTTCCTGCCATGCCTGCTTCAGTGCTGAGGTGGAACCTGGGGCTTCATGCACACTAAGGGTAAGCCCTTTACTAGCTGCGTCCACAGTGACACTTCTGAAGCATCTTCATAAACAACCATTACTGTCTGAGAGACGGTGTGTGTGTTTGGGAATTGAACTCCTTGGCCTTGGTAGATAAGGCAAGTGCTCTGCCTCCAAGTTACATCTCCAGCCCCCTCTCGCCTGTGCCATGGTTTATCCCAAGTTCATTTCTCCTCTTTCCTTCCTTGTCACCCCTTCATAGCCAGAGGCCCCGAGCCCTCACTCCCTACTGCGTCACAGGAATGTATCAAATCCTCATTCACCTGGCCCTTCTCTGTTATATTTTTTGTGGGACTCTGGCATATATACATTTAATTAAAATTTGTTTTACTCCTATTTATCTATCATAATTTTATTTCATAGACTCAAGTATTAAGACTTAAGAGAGTAGCCAGGCAGTGGTGGCACATGACTTTAATCCCAGCACTCGGGAGGCAGAGGCAGGGGGATCTCTGTGAGTTTGAGGCCAGCCTGGTCTACAGAGCAAGTTCCAAGACAGCTAGGGCTGTTACATAGAGAAACCCTGTCTCAAAAAATAAAATATAAAATAAAATAAAATAAAAAGACTTAAGAGAGTAAAAAAGGAAAAAAAGAAAAAGAAAAAATTTTTTAAAAAAGAGAGTAAAAAGTTTTTCTTCCTTTTATGCCCTGAATCCTTTCCATTGTTGAAGAAGCTGGCCTTTTAAACTAAAACGGTTTCAAGAGGTTCTCTTTCCCCTGACTTCTGGATACCATTTATAGCACAGCTTATAAGCTTAGTATAGACACACTTTTGATGTTGCTCATGTGCTATCACCAATTTGTAATGCAATATCTACAAGGCACATGCTACTAATAATCAATCACCAGGTGTCATAGTTTGTTTTCTGTGGCTGTAACAGAATACCAGAGGCTATTTCTAAAGCTGCAGAGGTTTATTTAACTCATGTTTTTGAAGGCTCAGAAGTCCAAGAACAGGGCTCCAACTCCTGAAGAGTGCTACAACATATAACGTGACAGAGAGAATCCCATGGTAACTCCAAGCAAGTGTGCCAGACAGTAAGATGTGTACATGTACATACCACTGTGAGCATGTGGAGGTCAGAGGACACCTTGGTGGAGTTAACACCCCCCACTTCCTTGTATGTGGGATATGGGGATTGAACTTGGGTCATTAGGCTTGAACAGTAGATGTGTTTCCCTGCTGAACCATCTGGCTGGCCCTATTTTATTTTTTTATTTTAATTTTTGTGGTGCTAGGGATCAAACCCAGGGTCTTGCACTAGCTAGCCAGGCACTCTGCCACTGAGCTCTGTCCCCAGCTCTACAGACCCAAGTTTTTATAACAAGGCCACTCCTTTAATAACCCTCTAACCTGTTAATCCCTTACCACCCAGTCACTTCCCAAAGGCCCCCCTCTCTCAACACTGCCTTACCGAGGGTCAAGTTCCCAACACACCAGGTCTCTTTTCTTTTATTCCATTTGTTTGTGTGGCTTTTCCTGGGGTGATGGCCAAAAAATCCACTCCACCCAAGCCTAGCTTGGTGAAGCAGTAAGTTTATAGGTGTCACTTTTAGGCCCATGGGTGACTCCAAGTCAACTGCATGACTAAGCAGCCCACCCCAACATTCGGGCAAACTCACAAAAGCTGCTTCCCAGGGCTCCCTGGCCAACCTGTGGGCAGTTCCACTAAGTCTTTCTGGAAATCATTTGCTGCTTTTATAACAGTGGGGAGGGGCTCTGAGAATCTTGAAATGTTCTGAATTTATTGAGCCTGGTAACCGTCAGTAGCTCCTTGAGTTTTAGGGGGCTTCCTCTTCCCTCTTGAGGAAATGTTTTAACTCAGAGGAAATAGGTACATAATACTACCCTGGTCCAAACCACATAGTATGTATCTTCCAGGGGAAACTTCTGAAAGTATGGTTATCAGTTCATAGCCCAAAATGCAATCAAAGGCTACGTTGTTGCCAGACCGATCTTGTCTAATCACCTTGGGTTCAGGGGTCCCACCTAGGTTGATTCATTTCCCAATATACATCTAAATACTTGAGGTCCTGGCTGGTCAGGCAGCCTGCCATCCAATAAACAATAATGACATCCTCCTAAGTGTCAGACACTGGCTGACACTCTTGGACTCTTGAGAACTAGGAGAGTAGTACAATCTAGTAGAGGACCCAGATACTCAAAACCTGTAAGAGGTCAAGAAGAGGGGTACAGAGGAGGCTATACTTAAGATGAGCCTGAGGTTTGCATTGGAGGGTTTGGCCAGGGAGGGGAAAGGAGTTGATGAAAGTTATTCACTTAAACATTTTGAGCCACCAAATGCAGGTATGCTGGGGGCATTGAAGGGCCAATGTGTCTGAGAAGGCAAGGTGAGGCTGTGGAAGACGTTGGCTCGCCAAAACCTGTGGTCTCAGGACTGACACCTGTCCCTCATTTATGTGCTGGTGAGATGGCTCACTGGGAAGAGGAACTTATTTATTGCTGAATCTTACAGCCTGACTTCGATCCCAGGACCAACATGGTAGGAGTGAACTGATTCTCCAGAGTTCTCCTTTGACCTCTACATATGTGCTGTGGCACACACACACACACACACACACACACACACACACACACACACTAAAATCTTAGGTGCTAAAAATAAACATCACTTCCCCAGAGGTCTACTGTTGCACGAATCCAATTTGGTCTTATAATAAAAACCCAGAGCCAGATACTGGGGTAAATGCTGAAAGATCAGAGGAAACAAACAACAGTCACTTCTCACCTTGCCAACTCCTCAGCTGAAAGGGGAGGTGAGATCCTGTCTCCAAGAATCCTCAGATGGAATGCCTCTGAGTCCTCAGCCGAAAGGACACACTGAACTCCTGTCTCCTCCTGCCTTATATTCTTTTCTCCGCCCAGCCATATCACTTCCTGTCTCGGTCTTCCTAATGCTGGGATTAATGGCGTGTGTACTTCCTGAATACTGATAGCAAAGGCATGAGATCTCAAGTGTTGGGATTAAAGATGTGTGCCACCACTGCCTGGCTCTGTTTCTCTTTTAGATGGGATTGTAGTCTAGGGTGGCCTTGAACTCACGGAGATCCAGACAGATCTCTGCCTTTGCCTCCCGAGTGCTAGGATTAAAGGTGTGTGCCACCACAGCCTGACCTCTATATTTAATTTAGTGGCTGTCTTTGCCCTCTGATCTTCAGACTTTATTTGTTAAGAGTACAAACAAGGGCTGGAGAGATGGCTCAGTGGTTAAGAGCACCGTCTGCTCTTCCAAAGGTCCTGGGTTCAATTCTCATCAACCACATGGTGGCTCACAACCATCTCTAATGAGATCTGGTGGTCTCTTCTGGTTGTCAGGGATACATGCAGACAGAATACTGTATACATAATAAATAAATAAATCTTGAAAAAAAAAAGAGTACAAACAAAATATCACCACAGTATACCTTTTGTACACCCTGCCTAAAGTAGTCATCCCTCCAATCCCCTCGGTACCTTCTTCTCATCCTACTCTGATTTATCTTGAATTTAGAGCACCCCCCCTTTCTGGAATTTTCTTCTTATTGTTTATGTGCCGCCCCCCCCATAGACCGTAATCTATGTAAGCCTTTCTTTTTTCATTTTCGTTTCTGCCTCTTAGATCAGTTAGATCACTTGCAGATTTACATTGGCTTTATTTTGTGATTCTAGAATTGGGCAACACTTCATTCCATGAGCTAGAATGTGTTCTGATGGCTTGGTGGGGGCTAATTTTATTGACTGTAGTTGGACTTTTTCATAGGGCTGTTGGCTCCCCAATAATGACATGGAGATTATTATTAATTATAAAAGATTGACCAATAGCTTAGGCTTGTTTCTAACTAGCTTATGACTTAAATTAACCCATATCTTTTAATCTATGTTCTTTTACATGGCTCTGTACTGCCCATGCTGCTTCCTCTCCATTTGGCTGGTGACCTCGCCTTTCCTTTTCCCAGTGCCCTCCATGCCTGGAAATCTTGCCTAGCTATTGACTGTTCAACTTTTTATTAAACCAATCAGAGTGGCACATCCTTACCGTGTACAAAAAGATCATCCCACAACAATAGACAGAAAAGGACTCAAGGAAGCAGAAATAAAACAACAAAGTGATTGACATCTGTTTTCTGTGTAAGGTTAGGAAAGGAAGAGGGAACCACAGAGAGAGAACTGGTTAATATATCAGATCACTCCAGGTTGCTTTTCGTAAGGACTAAGGCAGCCAGAACACAGTTATCATACTAGTTGGAACTGGCCTGGCTAGGAAATTGGCCAATATCTCTTTCTGTCCTGATTTCTTAGAAGGTCAGAAAGCTAGTTTTAATTTGGTAACATGGAACTACAGTATGAGAAACTCTATGTTAGTTTTAATTTATTTACCTTTTTTTTTTTTTTGAGACAAAGTCTCAATGTGCCACCATTTATTTTAGTGTGTGTGTGTGTGTGTGTGTGTGTGTGTGTGTGTGTGTGTGTGTGTGTGTTGGAGGATAATATGCAGGAGTCAGTTCTTTTCTCCATCAGGTGGGTCTTGGAGAATGAACTCAGGTATCAGGCTCAGCAGCAGGTCTTTGTTACAGAAAACAAGGAACTTAGTAGGAGGCAGGGAACCATTGCTATAACAAAATATCTGAGGCAGTCTACTTTATAAAGAAAAGAGGATTTTCTTGGATCAAAGTTCTAGAGGCACAAGGTTCAAAGAGAATGATTCAGGCTCTGGCTAGGGCCTCTTCCTTGCTGGTGTCACATTACTATGGGAGTCTAAATATATGTTTGTGTCTTTTCAGTCTAACTGTCCCTATAAAGCCACACCACCAGGATTCTTGCACAGACCTGCACACTAGCAACCTATTCTAATTCCAAAGTTCCCACCTCTAAACACCATAGTCATGTTAATTTTCCATTCTTATTTGTTTGTTTGTTTTGAGACATGTCTCTATATCTCTACATAGCTCTGACTGTCCTGGACTGGAACTCACTATGTAGACCAGGCTGGCCTTGAACTCACAGAGAATCACTTGCCTCTGTAGCCGAGTGCTGTGATAAAAGGCATGTACCAACAGGTCTATCTTTGCCATCTTTTAATATCCGCATAAGACATTGGGAATTAAATTCTTCCAGTGTAGAAAACAGACCGTATTTAAAACGTGGCAGGCAACGAAGCCAGTGACTTGTCCAAATTTACAAAGACTTGTCCAAATTCACAGAGCGAGAGTAGAGACAGAACCTGAGCAGTGTTAGTTCCTTTACTCCTTTATGCTTTATTCACAGAGTCACCTGGCATTGTTTCTCAAAAGGCAGTCAAGGAACAACAGTCCACAAGCCTCAGAATGCTGCCTGCGCACTCCTTAAAGCAGACCCTAGAAATTTGCATTCTTACAAGCTTCTAAGGAAACTGTCCTGCACAGGGACGTTTCGAAGCCTACTGTGCCCAGGATGACAGACAGCAAGCAGCACAGCATCAAAAACAGCCTTGGCCAAGTTCCTGGGCTCAAGGTTCCCGCAGCCTCATGGGAAATGTAGTTTCAGCTGGCCTCTGGCCTCTTGGAGAGCTCGCCGGAAGGAGCCGAGCCAATGCGGAAACGGCCGAGTGTTCCGAGGCGGGCCTTTTCCTGCTCGATTGCATGCTGGGAAAGGGCAGTTTCCGTTAGCTGCTGAAGGCTGAGGCGCGCCACCGGCCACCTCCCCACGTGAAGCAGTTGTGCGAGCATCGCCACGCCGGGCAGCTGTCCACCCGCGTCCGAGCGCCCCGGAAGCGGCGGGGGACCGGAAGTGGCCCGCGGAGGCTGCAGAGCTAGTCCGGGAGCCCGCTGTGAGGCGACTGGCAGCGCTGCGACGGCGCCATGTCCCTGATCTGCTCGAGTGAGTGCTGGCTGCGGCGGGAGGCGGGAACGTGCCTGCGGCCCGAGCCCCGGAGCCCGCGGCCCTGAGTGCGGGGTGCATTTTGCGCAGTGCTGCGCATTTCATGTAGCTGGGAAGAATGACTGTCGTTGTTTTGCTGAGCCGGGACAGGCCTGAACAGAGGGGGCGAGGGGGGAGTTGGTGCAGGGAAAAATAGCTCTTGGTGTCGGAAACCCGAGGAAGACGTGTCTGGGATCCTCCTCCTCCGGTTGTAATCTGGGTTCTAGCAGTCTGAGCCTCAGTTTCCCCATCTGCAGCATTGAAAGCATTGCAGTGGGTATTTGCTTGGGAACGTCGCTTAGGAATCGGAGTTTCTGCGATTTGCAATGATCACACAGTGACTTCGAGACAGGGCTGGAAGCCAGGTGTCTGGCTTCTAGCCTCGCGCAGTATGACTAATGAAAACAGCAAACGTTTAGAAAACGTGTATTGATTTACGACGCATTTCCAAAGGATGGTCTCACTTTATGCTTACGAGAATTGTCTGAAGGGAAATAAAGAATCGTGGTTTAGATAGGGCGTCAAAAGGCTTAGGAGGAATGGGGTTTATTCGGGGATGTTCGGCACAGCTGGGCGATGGAGCTCGGTTCTTTGAGTCTGGATCCATGCTTCTTCCATGCTGTATACTGTCTTGTCTTTGGGTATTTTATTAAGGCATTGCGGGTGTTTACCTTGTTGTTTACCACATTACTAGCTTCCCCTCCCTCTCTATTCTCTTCTCAGAACGTTGCCATTAATTCAAAGAGGGAAAGGAAGGAGGGAAATGACAAACAGAAAAGGGAATCTCACACGGAAGAAATTGCAGTTTGCAAAGTATTTTCGAACGATTTGTTTCCTTTTAATCTTGAGAGAGCACTCTGACATGCCAGGGGCCATCCTTCCTTTTGTAAAGGAGGGAAAGCTCCCTCAAGTGTCTATTCGTTGAGTATTCAAGATAAACCAACAGAATAGCTCAGGAAAGCCGTATTTCCTCCCATACTTGATTACATATGCATGGGAGTCCTGCAGAAAACTAGGTGACGAAAGGAAGCTTATACAAAACCTTGTGCCACAGAGAAGAGTAGGAGCTTGAGGCCTTGGGATGGTGACTCACAAGTGATGGGAGGGTGAACAGAATTATGTGGTGAAAAGAGCTATTCTGTTATGTGATGAGTCTCCCAGGTAATAAATATTGTCTTAGAGCAGTCCTCAGAAGAGTCTGAGTGTGGAGGTAGCTTTCTCTTGTCTGCTAAGGTGAACCAGTTGTCCCTCTTTAGCGGAAGTCAGAAAAACAAGAGGGCCTGAGAAGGTCAGAGAGACCTTGGTTCTGAGCTTGCTTTTGAGACCTTCATTTTTGGTAATTCGGCATGCCCAGGCTTTGTACTTGGGGATATTTTTCCTGAGCCCCAGGACTTTATGTACTCATTTACCCTGTTCTGATGTTTATCAAGTGTCTGCTTAGTATCTGCATTGTCCTGGAGGTCAGTGACAGCTGTGACGCCCATCTTCAAGGGTACACAGACAATTCTGTCAAGTGCCTAGAATAGAATCTTGCTTGGCACGTAGTAGCAGACATTATGGAGATTTTTTTTTTTAATTTATTTTTTAATTTATCCGTGCTTGTCACATTGCTTTGTAATTTTTCGCCTGTTGATCCGTTTAGGGCTCCAGACAGATGGCAGAGATTTGAGTTGTGTTGTGTGTACTTCTTTGTCATGTGCCTAGTCATCTTTGTTCAAAAATGAGATGGGCAGGGCTTACTGACCACTCTTTACAGGACTGGTTCATAGGATCTGAGCAGGTGTTATCTATTGACTTTTATTATCAGCAGCCTAGAGAATCTAGTTAAGTGGTTGGCAAGCATTTGAGGGCCAAGTACCAGCTGGCTTGCTGTCACAGACCTTGCTTCCTGATAGCTGAGTATGAGGACAGGGTCTTGTTGGGGCTGACACAATGAAGAGTCCCCTCTAGTCCAGGTTTCCTTTTACCCTTTGCTTACGACCTGCCTTTCTCTATAGTCTCCAACGAAGTGCCCGAGCACCCATGCGTGTCCCCCGTCTCTAATCATGTGTATGAGCGGCGGCTCATTGAGAAGTACATTGCAGAGAATGGCACTGATCCTATCAACAACCAGCCTCTCTCAGAGGAGCAGCTCATCGATATCAAAGGTGCCTGCCCAATAGCCTAAGTCCAGGGCCAGCACAGCTCAGCCTTCAAGAGTGGGAGGTGGAGCCAGTCTGGTGAAGAAGATGGTGGCTGTGAATGAATAAAGAGAAGAGGAGTGGGGGAGGGGGAGGGTCCCCTGGGTTCTGTTTCTTCATACCTGCTTTGCTGCCTTTCTTGGCAGTTGCTCACCCAATCCGGCCCAAGCCTCCCTCTGC
This sequence comes from Onychomys torridus, assembly GCF_903995425.1. Lineage (NCBI taxonomy): Eukaryota > Metazoa > Chordata > Mammalia > Rodentia > Cricetidae > Onychomys > Onychomys torridus. The sequence continues at coordinate 129,709,792 of NC_050443.1, forward strand.
CACCAGCATCCCAGCCATTCTGAAAGCCTTGCAGGATGAGTGGGTGAGTTCTGTGAAGAGAATGCACCTCTGGGCCTGGGGACTTTTTTAATTTTTTATTTTATGTATGTAGGCGAATATCTAATAAAACATCACCGTATATGTATATGGGTCGTTTGCTTATATGAATGTGTATCGCTTATGTGCCTGGTGCTTTGGGGACAGGAAAGGGTGTGTGGTCCTTTGGAATTGTAGTTACAGACAGTTGTGAGCCATCATGTGGGTTCTGGGGATTGAACCTGGGTCCTCTGGAAGAACAGCAAGTGCTCTTAACTCCTGGGCCATCTCTCCAGCCTTCTTATTTTCTTGAGATAGGACCTTACTTTGTGGGCTAGGCCGATCTGGCACTCAGGCTCCTTCTTCCTTAGCCTCCTAGTCCCTAGGATTACAAGTCCTGACCACCAGGCCTGACTCTTCTTACGGGGATGAACACAGGGCTAATGTGAATGCTGTACCACTGAGCAGCCCCTCATTTCTTGCCAGCCTTATTTCATTTGTGAGGAGCAGGATGGCAGCACAAGAGGAGCCTGGTGGTTGGAACTCTTGCAGACCTGGATTCCAAAGTTTTCTCCGCTGTCAGCCTTTGTGACTTAGGGCACACTGCTCAGTCTCTGGGCTTGACCTTCCTGACTATAGGACACTGATTAGTCCTGTCTGTCGATTCTGTAAGAAGTAGAATATAATTGACATATTCGCCTTGTGACACCAGGGACTCTTTTTCACTGCTGAGCACTGCACTTGCTGAGGGTAGCCAGTAAATAACCACACCAGCGTTACTATTTCCATTCAGACAAGTGATGGCATTAACAGGTGTGATTTGCTGGTGAATAGTAAAGGTGGGGGTGGGAAGGAGCTAGCTCTCACTTCTTTCTGTCTGTGTGTTCAGGTTGTGATGTGGAGTAGGAGCCTAAATGCCTTACAGGGCATTCAGGGTCACTCAGATGTTAGCTTGGGTCTCTGAGTAGCTGGGGTTGGTTTCAGTGTAGAACGGAGGTGGTATCCTCTTCTGTGGGGCTGGCTGAATTGTCTAGCTCTTCCCCAGTCCTCACAGTGGCCTACCCTCTCCCAGGATGCAGTCATGCTGCACAGCTTCACTCTTCGCCAGCAGCTGCAGACAACCCGCCAGGAGCTGTCCCATGCTCTCTACCAACATGATGCTGCCTGCCGAGTCATTGCCCGTCTCACCAAGGAAGTTACTGCTGCTCGAGAAGGTGTCTCCTCCTCCCTGCTGTCCTCCACCTTTTGCTGGTCCTACTTTGTAATGTCCTGTTTCTAACATAATCTTTCTCTCAGCTCTGGCTACTCTGAAACCACAGGCTGGTCTTATTGTACCTCAGGCTGTGCCAAGCTCACAGCCCAGTGTTGTGGTAAGTGTTCCCTTCCAAACCCCAGTAACTGTCCTTACACAGGTGGCTTTGGTACTGTGAGCTCCTCCTTCTCTCCCTTTCTTTTGTACAGGGTGCAGGAGAGCCCATGGATTTGGGTGAGCTGGTGGGAATGACCCCTGAAATTATCCAGAAGGTGAGTCCTGCTCTTCTGCTGGGACTGCCACATATCCTCCTTGGTACCATGGGCCATGGGGCCAGAGTAAGAACCTCACACTAGGTAGTGGGGGAGCCTGCACTGCCGCTTGAGCTTTCTGACTAGGCTAACTTCAGCCTGCCTTTCTCTGTCTCATTTCCCTTGCTTCTAAATAGAGGGAGGTGTGCACGTCACAGACTTGTTGAAGGAAAGATTGGATCACTGATAAGGGCAGCTTTTAGCTCTTGCTGTTTTTGTGTTCTTTGCCCATATTAAGCCACTTTGTTACAGGCTTTGAGGATTTTGCCTACAAGATAAAAATTATTTTAAGATGGGGAGTCTGAGACTGCAAGTCAGAGCTGAGAAGAGACAGGGCAGGCCTCTAGACTGCGACCCAGGGTTCTGCTGAATGTATAGTCTGCATTTGTAGGGTCCAACGTTGTCTGAGCAGCTCATCTGAGAGCCCTCGTGTTTGTAGCCTAGACCTTGGTCCCAGAGCACAACAGCCTAGCTCTGTCTCTACTAGCTCTGCTATTCGTCACTTTAGTGTCCTTGGCAAGGGGCTTCTTTTGATGTAGTTTCCTCAGCTGCACCATAAGGTTGTGAGATTGGAGTGGAAATATGTCAGCTTTAGCACATAGCTGGGCAGACAGCGCGCTCTTGGTAGTGACTGTGACACTAGACGTGCCAGCAACCAGTGTGCCTTGTCCGTGCACAACCATTTGTCTCAGAAAATTGTGTTCTCCACAGCTTCAAGACAAGGCTACGGTGCTAACCACGGAGCGTAAGAAGGTGAGTTGATGCCTGGTGTGAGCACTTGGCTTCTTGGAGAGGGGCTAATTGAAGCCTGCATTCATCGCTGCTCTTTGGGGGCTTTCTGTTTTCTCAGAGAGGAAAGACTGTGCCTGAGGAGCTGGTGAAACCTGAGGAGCTCAGCAAGTACCGGCAGGTGGCATCCCATGTGGTGAGTACCTAGAGGTGGCCCTTACTGTTTCTGGGGCACAGTGGGCCAGCATGAGGAGCTGGGGGAAATGCCTCTCAGACCTCTGGCATGGTGTCTTCCCATGCAGTGAGGGAGTTGCTGCATCCAGGCAGCCAGCCAAGCTGGGTGGATAAGGGATACAATTCACTCTTGTTCCCTGGCTGGGGAGGCATACGAGGGGTGTGGGGAAAAGGAGTAGAGGAGCTGGGTGCATCTCTGGCCTGCCTTGATTTGTCTGTAACTGGGTTTGGTGTGGATCTGTCTGCAAAGGGGCTACACAGTGCTAGCATTCCTGGGATCCTTGCTCTGGACCTCTGTCCTTCGGACACCAACAAGATTCTCACTGGTGAGTCTGGGCCCGGCCTGTCAGGCCAAGGTGAGGGATGGCAGGAGCAAGGGAAGGTGCAAGTGGTCCTCTCCATTGATTGGAGGACAGAAAGACTTTCATTAACACAGGGATCTTTATAGGCCTGACTCATTTTTGTCTTTTGTGGATCTTCTCCAGGTGGGGCAGATAAAAATGTTGTTGTCTTTGATAAGAGTACTGAGCAAATCCTGGCCACTCTCAAAGGCCATACCAAGAAGGTCACCAGTGTGGTGTTTCATCCTTCTCAGGTAAGGTACTCTCACAGCTGCTCTTGTCCTTAAGTCCAGTTCCAGTGGTTTAGCCTCAGAACTAATCGCCCAACCCCTACTGTCTTGATGAAGTGGGCATTGATGGGTCTCTTTGTAGAACCTCAAAGCAGTGGGCCTCAAACCCAGGAGAAAGAAAGTGCAACCAACAAAGCATAGGCACATCAATTTTGCATTAGGTAAAGAAAACAAGCGTCCTAGCTAGAGCCTTTTAAATGAACTGTAGACAGTAGAGGTGTTTGTTTCCATGACCTTGTAGAGTTGAGCTCAATTTTAATGTTGACTGTTGAAAGTAGTATGAGTTCAAATAGAAGAGAACCACTGGCTTAGAGGGTAAAGGTAGTTCATTAGAGGAGATTAGTGGTCTCATAAGACTTGAGCCAAAAGTACAGTGGCTTGGTATGCAGCACCATGGGATGCTTAATAAGTGCCTCCCAGTTAAGTCTTTCTCTTAGACTTAGGAAACTGAGAAATAGGGGAATATTTATGTCTTAGTGTTCTGTTGCTCTGAAGAGACACCATGACCACAGCAACTGTTACTAAAAGAAAGCATTTAATTGGGGCTGGCTTACAGTTTCAGAGGTCAGTCCATTATCTTCCTGGCAGGGAGCGTGGTGGGAAGCATGGCTCTGGGATAGTAGCTGAGAGCTACATCCTGATCTGCAAGTAAAGAGACAGACAGACACATGCACACACTCTGGGTTTGGCATGGGCTTTTGAAACCTCAAAACCAACCCACTCCCAGTGAGATACTCCTCCAACAAGGCCACACTTCTAAACTTTTCAAACAGTGCCACTCCCTGGTGACTAAGGCTTCAAATGGATGAGCCTAGGGGGGGTCATTCTTATTCAGACCACCACAACTACAGCATACTGAAAAACTTTCAAATTGAAAGAATTATTTCTCTGTGTATTTGATGTTAGTATTACTTTTGGCTTTTATGAATATGTGTTAATGAAAGAGGATAGTTGCTTTTATGTTCTGGCTGTTACTCTCCTAACTAGTTGAAATAATTTGTTAGGGTAACTAAAATAAGCTCTCTGTCTGCCCCAGGTCTTTTGGACAATCAGCTTGCCCTTGAGGTCTAAGTGTGGGAACATGAGAGCATGACCTTATATTCCTTTACAGGCTCGGTGCTGCTCAGATCTGGGCCATCTAGTACAGTAGACTAGCTGCAGGTGGCACATGATTCCGGTCCCTCAGTTGCACTAGCCATATTTCACCCAGCTTGAAAGTGGGTCAGAAATAGCTCTCTGATGCAGTTGCCCTTTTTACTACTAGGTAGTGAGGATCTCACTTGGCCCTGTGTGGCCATTTCAGCAGCATTTTTTTCTTGGCTTTCTTATGCATTGTTGTTTAAATAGGTGGTTACAGACAGGGCAGGGCTAGAAGGAGAAGCAGTGGCCAGTGGTTGTGGCTGTTCTTGTCACTATGGAAAAGAGTGTTACCTCCTAGGCTCTAATTCTTGGTCTCTTTCCTTTCAGGAACTGGTGTTTTCTGCATCCCCAGATGCGACTATCAGGATTTGGTCGGTCCCAAACACTTCTTGTGTGCAGGTTGTTCGGGCCCATGAGAGCGCAGTGACGGGCCTCAGCCTCCATGCTACTGGAGACTATCTCCTGAGCTCCTCTGATGATCAGGTGCAGTCCCAGCCAGGGCCCTGAGGAGGCTGCTTACTCACCCTGGGAGGATGGACCATCTTGCTGGGGGGTAGCCAGATTCCCAGAGTTCTGGAAAAATTTATTCCCTGTTTGCCAGCGGGTGCTGAACCAGGGTCTCTCTTGAAGGCCACCAGACCCACTTTCTCATTGGCTTCTTTGTCTCATCTCTAGTACTGGGCTTTCTCTGACATCCAGACAGGGCGTGTGCTCACCAAGGTGACGGATGAGACTTCTGGCTGCTGTAAGTGGCCTTAGAGGCACTGAGCTCTTTTGTTTTCAGTTTGTGTTAAGTTTGACTTAGTCATTTGCTTATCTGATCTAAAGATAGTGCTTACCACTGGCACCAGTCTAGTGGTCACAGTGGCTACTGACTACAGATCCCGCTCCCTTTCCTCAGCTCTTACCTGTGCGCAGTTCCACCCTGATGGGCTCATCTTTGGAACAGGAACCATGGACTCCCAGATCAAGATCTGGGACTTGAAGGTAGGACATGCAGGCCTCTTCTGGGGCCCAGAGGAGGAACTGCTGAGGTGTGGCAGCAGTCCCTGGAGTATCTCATGGCTTAGGAGAGCATGGCATGGTGAATGTCACCAAGGAACTGTGGGTGCACAGGACATCTCAGAAGTTTTCTTCCTATCTTGACCAGTGAGTGATAATTTTATTGCCCAACCCCCCACCTATAGGAGCGTACCAATGTGGCCAACTTTCCTGGCCACTCTGGCCCCATTACCAGCATCGCCTTCTCTGAGAATGGGTACTACCTGGCCACAGCTGCTGATGACTCTTCAGTCAAGCTCTGGGACTTACGCAAACTGAAGAACTTTAAGACACTGCAGCTGGACAACAACTTCGAGGTACGTGCGCTCCTCCCCGGTCTCAGCTGTTCCTCCTCACCTGCTGGTGGTTTCTGAGTTCATGTAAGCTGATGCTCTGTGTGCTCCCAGCTACTGTGTGTGCTCCCAGCTACTGTGTGTGCTCCCAGCTACTGTGTGTGCTCCCAGCTGCTCTGTGTCTGCTCCCAGCTGCTCTGTGTCTGCTCCCAGCTGCTCTGTGTGCTCCCAGCTGCTCTGTGCGCTCCCATCTGCTCTGTGCGCTCCCAGCTGCTCTGTGTGCTCCCAGCTACCGTGTGTGCTCCCAGCTACCGTGTGTGCTCCCAGCTGCTCTGTGTGTGCTCCCAGCTGCTCTGTGTGTGCTCCCAGCTGCTCTGTGCCTTTTGCTCTTTTGTGTAATTGCCTCTCTTTGGGCTTTGGCAGGTGAAGTCACTGATCTTTGACCAGAGTGGTACCTATCTTGCTCTTGGGGGTACAGATGTCCAGATCTACATCTGCAAACAGTGGACAGAGATTCTTCACTTTACAGGTAGAGGCTGGCTGTGCTTACCTGGGCTTGTACATCTGCTCTAGAGAAAAGTGGGGAAGCTTCACTGCAGGCTGAAGCTCTGGGCTTGGCCTAGATATGGCCAAACTATTCTTTGCTTCTCCTTTTTCTGTCCTGGGAGTAGAACCCAGCCATGTTTCTACTACTGAGCCCAACCCCCAGGCTGCTTTTACTTAGGTCTGGGGCAGTAGAGCATTGTGGCCTAGGAAAAGTATTTGTGAGTCTGTTTGGCTATGAGTAGTGTTACTGGTTGCCTCTCCTAAGTTGTTTGTTGAGGGGCAAATTATGTAATTTCTCTGGTGCCCCAGGAAAATCGTAAGGATAAGTTCAGACACTCAGTGGGAAATATGGGGGTTTACAGGAAAGTGCATGTGATCCATAGGTTAAAGTATCTTATGGTATGTTTGGTATTGGGTCTTGATTTGAGCAATGAAGAAGAACCAGTCTGGGCGGTAATAAAATTTTTTAAAATTATTATTTATTTTATCTGTTTTTTTTATTTTGGTTTTTCAAGACAAGGTTTCTCTGTGTAACAGTCCTGACTGCTCTGGAACTCAATTTGTAGATCAGGTTGGCCTTGAACTCACAGAGATCCACCTGTCTCTGTCTACCAAGTGCTCAGATTAAAGGCGTGCAGCACCACGCCTGGCATGTTTTATATTGTTTTGTGAACTTTATTGGGGTCTGTCATGGGTGAGTGATGAAGTTATAATCAGGTGAGGAAGGGAAGGGGGAAGCTGCTCTAGTAGGTTTGTTTCCCTTTGTATGGAGAGGGAGTTGAGGCCGTTCCCACAGTAGCAAGTGTTCAAGCCCCAGCACAAGTACTTCAGGGCAACTAGAAATAATAAAGAGAAGTCAGGCTGACACAGTGCTGCACAAGAGGGTTTCTCATCCTGGAGTCGCCTGTGGCCCTGGATAGCTCTAGCTGCAACTTTAGGGGATCTTGCTGGGTGTGATAGCTGTGTAATCCCAACTCTTGGTAGCTAAAGTTAGAGAATCACCTTGAGTTAGGCCAGCCAGGAGCACAAGAGGGCTTTTCTCTGGAGAGTTGGGGAGCCCTGGGTGCTTTCCTAGGTCTGGAAGGAACTTGCCCTGGTTCTCCAACTATCTGAGTCCCATGAGGAGGGGGTAGCTCAGCATTGTCGATTCTGAATCCAGCCATGTGCTGTGTGCCCTGGACTTTGACGTCTTTGAGCTAGCACAGGCTAATGGACAAGAGCTAAAGCTAAACATATATACTAAGTGGGCACTGAGATTTCCAGCTGAAGTATGCTTGCCCAAAAAGCTCAGGTGAAAGGTGATTGGTATTCCTCTGTTCCTGCACCCCACCAACAAAAGGTTGAGTGCAGTTTCCTGCCAGGGGCTGAGTGCTGGGTAAAAATAAGTGGGGAACAGAACCCTGCCTTCAGGAGGGTGTCTTACAGTGCCTTCTGACCCTTACCATCTGGTTTGTGCCAGCAGCATGGCATAAAAAGTCATTGTTCAGCCCTGGAGAAGAAATAGCCTTCTCATGGTTCCCTTTTTTCTCTCCTTAGAGCATAGTGGCCTGACCACTGGAGTGGCCTTTGGGCACCACGCCAAGTTCATCGCTTCAACCGGCATGGACAGGAGCCTCAAATTCTACAGTCTGTAGGCCCTATGCCTTCTCACAATTCTGGGCCTCATCTCAGTAGAGGGTTAGAGTTAGGCAGGGGGTGGGGGTGGGACCTTAGGAGGAGGGAGGTCTGGTGGGTGGGGGGACATTCACATCATTTCATTCTGTTCTGGATGATGGTCTGAGCCAGGGCACATGGAACACTGCTATCCATGCAGCCTTCGGGCCCTAGGGAACGGACATGGAGGAACTGTCACCCTGTAAATGCTCAGAGTTGGAGTCCAGCACCTCCCCCAGTAGTGGCAGCTGTTCCCTGCCTGCTCTGTTCCAGCTCTTCTGAGACAGGGAAGTGAGCCAAGGGGACTGTGAAGGGGAGGGGCAGGGGGCTTGTGCTGGTTTTGTAAGCAGTGATCTAGTTTCATTAAAAAAAATCCACACAGTAAATATTGTTACTTGTGTCTGTCTGGCAGAGAGACCCTGAGTTGGGAAGGTCGTAGGGAAGGAGCATAGCGTGGGACACTGGCTATCAGGAAGCCTCCTCTTACAGCAGACGTAAAGTAAAAGCCTAGAAGTCATTTGTCAAAAGTCTTCCATGCTCAGGCAGGCCTTGACCTTGTATCCAGTGCCTCTACCACTCATTCTGTGCTTGTTCTCTGGCTTGGTTTTCTCCTCACAAACCTGAGAGGTGGTGAGGAGTTAGATTAGACTTAGCCTGCTGGTAAGTTGCTGTCAGTGGTTTGCTAGAGATACTTCAGTTATAGGTGAAACAAACTGGTTCCAGCTGGCTTGACCAAAGAGATTTTCTTGACTGGCAGCTAATAGTTGAAGTAGAGCTGCTCTCTGGAGACAGCTAAATGCATGGAAAATAAAAAGTGAGATGATAACATGGGGGGAGATTAATCTAGGACCCTGTGGCTGCTCTGCATTTGGAAGTTAACTGGAGACAAGGAAAGTTGTAGGTAGAAGGAAAGAAAATAGGCTCTGAGGTTGAGATAAAGGAGGTGTGGAGTGGGAAGAATTAAGTGTGGTTGTCCGAGGGTAAGTTACTATTAGGTGTGCCCAGGAGGACCTTAGGGCCATCTCAATGGAATGCTGGTGTTGGGAGCCTGGTGTTGGGAGCCTGGTGTGTGTGTGTGTGTGTGTGTGTGTGTGTGTGTGTGTGTGTGTGTGTGTGTGTGTGTGCGCGCGCGCGCTCCCAGCTAACCTGGCTTCTTGGCTGATCTCCTGCATGGTAGGCCCCTGGCCAGCAGGTGGTACTAGTACTGTTCTGTAGGTTTCAGAGACAAAGCTGAGGCAGCAATGAGCAGCTAATGATCTCCACAGACTCAAGCATCCCGCCCAAGTCTGACTCGCAGCTCTGTCTTTTTACGGTGAGTCTGTGTCGGTTTTTATGAGTTGTGGTATCCACCTGGTAGGGCTGAGAATTAATTGAACTATTTCGAGGAGTGAACACAAGGTGGCCCTCTGCAACTACAGACTGCTTCCCTGCTTTGTGATGATTGACAGTGACACAGTTAAGTGCTTGACACCTGTGGTGTTAAGGTTTGATCTAACTTCATCTGTAAGCCTGATGTCAGAGCTCATCAATCCAGCTGGTAATGGTGGTGCACTCCTTTAATCCCTGCATGGATCTCTGAGTTCGAGGCCCGCCTGGTTTACAAAGCAAGTTCCAGGACGGACAGGGCAATACAGAGAAACCCTGTCTCGAACAAACAAAAACAGGCAAGATAAAGCAGAATTTCCAAGACTGAAATTTGAAGGAGTCCTCTGCCCTTCCACCCCCACACTAAGAATTTGGACAGCACACATTGGAGAGACTTAAACTTCTCATTATTGGGGCAAAGGTTTTTTAGTCCATCAGCACCAAGATAGGCAACATTCCTCTTCGCCCACCTCGGTGCACTGGTTTGTCCCTTTGCCGTACTCTGGATTGAGCCTCTGCAGTCTCCTTCCTTGGGAGCTTTCTTTAGGCTTGTCTGTCTTTGACATGCTCTGAGCTTCATTTTGGTCTCTGTACTCATCTAGACAGAATGTCGGCATGTCAGAATTCTGTGGAAGTTCCCAGAATAGAAGCTGTTTTTACTTCCCAGAGTTTTTTGTTTTTATTTTAATTCCATCTTTATGACTCTCTTTCCCCCCTCACATTAGTTTGACAGTGACTTAAGTACATGTAAAAATATTTATAATTTGGCATTTTGTTTACTTCTAAAGATTGGTCTGGTATCTCCCATTATTGGAACAGAAAAGGTCCTTTTGCATTAAATGCTCCGGCAGGAATGCCTGGATAGGAGCCACATGTGAAGTACACCTCGAGATGTAGCAGTCAACTCTGAAATATTCCTTTTATTTTTATCTCAAGTATATGTGGCTTGTGCCCTTACCTTACACCACAACACGTGTGGAAGTCAGAACACAGTTGCAGGGGTTGGTTCTCTACCACCATGTGGGTTCCAGAGACCAAACTCAGGTCCGCTGCCTTGGCAGCAAATTTGTTTACCTGCTGAGCTGCTAAGCTGTTTGGTCAGCCCTCACTTCAAATCAGAGCACATGGAAATAATTTGCCCTCAGTGCCTAGTGGGGAGTGTGGAGAGGCAGGGAACCCTTTGGGCTCTGATAGCTGTGGTCCAAAGGCAAGAAGAGGAAATCTAATGGGCTACAAGCAGCTCTGCTTTCTGGTCAGGAAGGGTGGCTGGCTTGCCTTCTTCCTCAGCAGGTCTGATTCAGCCTGCCACAGGCCCAGGTGCGTGCTCAGGGCAGCAGGTGGATATGATCTGTTTTCTTTCTTCCTTCTCCCCCTGCCCGCCCCCATGCTGGGATTAAAGGTGTGCACGGCTACCACTAGAGGGGAGCTTTTTTCATCTGAGCACATACAATTCAGGTGAGATTTTTGGTATCTAGGAAGGTATACCTTCCTAGATACCAAATGCTTCCTGCCATTGAGAGCATAAGAAAGTGTTGAGCGGAGAGCTTTGTTGTTCATGTTTACGATGTTTTTGCCCTTGATCCCTTTGATACAAGAGGTATTGACAGACTCTGTATACCGTTTCCATAATCATTAGAATTCCCTATCAAAAATCACATGCTCATGTAATTTGAAATTAAAGGCAACTATTAGTATTCTCAAGTTAACATCCCCAAAGGGCAAATGGGTGTGTTTATGGTTATACAGGGGAAGGCCTTTGCCATATCCATAGATAAAAATGTGAGAGGAAATCTATGGCTGTATAATTTCCTCAGAGAGATGAAACATGAAGAAAAGCCCATGGCCAGTTGCTGAAGTAAGGAGGTTGTCCCTTGGGTTTGTGAATTCTTTGTGCATAAGGAAGACATGGAAAGGAAAGACCCAACAGGTTATAAGTTGCAAGCAGCTATGAAAAGGTATAGCTTCTAACAACAGAACAGAGGCTGGAGAGATGGCTCAGTGGTTAAGAGCACTGGCTGCCCTTCCAGAGGACCCAGGTTCAATTCCCAGCACCCACATGGCAGCTCACAACTGTCTAACTCCAATTCCAGGGGGATCTGACACCTTCACACCAATGCACATCAAGTAAAAGTTAAATAAATTTAAGACAATAGTGGCTGCCTCTACTGCTCAGATTGGCAGAAATCTAGAATGATCTGGAGGGGTAGGGAGGACAGGTCCCCATACAGTCTTAGCCCATAGGCATACGGGATGTGGCTTCTGTCTGACTCAGGAGTTCTACCTAGAAAGCAGTGCACAAAGAAGTCCCTGCTTACGTAACTGCATTCAATACTTGGTACCTCAAGTGCTAGGCTTGGTTTCCTTCAATAGATCAGATGTGCCCTAGTTCAACAGAAAGTTAGACAACACAGATGTTTAAAATGATACAAAGTGGGGCACTAGGGCTGGGAACATAGCTCAGTCAGCTGGGAAGGTGCTTGCTTGCACCCAGTACTGAGTAAAACCGGCATGGTGGCACATGACTGTAATCCTACTACAAGGATCAGAAAAGTTCAGGGTCATCAGGTCGATCTGCGTTATATCAGACCCTGTCTCAAACAAAGTAATATAAGGATAAATACTTAGAATGTAGTTAGGGATGATGCTGGTTTAGCTCTCCACACATACACATTGTACATAAGGACTGAGCAGGTTGTATGTATATATTTAGGAATATACACACAAAAGGCTATGAATTTGAAAGAGCAAGGAGGGTGTATATGGGCAAGGTTGGAGGAGGAAAAAGGGAAATATGATTATCTCAAAGAAACAAAAAATTAAGAGGAGTCAGCAAGATGGTTCAGTGGGTAAAGTGCTGTGCACGCCTGACAACCTGCATTTGATCCCTGGAGTCCGTAGGAAGGTAGAGAACAGCAGTTGTTCTGACTTCCACGTGTATGCCATGGCATGCTCATGCCTCACCTTCTAGGCATATACACACAATCTTAAATAAAATAGAAAACCAAACAAAAGAGTGATGCAAGGTATTTAAATTTTTTTTTAAACTTGAAAGTGACAAAGTTGGCACCTGTGGGCTAATATTTAAACAGCATGGATGTCAATCCTAGGAAGAAGAGTTGGTGGAATCAGCTTTCTAACCCAGCCATGCTGGTCTTCACGAATATATCCTACCTCTCTACCTGGATGCCATCGCTAGCCACAGCTAGGAGGCAGCGCAAGAAGGAAATTCACTGTGTGGCTGGTGTCTGGGTTTCCTGCCTTGGTGTGCTGCCTCTTCTAGAAAAACCTGAAGGCAGCAGTTTTCCCAGCTCTGCAGCTTGGCCTATGTAGTTTACCTCCTACCCAAACAAAACTAAAAACAAACCCAAAAAAAGCTAGGTAAGCATTAGACTGGGGTGTGAGGACGAAAAATTCCAGTCAGTGGCTAACATCTCAAAAGTGCTGGCTGGTGTCATACATGATTCTGGGGCCTTCCTCAACTGGTTTAAACAGTTACTCCTATGAGCTAGACATGAAGCGCATTTAACAATCGAAAATGTCCACGTGTCCAGGGACAAGTAGAGATGCTCTTAGAGTCAGGCTTTGGAGTTCATGTTTGACTGAAACTTGAAGACTATCTGATAGAGTAGGCCAGAGCCGTGGGTGGAGAAGGGACTTGTGTCAAATAAGGGCCACTGACTTGTTACCTTCGTGACAGTTACTCCCATGCCCTGCCAGAGGCCCAGAGATGACGTTATTGCCAGATTCTTCTTGTACCCCCTACTGAGGCCGCCTCCCTCCCAGCCCAGATCAACATAACATTCTGGAACATAGCCAGGTCCTAGCCCCTCTGGTGGTGACCCCTAAGTGGCAGGCAGGGTCAAGGCCAACTTGCTGCTCTTCAGTGCTCCCAGCTGTTTCTGCTTGTGTGGGAGACCAGCTCCTACATTTTTATGACAGGGAACTCTTGAGTAGAGAGGGACAAGAGCTTTAGGTGGAAATATAAAAGGATAGAGGGGAGAGAAACAAACACAGGATAGCCTCGGAGGCCACTCCTGTCTCTTCTAAAGGGCTATTGATAGGAATGTCAAGGGGTGGAGCAAAAGACCTCCCCCTAGCTCAGCCAAGTGTAGACCCTTCCAATCACCTGGTAACCTTGCACATGGTCAAGCAATCCTCTAATGCAGCCCTGCTGGGTAAAGCAAGCTCAGATCTCACTAGGAAACCTTTGTGGGCCTCCACAATCCTGCCTCCTTTGGTGCCTGGTTGGTTGGTGCATTGTGACTGAGTAGTTCAGGCTTGATGCTTTTGTCCCTGAGACCTCTGGTTTCTGCTTGTCATGAAGGCAACCTTTCAGGTGTTCTGAAGATACCCACAGCTAGACAGGCTCCTGCCAGGTCATCAACTCCCTGCTGCTGCCTTTTACTGACTGCCAGGCTTTGACTTTGACCCTGCCCTACCTCTGAGTGTGCTGTCCTGTCTGAAAGACCACCTTCCCTTGCTTAGAGGCACTCCCAGACCCTGACCTGGGAGAGAGTATGCCTGGGATGTTCAAGTATGTCCTATGTGTTGCTCTGATTGGTTAAAACACAACACTGATTGGCCAGTAGCCAGGCAGGAAGTATAGGTGGGACAAGCAGAGAAGAAAATTCTGGGAAGTGAAGGCTGGAGAGAAGAGACCGGCCAGCCACCGCCATGACAAGCGAGATGTAAGGTACAGGTAAGCCACGAGTCACATGGCAAAGTATAGATTAATAGAAATGGGCTGAATATAAGAGTAAGAGCTAGACAATGGCAGGCCTGAGCTAATGGCCAAGCAGTTTAAATAATGTGTCTGTGTGTTCATTTTATAAGTGGGCTACCAGACTGCTGGGGCTTAGTGGGACCTGGAGAAAAGCTCTCCAGCTACATCCATCCCTTGCACCTGCCTATTTAAAGGTCAAAGGAGAGAACTGACCCTAGTGTCAGCTGACTCCCACATGTGTGCACCTCTCCCCCAGTAATAAAACAGATCGTGTCAATCATTCCATGTACTCTTTTTAGCTTTTTGAGACAGGATCTACGAGCTTTGGCTGTCCTGGAACTCTTGTAGACCACGCTGGCCTCAAACTCATAAAAATCTGCCTACTGCCTTTAATCCTAGCACTCAGAAAAGCAGAGGCAGGACGATCTCTGTGAGTTCAAGGCCAACCTGGTCTACAGATTGAGATCCAGGACAGCCAGGACTGTTTCATGGAGAAACCCTGTCTCAAAAAACAAACACAAAAACCCCACACACAAAAAAACAAACAAAAAATATGCCTCCCAAGTGTTGGGATTAAGGGTGTGGACCACCTGTCTTGAAAAACCAAAAAATAAATAAATAAAATAGCCTTTTGGTTCAGTCAAGAATGTAGTAAACATGAGATGTGGGACACTACAGTTGGTGGAAGTGTCCAGTTTTCCAGTCAATTTTTGTAAACAGGAGTATACTCTAAAATAGTAAAATCCGGCCAGGTGGTGGTGATGGTGGTGCATGCTTTTAATCCCAGCACTCGGGAGGCAGAGCCAGGAGGATCTCTGTGAGTTCGAGGCCAGCCTGGTCTACAGAGTGAGTTCCAGGAAAGGCTCCAAAGCTACACAGGGAAATCCTGTCTCGGAAAACCAAAAAATAGATAAGTGAAACAGCAAAAGCCAGTGAGAGGACTCAGACACTTGCTGTGCAAGCCTGATGACCTGAGGTCACTCTCCAGAACCCTTGTAAAGATGGAAGGAGAGAACTGACTCCACAAAGTTGTCCTCTGTCCTCCACATGTGCACCTACACATGTACAGTAATTTTTAAAAAAGTTAAAAGGTAAAAAATACAGGAAATATGTAAGCCAGTTAGCAGTCCTCTGTTAGAATCAAGTATACTGTGTACTGTGGGCACAGTCGTGGATATGTTCCACTAGTATACACTCAGCACAAGCTTGTGCCTATCTGTGACACTACATCTCACTGGTACGGTGGCTGTAGCTTCTCACCTCTGTTATAAGTTGACAGACACTCTTCTAGGTGGCAGGCTGTTGATTGAAATGTTATAGGGTACATGATTGTGTAATGGGGGGGGTCAGGATTCCGAAAGAACATATGTGACTCCAAGGAACACGTTTCTCATGTAGCTCACCCCTGTAATCCCAGCACTCTGAGGCAGAAGAATCACTGAGTTTAAAACCAATCTAGGCTATAGAGTAAGACTCTGTTCCCTCTCAAACACACACACCCTTGGATAAGGCACACAACAGGTTTCATAAATAACTTCCCTACATCTGTGTTGAGTAGTTTTCAAACAGTGGTTTATTAAGCCCATTTAATATCTGGTGCCTTCCTGTAGTTTCTGGACCCAGGCCCAGCTCAGACCCACAAAGGCACCAGTCCCCAGGACCAGGGTGATGGCCAGCAGGAGGAGGAACACCGAGAGCAGGGGTCTTGAACTGGAGTTGCTGGAGCCTGTCAGAGAAGGGTAGGGAGGATCCACCTGGAGCTGTCTGTCAGCAGATAAAGGGCTGGGCTATCTTTGCTTAGTTCCTCATCTCGTGGAGTTATGCCACCTCTGAGCTTCCCTGTTTCATCAGTATTTTTAGAGAGAAGGCCATGGCCCTTGGGGCACCCCCAAACCCTGCTACCTGAAGGCTCCAGTTTAGCAGTATCCTCAAAGCCCACTGCTCCTGGAGAACTCACAATGTCGAAGGCCTGGATAGTGCTATTGTGACCAGAGGATCGTCGGCGCCCTGCCCAGGAGAAAAGCTGTCTGACTTCCAGCTCCTGGTGGTCTGAGTCAGCCCCAGGCCTAAGGTTGAATCAAAGAACAAATAACATCCCACCCAGACTCACTTGCCATTCCAGAGTCACATACAGTAGAGCATGTCTTGGGCCCCTCAGGGTAGCAGACAGAGGCACTACAGAAGAAATAGACCTGGTAGAAAGAGAAACGGTCAAGAGGTGGACTAGTTTTGTGCAGCTGGGCTGGCAGCAGAGACAGGGTGGAGGGATTCAGGTGCAGGACTATGTTAGTGCAGGGGGAGACATGGGCAAGCAGACTAAGACCACAGCTGCTCCATTTTGGTAGGGATGCAAACTGTTGTTCCCAATTTGGAGTTCAGATCTTCCTCTTCCTGAGAGCCCAAACCTGCAGTAGAAGATATTCCCTGCAGACAGGAACTGTTGCGTTCAAGAGAGCTACAGTTTTCTGCCTGTCCTCTGCCCTCTGCCCCTAGGAGCAGAACTGTTGGAAGGCAGGGTGCTTTCTTCCCACCCACCCGACTAACAGGAGGTGAGGTTTGGCCGCAGAGCCAAACACCATATGTCTGCTATCTTCTCTTTACCCCTGAAGACAATACCTGGAGGCAGACGGGGAAGACAAGGTACCACTGCTTCCGAGAGACAAAGCCCAGGGGAGGTGACCAGAGGGCAGCCCCAGGAGACCTCAGCCTTGGCACCGTGCCTTCATGTAGCAGGTCAGTGCCTCTTAGCTCAGAGGCAGTACCCAGGCAAGATGGGAGAGATGCCACCCCGAGTCACCCTCAGCTCTGCCTGCCAGTGGGACCAGTCCACATCTGATGAGTTAAGGGCAGTGATTTGAACACGACAGATCTGTGAACAGTGTGTGATGAATAGGATGTGCCATCAAGCATGGGTTGGACAGTACTAGTGTCACCGACGATGTCATTTGTACACCATACAGAAAAACCTAAGGTTTAAACACCTATTTTTTATCTTTTGGGAAGGTTGCTATGTTATAAACCAAAGCAGAACAAGAAACCCATTATCATTTTGAGAATCAGAAGTGAGGCCACCCGAGAATACCACAAACTGCTGTTCAGATTGAGGGTGGATTGTAGCCACACTCTTGTTTCCCTCTAACGTTTGTTTTGTGTATGTTTGCATGTGTGTGGGGGAATGTGCATGCTACAGCACACATGTGAAGGCCAGAGAAAAGTTTTGGAAGTCAATTCTCTCCTTCCAGAATGTGGCTCCTTCCAGGGATCACATTTAGGTCAGTAGCCATGGCAATAACTACCTTTACCTGCTGAGCCATCTTGTCAGCGACTTCCCCCTTCTCTCGAGTTGTTTATGAGTCACCTCTCCAGGGACCTTGCCTCCTACCCCTTGCAATTGTCCACAATACTTGGTGGAAGCCAGCCCCCGCCCCCATGCCGGGATCCATTAGCTTGTAGGGTGCTGGATGTGGTGACCAGCTAACTGCCACTCAACAGGTGGGTGGGGCATGAGGAACGCAAGGGCTTCCTACCAGACCCCTCAGGGCATTCTGGGAGCTGGAGTCAAGGAGAGTGAAGGTGGCGATGGTGAAGCGTTGGTAGTGAGACCAGAAAGGCAGCTGTGCCCTGTCCACAGCCACCACCTGGGTTCTATAGTTGTCACCCCTGAAGGGACACCTGGAGCAAAGAGAAGTCCAGAAGCCTCCTTAGGGAGGTGTGGCTGGCAGGAAGCCCTCCTGGGGTGCTACTTAGTCACCTGCTGCCACTCACCCATCGGACAGGATGGGCCACTGGGGCTGCTGGAGGGGGTTGACAGTGGGGGTGGCCCAGCACTGGTGTAGCACCAGGACCAGACTGGGGTCGGTTCTCTGTAGGAGGTGGACCTCCACGTGGACTGGTTCCTGGAGCAGTCTCAGCAGGGGGTAGTCATTCTCCTCATAGTAGGAGCTGAAAGTCTTATCTGTGGAGGGAGGGGCTTGCGAGCCTAGGGTGGACCGTGTGCATCAAGGCATTCGAGGCAGGAGGAGAAAGCAGTGGGTGGGGTGGGGGTGCGGGAAGGGGCCGTACCCTTGGCAATCCTCAGCTCCAGCCGCAGGGGTCCAGACTGGGCCACAGGGGCAGGTGGTTGGGGTGAGAAGATAGATGCCTGGATTGGCAGGAAGTCACTAGCATTGAAGATACAGCGAACATGAAGCCTGGAGTCCAAGAGCAAGAGGTTGGGGGAGGCCACATTATCAGAGCACCCTGTTTAATCAACCCCATCCCAGTAAGGGATGCAATGGACAGCATCCTCCGCAGAGATGTTTCTGCAGCCATCACTGGGGCCCGTGGATATCATTGTTCACCTTTCCTGCCCTTCTGCCCACCTGGTCTGCACAGGACAGCCTGAGCTGGCTATACCAGGCCCTATTCTAGGTGCCAGGTACCACAGTATCAAGACAACAGGGCTCTGTCCTGGCACTTGACGTCTTTGAAACCTGGTGGGAAGCCCTGGATCGTAGAGCCAAGAACAAGCCATTTAATGCCTAAGCCACATTTATCCCCTTTGCTCCACTGAGAGGTTCTAGTGAGGATTGTGTGAGGCCACAGGACTGTGTCTTTGAAGAAAGCCTAGTGTCTCCCTTGGTGGCCTGAGTGCCACGTGGTCACCGATCCACGGCGCCAGGGTTGCATGCCCACTGCCCACTGATGGGGTGTTGTACAGCTGTAATAATTGCACCAGCTGTCAAGCCTCACCCTCTGCTGTCTTGTACCCCTCTAGTCTAATCCTGACAGACTCCAGCTGCTCCTCTGCCCTTGTCTGCTCCCCCATCCCCAAAGCCCCCAATTCTGTGCCAAAACTGGCTGCCTCAAGCACTTGTGTCCAAAAGCTTAAAGCATGTTACAGACTTGTGTCCCCATCTCTGGACGACAAGTACTTTGTGCTGAAGCAAAAGACCTTTGTACTCTGACACCAGTCTCACACCCTGACCCCGTGGCAGATAGAGTTGGGGAGAAGAGGGCTACCAGGCACCCACATGGCCCCAAGCACAGGCTCTGGACAGCCTGTGGCTGATGTCCTGGCTCTCACTGGCAAACACTGGCTGGAGCTTGCTGCCTTGCTCTGAAAGCTCAAAGCCAGGTGTAACAAGGGCAGGCTCCCGTGGGGTCACCCCTAACTGCCACCCTAGGCAGCTGGGCTGGTTGTGGCTACTGAGCTAACAGGTCCAGGAGGCCTCTCTCACTGTAGGGTTCCTCTCCCAGTTCCTTCCTCCACCATACCCTCAGATGCTTCCGACTGAGGTATAGTCACCTCATCTATGGTGTCAATCTGGTGGCAACAACCACAGCTCCTTCCTGGGGCCTGAAAGGGATGCCTTCAATCACTGACAGCTTAGTTCTTAGAGAGATAAAAGGCAGGGCTCTTTGGGAGAGCTGCTGTTGGCTCTCTCTGGGCTGCATCTACAGTACAGTAATGCCCAAAGTACTTAGTCTCTTATTCGCATGGTAAGGGAGGCTCCAAGAGATGCAGGAGCTCATTTAGGGTCACACAGCTAGGCAATACCAGAGTTAGGGTTCGTCCCAGTTGCCTCCAAATCTGTGCTGCACCCCTCAAACCCAGGCCTGTAGCCCAGCTACTACTTACCGGAAGACACTGTCCCGAGTGATGGAACCTTGTGGCCCCTTTTGGACATCAATGTTAGAGATCAGCTGATTCTCATAGATGAGCTGCTCACCAACAGCCTGAGGAGATGACAGCAAGACCCCCTAGGGATGGGACTCATTCCCAGCCTGCAGCCTACCCCTAACCGAGGATGGCGGGGCAGCTAGCAGGTGAGGCCCCTCAAGATGCAGGGCTCTCTTCTAGTTCAAGCCCCACTCCCACCTGGATTGTTGTTCCACAGAGGGCGAGAGGGATGTGGAAGACCACAAAAGCGCCCGTCTTCCGGGTAGGGAGGCATCCACTGGGGGCATAGGCCAGGTGGACATTGTTCAGGACGACCTTGTGTGTCAAGGCTGTTTCTTGGGACATGACCAGGGTGAAGTAGCCACTTCTGAAACACTGAAGAGTGGCTAGGACAAAGGCAGAGCCAAGAGGCAGATCAGAACAGGGGGACTCTGTCTCTCCAGTGCAGAGACAGGGGATGGGCTGCATGGGTGGCGATCGATATTTAATACTGTTTAATCACTAGCCAGGAGCCAAGGGACCTGAGCACTCTTCTTCTCAGTGTTGGCCTCAGCAAGTGCCAGGAGGAGCTGATGGAACAAAGGGCCGGTGAAGGCTACAGAACCGTGACTTATCTAACACAAACGTTGGAGATCTGAAGGTCAGGGTTTGTAAGGAGTAACCGAACAGTTTCCCTGGGGGCAGGTGCTCTTCCAGCTGAGAGTGTCTGCATGCACTTGGGAGCTGGGCTCTCTTAGACTGCCTGAAGTTCAGCTAGATGGAGGGGAGACTTCCCCAGCCATGCCAGGATCCAGAGAAGCATGCTTGGGATGAGAGATTGTACCTGTGTTGCCATAGTAACAGGGCACTTCTCTGGTGTTGTCATAGCAGCAGCCCGCCTGCTGACAGGCTTCCTTGGAACTACTTTTTACCATGCAGGGGATGAGCCCAGAGGCTACCTGACACTGCTCCTGGGGCCGATGGGAACCTAGGGTTGGTGACAGAGCAGTAGGGAGATGATGGCCTAGAGCCCAAAGGCCGCAGGCATGGGCATGTGCACACAGAGAACTTGCACATACCTACAGAATCCAGCTTAGTCAATTCTGAGGGTCCCAAGGTGCCCCACTGGGGATGAGGCACGGTGGGTCCAGCAGGTCCTAGTCCCGGAGACGGTGGAGCAGGAGTTGGATGGATGAAACTGTGTTCTGGGTACAATGTGCTGAGAAGAGTGTGGCCAGACCCAGCCAAGGTATGGCCAGAATTGGGGTCGGGGGTAAGAGTATGAGGTGTAAAAGGTTGAGGTATGGTGGGTGGAGCCAAGTAAGGGTCTGGAGCCCCAGTGTGGCCTGTTTTGGGACAGATCAAAGTGACATCTTGTGCTATATCCACATGGCCGTTGGGTAGTACAGCTTGCATGAACACCCTCAGGTGGAACCGCCCATCCTGCAGGGGAGAGGACCTTAGAGAGCAGCTGAAGAGTGGTCACCTGATGCTTCAGGTGAGCGCTGGGCTGGAGGCCAGAGCACGGAGCCTGGCTGTTAACCTGTACACCCAGCCCTGGAGTGGTTGCCCCTGGGGTGGCTATGGTGTCAATGGGAACTGAGCACCTCTGATAGAGAGGGAGCTGATTTGTGACATGTCTCAGGACCTAATCTGTCACCTACCCTCTCCCTGGCCCATCGCAGGCTCTATTCTTCTCTGGCCATGAGGAACTGTTAGGACAAGCTCTCTCTGTCCTCACTTGTGTGACTCTGTCCTTACCTTCTCCAGCACGTGGCAGCCTTTGTAGTCCGCTGAGAACACTGCAGGCTCCTGGGGCTCAGAGATGACCCAATGGTAGCAGATAGAACAGTTGTTCACCTCAAACCGGTTCCCAAATTCATCTGGGGAGGGGAAGGGGAGAGGGCGCTAGGTGCTGGAGAGTGAGAGGTTGCTGGGAACCTCTAAAAAATCTGGACAGAGGCAGGCTTGTTCCAAGATCTAGTTTTGCTCACTAGCTTGGCTGTGTGGCCTCAGACAAGTGTCTTTCCCATTCTGGTTTTCACTTCTGCAGGGGGTTAAGTGGTCTTTGGTTCTTTGTAGCTGGGGTGAAGAGTATTCACAGGGTTTCAGGCAGACTGAACACCTTATAGTTCTGAGTTTAATTATCCTCAGATCTTGGCCGAGGTATCTGGGAATCCCCAGGAGCCAGAACTTTCTTAGGCACATACAATAAGGGGTAGAATGAGGGAGAGGAAAAGAACCAAGCTTGTTTGTCATGTGAACCAGCTCTTGCAGTCACTTGGGGACCCTGCTAGATGCTCACTCTCTTTGTTAGCTCAGAACAGTGGGTGCCAACCCCCACCACGGGCCTGCCCCTCACCTTTCCCTTTCAGTGCACAGGGCAAGTGGGGGTGGGTATCATCTTTCGCCACTTTGCAGATGTGGCTCTGAAGCTGCAGATTCAAGGTGTCACACAGAATGTCTCACACCTGTTCTCTACATTAAATCTCATTCCTCAGGGCTCTCTAAACCAAGGAGTGGTCTGTGGGCCCAGAGCTTTGCAGCCGCAAGATGAGACTGGAAATTCAGAACCCAGCAGTTTTGAGTCAGCCCATCTTTCTCACGGGCGATCCCTGTGCACGGGAGACTGGGAAATTCTGCTCTTGTGGTCACTCTGTGTGGTGACTGGGCAAGAGGCTGGCTGTTGCAGTCCTCTGAATGGTCTCTGCCTTCCTGCCCTTGCTCCAGGGAAGAGGTCTAGTTCCCTCCTTGCCACAGGCTGGGCTTGGGACTGGGGATGGAAGTTGGGACAGGCCTCTCTCTTCACTCACCTACCACCTTGAATCGGATAGTCTGGTTTGGCCTGGGGATCACCAGCAGCTGCATGCCATGCACCCCACAGTCATAGCTGTATCCAAGGCCAGGCTTGGGGTGTAAATGTTGACCCAATCTCAGGGGAGCTACCACCAGCAGAAGCAGGGCCACAAAGCAATCCCAGGCCATGATGGAGGTCCTGCCAACAGACACCCACAGCAACTCCTAGGGCTTCCCTATCAGCTGGGAGTGGGGGCAGGCCCTTATATGGATCAGATAGTAAGTGGCAGCCTCTGAGGGCAAAGGAGATCCACCTGAGGGAGCAGCCGCTTTGCCTACAAGGGGCTATGGAGAAACTCCTTCCCCTGAGGCAGCGGAAGGCACCTTCCATCCTGGGTCTATCGGAGATCTTCGAAAAAGCTGCACTTGACCCCTCACCCAGTTTTCTTGGCAGCTGGGACTGCCCGGGGATTTCTAACCAAGAAGTTGCAGGCAGCCTACGGGACAGCAGCTACATTCCGGAATGCCTTGGTCTCCCGGCTGGGCGCCTCCAAAGTCTCTTATGGGTGTGGGAGCTTCCCGCCTAGACAGTCCTCCAGGGTCACCTTCTTCCTGTCCTGGGCCTCAAGACCCTGGGAACTGGATGCAAAGTTACTTCCTGCCTCCATCCAACCCCCGCTCCTGGAAGAGCTCAAAGTGTGCAGGGTGGTGGGTGGTGAGCAATCAGAGAAGTGGTAGCACCTTTCAGGGTTCTCTGGGATTAGGGCAGTTAATCGTGAGCTGGCACAGGTGGGCATCCTCTGTTTGAAAATGTGTCATTCCAAATGCAAGAGTATCTGAAATGTTCTGAACACCAGTATGACAACAAAAGTGGAAATCTGTTCTTGACCGTGTGGTGGGTCACAGTCAGTGTGCGTACGCGCACACACACACACACACACACACACACACACACACCACACACACACACACACACACACACACACACACACACACACACACGGTGGTATAAATTACATTCTGGTTGCTAGGTCCACATGGTGGTAGATGCCTGTAGTCTCAGCACCTGGGAGGCTGTGGCATGAGGATCATGAGTTTGAGGCCATCCTGGACCGCAGAGGGAGACTTAGTCTCAAAAACAACAACAAACAAAACCACCACCATTAAGAATACCTCCAGGTTATGTGCATAAAACGTAGATGGGACATAAATGAATTTTCTGTTTAGGGTGCTATCCCCAGGAGATTTCATTGTGAATATACAAACATTACCAAAAAAATAAATGAATAAATAATGTGGGGGCTAGGGAGGTGCTCAGTGGATGAGGGTGCTTGCTGTGCAAGTATGAGGACCTGAGTTCAAATCCCCAGCACCGGTGTAAAAAGCCAGGTATTTATAATCCCATTGCTCTTGGGACCAGAGATAAAAGGATTATTGGCGCTTTCTGGCTGATAGCCTGGCTCCAGGTTCACTTTCCCAAGGGATTACAGCATAGAATGATCAAATAGGTTTGCTGGTTCTTTTTTTCCCACTTGACACAAGTAAGAGTTATCTAGGGGTGGGGTGGGGACTTAGCTTGGTGGAAGAGGGTTTGTCTAGCAAGCACAAGGGCCTGGGTTCGGTCCTCAGCTCTGAAAAAAAAAAGTTATCTGGGAAGAGGAGATCTCAGCTGAGAAGATGCCCTATCAGATTGGAAACCTCAGCTGAGAAGACGCCCCATCAGACTGGAAACCTCAACTGAGAAGACGCCCCATCAGACTGGAAACCTCAACTGAGAAGACGCCCCATCAGATTGGCCTGTAGGAGATTTCTTGATTGATGATTGATGTCGGAGGCCCAGGCCACTGTGGGTGGTGCTACCCCTGGGTAGGAAGTCCTGGGTTATACAAAAAAGGAAGGTGAGTGAGAGATGGGGTGTAAGCTAGTAAGTAGTATTCTTCCATGGTTTCCTCCTGTCCTGACTTTCCTTGGTGATGAGCTGTTACCTATTGTAAAATGAAACAAACCTTCTCTTCCCCAGTTTGCTTTTAGTCATGCTGTTTATTACAGTAGCAGAAACCAAACCAAGGCAGCAGGGTAGCAGAGATCTTCCTCTGGCCTCTGCTCTTACTTACATAAGAACACACACACACACACACACACACACACACACACACACACACACACACACACACACGACCACTTCTAGTCCCAAGCATTTCCGATAAGGGGTGCTTGAACATAGTAAATAAGCTAATACGAATAGATAATGGGCCAGGCGTTAGTGGCACAAGCCTGTAATCCCAGCACTCGGGAGGCAGAGCCAGGCAGATCTCTGTGAGTTTGAGGCCAGCCTGGTCTACCAGAGTGAGTTCCAGGAAAGGCGCAAAGCTACACAGAGAAACCCTGTCTCGAAAAACCAAAAAAAAAAAAAAAAAAAAAAAAAGAATAGATAATGGGGGCATGGGGGCTGAAGAGATGGCTCAGAGGTTAAGAGCACTGGCTGTTCTTCCAGAGGTCCTGAGTTCAATTCCCAGCAACCACATGGTGGCTCACACCATCTGTAATGAGATCTGGTACCCTCTTCTGGCCTGCAGGGACACATGCAGGCAGAACATTGTATACATAATAAATAAATCTAAAAAAAAAAATAGATAATGGGATAAATGTGACTTCCTAGATAGTCATTTGGGAAAACTCAGGAGATGTATCGTCTAGGCTTATTGACCGTAATAAATGCTTGGTGTCTTTAGAAGACAATAATCATAGGGAAAGGGGTGAGGGATTGATCGTCACCTAATGTCTTCTTGGTTTTCTTTTCAACAATTGTAAGAGATAACATCTATGAATACACAAGAATGGACAAGTGGTTACCAAGGCTGGGACAGCTCTTCACTTTCCCCATATCCTCTGAGGAACTGTATCATCCTCACTTCAGGGTACTAAGTCACGCAAAGCCCAGCAGAGTCTGAGCTCAGTGAAGGCTGGTAACATTTCTTTGTGCTGCAGAGAGCACATGATTAGTACTTACAGGCTGGCTGCAATCTAGCTGTTATGGCTTCACACTGGGCATGTCCCTTTTTTTGTTTTTTGTTTTTTGTTTTTTCCAGACAAGGTTTCTCTGTGTCCTGGCTCTCGCTCTGTAGACCAGGCTGGCCTCAAACTCACAGAGATGGCCTGGCTCTGCCTCCCGAGTGGGATTAAAGGCGTGTGCCACTGCCACCTGGCCAGGGCATGTCATTTTTTCCCAAGCCTCAGTCTTCTCCTTTGGGAATTGTGGATAAGTTGTGCTTATCTGGCAGGGTGAGCAAGAAGATTCAGAGTCCCATAATGAGTGTGTTGAATTATATGCAGCAATGACTTAATGAATGTCTTAATGCACAGCTCTGGTGGCCACACTGCGCTGGAGGAAGCTGGGGTGAGTGACTAGTTAAGCAGAGTAGGGAGGGGCATCCACCTGGAGTAAGGTGGGGTGGAATGGAGCTCCTGGTGGTGTTTTTGAAGCAAAGTTGACTTCAAAAATAGGGTCTTGGGCAGGAGAGATGACTCTCTTGTTGTTTTTGCAGAACACCTGGATTCAGTTCCCAAGCCCCACATGGTTCCCAGCCACCTGTACCTCCAATTCCAGCGGATCCAATACTCTCTTCTGACCTCAGTGGGCATCAGGCATGTTGGTAGTACACATACATAGATGCAAGCAAAACACTCAAAAACACATTAAATAAATAAATCTTTAAAAAAAGAGAGAGAGAAATTAAGGAAAAAGAAACATTTCCAAGCTCAAAAAGATGAGCGCTTAGGACTGAGTGCTTGCCTAGCATTCATGAGGTCCTATGTTCAATCCTCAGCACAAAATACACTGGAGTTGGTGGCATACATCTGTAACCCCGGCACTTTTTTGAAAATGGAGGCAGGAGGATCAGGATTTCAAGGTCACCCTCTGTTATATAAGCAAATTTGAGGCCAGCCCAGGTATGTAAGACTCTGTGTCAAACAATAATGACCAAACAAACTACACATACCACCCTCCCCCCAAAAAAACCCCACAAACAATAAACAAATAACAAGAAAACCAACACCCCAAACCACATACACACACTAACGGCTTGGTAGGAAAGGACGGGGACGGACAGAAGATGAGGCAGAGAGGGAAAAGCAGCCAGAAAAGTAGGCTTTTCTAGAAGAACGATGTTTTGTTTTTATTCTTTTGGCGCAAGGCAAGCACTCTGCCATGAGCCACGTCCCCAGCTGCAAACTGGTCACTTAAAAGTAATCTCCGGCTTTGCAAGCTCACGGAAGAGAACTTCCATGTAGCCTTCTCCTGCACTGGACCGCCACTTGTTTTCATTTGTTCTAGTCCCTGCTCTCTCTGGGGGACGTGTGTGTGTGTGTGTGTGTGTGTGTGTGGTTTGTGTGTGTGTGTGCGTTTGTGTGTGTGTGTGCGTTTGTGTGTGTGTGTACACGAACATTTTCTTCTGTGCTATTTGAGAGTTGTGCAAATGGATTCTTCTTTAATTCTTGTTATGGACATTAATTATGTTGGTAAATTGTCACACGCTGTACTGTTGAGCTCACTGAAAAGCTGGCTCTGGAAGTGGGGCTGCCCTTTCCCCATTTCAGACCCAAACACGTTTATGTCAAGTGTCCTCCAAAATTCCCTGACCTAGGTTAGGCTGGTCCTCAAACTCTAACAAGGAGAAAAGAAAACAGCAAAGAGCCCAGGAATAAGAACAGTGTACCCTGAAGGCTCGCTAGACTGTCAACTATTTCCAGCTGAGGCTCCCACTGCTTATCCCATAATATAGAAATGCCTGCTGTGAGAAAGGGAAGGTGGATACTGACGCACGCACGGAGTGGTGTGCTCTGCCCAGAACTCTAACATCACTGACTATCGTCAGCAGAGCAGAGCCCCACGGCTGGTTTCTGCTGCACGTCTGTAAGTGCTGGTGGGTATCCGCTGCTGTTTCATTCTTTCTTTGCAAGTTTCAACCAGGTGGGGCTTCTGAGTGCTGCCTGGGGCTCTGTCTATTGGGAACTCCAGCTGCCCGCCTCATAGGGTTTCCTCATGCTGGAAGTCTGCAAGCCCGGGATTTCAGGCTGTTTGCACATTCTCTCTCTTGTTTGGGCTACTGCAGTCATCTCTGGCGGATGCTCTGAGAGCCTGACTTGATGGTTTTTGTTGTCTGTTGCTGCTCTTCAGCTGCTCCTCATTGTTTATTCTTTCACTTTACACTTAAATTCACTCATTCAAAACCAAGAGCACAGCATAGACCACTCTTCAGGCTGTACAAAACACCTCTAATTACTTCAATGCACATTTTCTTTTCAAAGGCTGTGTCTACAGTAAACTGATCCAAATGAGGAAATCTGGTTGAAGCTCATTTGTCTAATCTATAAACTTTATCATGTAACATCTGCTCTGATAAAAACTCATGTGAGTGTGTGTGTGTGTGTGTGTGTGTGTGTGTGTGTGTGTGTGTGTGTGGTCTATATGTATGTACACTGTCATATACAGGTACATGGGAAGGAAAATTGACTTCAAGTGTATGGGCTTGGAACCATGCAAGCAAAGTGGTACACACTTTAAATCTCAGCACTCCAGAGGTGGAGGCAGGCAGATCTCTATGAGCTCAAGGCCAATCTGGTCTACAGAGTGAATTTCAGGATAACTAGAGAGAGAGCTGTACAGAGATAGCCTGACTCAAGAAGCCAACCAACCAGAACAACAACAAACAAGAGTCAGTGCCCCAGTGGTGGGAATGCTTTGGAGATGGTAGACTGCTTGTCTTGGTCTCCCCAACACTGGGGTTCCTAGTGCTCACCAGCATGCCTGGATTTTTGACTGGAGTTCTCAGGATTGAACTCAGATCCTTGAGCTTGCCAGGCATATTTAACAATGGAGCCCTCTCCCCCAATCCTGATAAAAGACTTTTATAGCAGAAGGCGGTGTTTCCTAGTCTGGGATTCCATCCAGGATCGGTGTGCCTTCTCTGGTGGGGACAGTCCACCTGTCTTGCTTGTCATTCATACCCTTGGCTTTTGGACCAGCTACTTGGCTGTATGGATTTGCCTGCTGTTTTCCACGATTAGACTCGGGAATTAGATTACACATTTCTGGCGATTTTAGTCAGCCTGGCTGCTGTAATAAAACACCAAACACCGGCTGCTCCAGTGAGGCATTTATTTTCTCACAGTTTGAAAGGCTGCAAGTCCAGGGTGAAGATGGTGGCAGTTCTGGTTTCTTCTGAGGCCCCTCTCCTGGGTCTGTAGATGCTTAACTTCTTGTTATGCTCTCACACAGCATCTCCTCTCTGTGTGTGAGTTCCTCATGTCCATTTTTGTGTCCCAGTTTCCTGCTTTATAAGGACACTGGCCAGATTACATTCGGCCCCTCATATCACTGGGTTTAAATAGTGGCTGTGGCTGCTAGGTTTCTCTACAGGAAGTTACCAGGGCTCTTGTAATCATCAAGGATCTTAGAAGTAGATGCTGAGAGATTGTGCACACATTCTGCTCCTCCTGGGACATCTTTTTTTTTTTTTTTTGGTCTTAAGTGTGGAGGGGGTTCAATGCATGGGGTCCTCTGGCCCCAAGGTCCTTCCTTCACCTGCTGTCTTCCTGCTGTGTGGTGGACACTCTTCCTCCTGTTAGGTACAGTGAAGGCAGAAACTAAGGCCTGGACAAGCTTGGAATTTGTCTGGCGTTCACTGCCACACATGTGACGAGAGGGAGGTCACGTAACCACTTTGCTCCTCTCTCTGGACAAAAAAGAATGACAATGGTAATGGCTGGGTGGAATTAAGTGATACACAGAGAGATGTTTTCTAACTGTGGGCTCATGGAAACAGGAAGCAGAAGAAAGGAGAACAGCTGGCTCCCTGCCTGGCAGATGTTGTTTGTTTGGATCTTAAATGTCCTTCAGAGGACAGGTGCCAAAGGCTCGGTTGCTAGCCTGTGGCACTGTCAGGAGGTCCTAGAATCATTAGCAGGGTGGGTATAGTAGAAGGGAGTTATGTGTTACCTTGAAAAGGACATTGGGACTCAAGTCTCTGTTCTCTCTCCACCTCTTGGCTTCATGAGGTGTGAGCCATTTCGCTGTCACAATTATCTGCCTCACAGCCATCCCAAGACAGTGGAGCGATGAACCACAGATTTGGTGGTTCTGAAACAGTGAGGTAAAATGCAAAACCTTAGCCCTCATGAGTTGACTTTTTCCAGATGTCACAGCCGGGGAAAGCAGACTCACACAGATGCCTTTAAGAAAATGGCCCCATAGCCGGGCGGTGGTGGGGCACGCCTGTAATCCCAGTACTCAGGAGACAGAGGCTTTGTGAGTTCCGAGGCCAGCCTGGATACCATCCTGGTTACAATTCTACAGCCTTGGAAGCGCTTCTGGGCACCAGGGGTCCAGCTGCTCAACTTTGGAGGTTGTGGAGGTGTCTCTTACCTGCTCTTCGACTTGCTTCCCTGCTCCATAAATGGGGAGAGTGACCATGCTTGACTCATAGGGTTGCTACAGAGAGTTTTTCTGTATCCAGTTATAGAATGGCTGGCCTAGAACTCTGGCTTTTTCTGTCTCAGCCTCTCCAGTGCTGTGATTACAGGTATGAGCCAAAATGCCCAGGTCTCCTCACTAAAAGAATTTATTTATTTGTATTTATATACTTTTGGTTTTTTTGAAATAGGGTCTCACTCTGTACCCCTGACTTGGCTGGAACTGGCTGCATAGCCCAGGTTAGCCCCCCCTCTCCCCCATTTGTGATGTTCCTCTTTCTGCTGCCTCCAAGTGTTAGGATTACAGGAGTCTGCCACTATACTTTACTATATACTATATACTAACTATAACTATAGTTAACTAATTAATTAATTAATTAATTGTGTGTGTGTGTGTGTGTGTGTGTGTGTGTGTGCGTGTGTGTGCGCGTGCGCGCACCATGGCACACATGTGGAGGTTTGAGAATACCTTCTGAGGCATCAGTTCTCTTATTCTACTATGAGGGTCCTAGGAATTGAACTCAGATTGTCAGGCTTGGCAGCAGACATTGTAACCTGTAGTTTTTATTTTTGTTTATTAGTTTATTTGAGTCAAGATCTCACTACATAGTCCTAGCTGTCCTGGAACTCACCATGTGGTGCAGGCCGGCCTCAAATTCAGAGATCTGCCTGCCTCTGCCTTCCAAGTGCTGGGATTAAAGGCGTGAGACATTACACTTGGGGTGTTTTTACTTCTAAAAATTGCACTTTGCTTCTTTTCTTTCCTTTTTTTTCAAAGATAAAGTCTGACTAGCCATGTAGACCAGGCTGGTCTCGAACCCACAGAGACCCTCCTGCCTCTGCCTCCCCAGTGCTGGGATTACAGGAGCTTGCTTCCAGACCCAGGATGTAGCTCACTCTTTTTCTCTTCTGTTCTTGTGTTTTAATTGTGTGCAGAGGTGTGTGTTTGTGTGTGGACTTGTGAGTGTTAGTGTAGTGCCTGCAGCCCCAGCAGAGGGTGCTGGGTTCCACAGAGCTGGAGTTACCAGTCAGTTGTAGTGAGCCTCCTGACATGATGCTGGGATCAAACGTGGGTCCTCGAGAGATCAGTACTTGTTCTTAACTACTGGGCCATTCTCTCGGTTTCCTAACCTGTAAAGTGAGACTAAGAACGAGTCATGGTGGTGGATGCCTGTCATCCCAGCCTTTGTGAGGTTGAAGGAGGCGCATCAGGAGCTCAGTTTGAGGGCAACCTACATGAGATTCTGTCTCAACAAACCAACAATAACAAGTGAACATAACTGGGATGCTGGGAGATTTGAGCGTCATTTATCTGAGCCCTTCATCTTCTCCTCTTACTCAGCACAAACCAGGGGCAGGAGGAGGATTCCAGAGGAGGATGGCTGGGAGAGTCCAGCTATGGCAGCCATGGGGCCTTCTGGTAACTCCACTTCAGACTTCTCTGGCTTCCAGTTTACATGAGAAAAATATCTACTGTCGAAAGGCCCCAAGTGTGAGAATTTGTTCTGACATCACTAGGCAACTAATATATGGCTGTTGTTCTGGTGAGGGTTAAATTGTATATGGGCAGGGGGTAGGTAGAGGGTGAGCTTGAACTTGCCTACTTATCCTCTTTCTCTTCCTTCTCTTCCTCCCTTTCCCCTAAGGTTGGCCTTAAACTCCCCATGTAGCCAAGAATGATCCTCCTGTCTCCACCTCCCAAGTGCTGGGTTGACAGGCATGCCATGCCGTATTGGGTGTGTGCAGTGTTAGGGATGGAACCCAGGACCTTAGGCATGCTAGGCAAGCACTCTGCCGACTGAGTCCCGTCTACTGTGCCATCTTGCTGTCCATCCTGTATGAGTTTCCAAGGCTGTACTCATCACAAGCAGCAGGGAGAGATGCAGCAGGCCCTGGGCTGGGCACAGGCCCACCAGATGGAGGAAATGTGGACCACTGTGAGGTCTGGTGGGGCCTTTGGGTCTGTGCAGATTCCATCACTGGAGGTTTATCTGTTCAGCAGACATTTCATGGGACTCTCACATGCCCCCTTCTCTGCTTTAGGGCCTAAGAGTAAGCAAAAGAACAGCCTCTCACTAGGCGGTGGTGGCGCACGCCTTTAATCCCAGCACTCGGGAGGCAGAGCCAGGCGGATCTCTGTGAGTTCGAGGCCAGCCTGGTCTACAGGGCGAGTTCCAGGAAAGGCTCCAAAACTACACAGAGAAAGCTTGTCTTGAAAAACAAAAAACAAAAAACAAACAAATCAAAAAGAACAGCCTTTCATACTGTTCATCATGAGGGTGGGGCACGACTGCCAAAAAAGAGTGACCACAGAGGGCAAGGGTGGCCGCATAAAGTGAGGTAAAGCTTGGGGAGGACGGAGGAGAGCTGCTGGGATCTGTTTCTCTAACGGGGTAAGCAAAGATGTCCCAGAGGAAGCAACTTTTTTGGTTTTTTGAGACAGGGTTTCTCTGTAGCTTTTGGTGCCTGTCCTGGATCTCACTCTGTAGCCCAGGCTGGCCTCAAACTCACAGAGATCCACCTGACTCTGCCTCCCGAGTGCTGGGATTACAAGCGTGCGCCACCACCGCTTGGTGAGGAGGCAACGTTTTGTGCAGGGCCTTGAAGGGTGATTAGGAGTACACCAAGAGGTGGGGTGGACAGGAGAGAGCTAGTATTCCAGAGCAGGGGACAAGCATCAAGAGCAAGGACTTGGGAATGGCCTGGTGTGTACAGAACGGGCAAGGGTGATGACAGATACTCACTGCTGATAGACAGGACTAAGGAGGGGTGGAGAAGGATGAGTGGGGTCCTGGCCATGTGAGGTGGTGGCTTCTTTCCATGGTTGGGCTTCTGGGTGCCCCCTGTCAGTCTCCCACAAGATGTCATGTAGAATCCTACGAGGCTGCTTCTCTGTGGGGTGTGGGTACCTCCAGGGCCTGCTGAGCTAGGGCTAGAAGATTTAGGGTTTCCTGACAGCATCTCACTTCCTCTTTGATTTCTTTAAAAGTGGCCAGAAAGGAACTCTGTAAAATCTGTTTCCTAATGCAGGGCCTGATAGGGGGGACTTAGCCCTGCTGGGAGGCTGCTCTTTTCTCCACTGGGAGTATTAAGCACAGGTTGTTTTCAGAAGGCAAAAGCATGGGTGGGCATTCCAGGCAGCAAGATCCAGGCAAAGACAGAGGCAGGGAGAAGAGTATGGTAGTTGAGTGTGGAAAACAGGATGCAGGGGCTAGGGGACACAGTGCTAGATTCGGAGGAGTCTTGGATGCCCCTACTAGGTATTTGGACTATACCTCACACACAGCTCTCCAGGAGCCATGCACTAGGAAGCTACAGACTCTAATTCTGCATGGCAAAGAAAGGTCCTGGGCCCTGCTGGCTCTGCTCCTGTAATTCCTGTAACACTGAGCTGGACACCATGAAGAAGTGCTGCATTCAGGGACCAGGACCTGTGGCTGTGTAGTGGGAAGGGTAGCGGGTGGGAGGGTGGGCAACATTTTTCTCCAGGTGTCAGGGATCACAGACATGGAACTGGGCCTGTGTGGGGCTGAAGGCCATAGGAAAGCTAGGCCGACATGGATCTGCAACACCAATCCTGCCCCTCAGGTCAAAAGGCCTCTGACTGAGGCCACTCTTTTCAGTTCATCTGTCACCATGCCACCAGGCAGGCTGAGTCCCACTGATGTGCCACGTCTTGACAACACCGAGAGATAACCCCAGTGGCTGCCCAGCATGTCCTCCCTCTGGGCCAGGCTGGACCAAGCACTTACTTGACTCATTACCTCTTGTATCCTTTAAGGCCGGGACCCAGGCCCAGAGAGAAGTGGCTTTGTCTAACATGCTGCTGGTACACAGGCTTTGCGGCCCCACATTCTTGCCACAGTGGCTTAGTCCTTTATGTGGTTTGTGTGGTCCCCTATCCAGTAGCAACAGCCCCTCCCCCTACTTGACAAATGCAGATTCCCAAGTTGCACCCAAGTCCTCCTGGGTCAGACACCCTAGCAGGTAAGGCAGGCCCAGACACTTGGGTTTATCCAGAGCTGAGGATAACGTGTGTGTTTGTGTGTGTGATGGTATGAAATATGTACATGTTTGTGTGAGCAAGTGCACATGCTTATGTATGTGTGGTGCATGCACTTGAGTATGTAGATGAGCATGCCTGTGCATGTAGAGGTGGAGGCCTGAGCAGCACTGTATAACTCTGACTTGTGGGTCAGAGCACTTGTTCCTATCTGCTGCAGGAGGAAGCTTCTCTGATGTTGGCTAAGCAAGGCACTAACCTATGAGAATAGATAAAATGTCATCAGGGTCATTCTCTCTCTCTCTCTCTCTCTCTCTCTCTCTCTCTCTCTCTCTCTCTCTCTCAAGAGCAGTATTTTGTTTTATCCCAGGTCCTGGCTATCTAGTATCAGGTTCTTGGCCACCCAAGCAGTGTCAGGGATGCGTTTCATCTTGTGGAGTGGGTCTTATGTCAAAGCAGATGTTGCTGGTCACTCCCACACGCTTTGTACCACCATTGCCCCAGCATATCTTGCAGGCAGGACACCACTGCAGATAAAAAGTTTGTGGCTGGGTTGTTGTTGTTTATGTTTCTTTTTTGATAGTGTGCAGAGTCTCTTCCTGTCCCAAGGATGCTGGAACACAGGGGTAAAGGCTCTAGTAGGTACTAGCTTGACGTCGCCATGTTCAACGAGTTGTGTGGGTGTTGTCATCAGCAATGGGGCCTTGCTCTCAGTTTGTGGAGAGCAATCTATAGTCTTGGCAATGGCCTGAGTTGTTTGGGGATTCCCATGGGGCCCCTTTGACCAACAACTCGATTAGATGTAACCCAATTCTGGTACTGGAAGCTTCATTTGGTGACAAGAGATGGGCTGTTGGGACTCCATCTCTCCCATTATTTGGCAATTATTTAGATTACCTTCATAGATGGATATTTTAGAAAGTTTCTACTGTATAAGATTTTCATACTACCCCTCAGATACGCCTTCATTTTAGCTGTCTCTCGTCATATGCCCTCCCAAGACCCCTTCTCTCCTCCCTTGATCCTCCCACTCCAAAATCCTTCCATAATTATCCATTCTTTTTCTTTTCTAAAGATTTATTTATTTATTATGTATACAGAAGAGGGCACCAGATCTCATTTACAGATGGTGTGAGCCACCATGTGGTTGTTGGGAATTGAACTCAGGACCTCTGGAAGAGTAGTCAGTGCTCTTAACCTCTGAGCCATCTCTCCAGCCCTCTTTTTCTTTTCCTAACGAGAGCTTTCTGTTCCCTCTAGTCCCTTGCCTTATACCTACCCTCTGTGGTTTTATGTATTTTGTCTAGGTTGTCACTGATGTATTAGCTAATATCCGCATGTAAGCGAATACATACCATAATTGTCTTCTGAGACAGTGCCTCTCAAAGGAACCTGGAGCTCACCAATTTGGCTAGGCTGGAGGGCCAGTGAGCTCCAGAGACCTACCTGTCTCCACTTCTCCAGCACCAGGATTACAGGTGTGTGCTGCTGTGTCTGGCTTTTCGTGTGGATTCTGGGATTTCAAACTTAGGTCCTCATGCTTGCATGGTGAAACACTTTGGGGAGCTTTGGTCTGTGTGGTGTTAGCTCCTTCCTCAACCTTCAGTCACTGTCGTTCACAGACCTGCTCTGTGTGGGGGGCTGTTGGTGGGGGTGGGGTGGGGCTGACAGCCCCCTCCCCAGCTGGCCTAACCCCTAGACTGGTCTTTCTCCTCCTAGTCTGAGGCCAAGCAGGACTCCTGGCCAATCAGGTTACTTCCAGCCAGTGACCATGGTTCCCAGGACCCCCATTGCTCTGGCAGACTTGAGTCTCTTCCTCTTGGAGTGGCTGATGTTGAATCAGTTCCCGAGACTCCAGGGTAAGAAGCCTGAGGCATGAGACATGCAGACATCCTTTCCAGATACCCCTGCCACAGAGGCTGGAGGAGCTTGGCTCTGAGGACACACGTAGAAGCTGCTTTTGCCACACACAATCAGCCAGGATCCCACAAGGCCCTCTGGGACAGGGAGAAGACAGTATGTGCCCTTCACATCAGTAGAAAGTGCCTCAGAGCTTCTTTCCAGGGAATTCTTTCTTTGGTTTGTTTTTGTAACTTTATTAGGACTTAGAAACTTTTTTATTTAGCAATAAGACATCCTCAGGGAGGGCTGGGAAACAAGTCGCAAGAGCGATGACAGGATTAAACAGAGAATTGAGAAAAGTCAGAAGAGAAAAGATTTTATCTTGAAGGAAGCCCCTTAACATGGATGCCGCAAAAAGTTGTGCAGGATGTTCACTGCACAAAGGCCCTTGGGAGAGGGTTTGGGAGAGGGCTTGGGAGAGGACTCGGGAGAGGTCTGTACAAGCCTCAGGCCTTGGTGCTGAGATATGTCTATTAGGGAAAGAGGGAATTCTTTCTTAGTTCAGTCAGCAGGCTGTACACTAACCCTTGTTAAGGCTGGGACTGGGCACAAGAAAGACCGTGTGAAGATCTATTTTTAGTTGTTAGTGTGAGTGTATGTGTATGTGTCCATGTGCAGATGAGAGTGCCTGGGAAGTCCTGAAGTGGGCATTGGATCCCTTGAAGCTGGAGCCACAGGCAGTTCTAAGCCTCCTCAGACAAGTGCTGAAACCAGACTCAGATGCTGAGGTATCTCTCCAGCCCCAGGAAGACCTTTTAAGAGTCATTTTATTGCTGTGGAGTTACTCACCCCAGTTCACATAGCTAGGGAATGGCAGGGCCAGATCCAAATACTGGTAGCCTGGCCCAAAGGTCCTGGCCTAACCACCACACCACAATTCCTTATGGCCTTGCCCACACTTATATAGGGCAGCATATTAGTTATGTTTGTGTTGTTGTGACCAAATACATGATATGACTGCTTAACGGAAGGAAGGCTTATTTTGGTCCATGTTTTAGAGAGTTTCACCCCATCGTGGCAGGAAATGCATGGCAGAGCAGTTCAAGTTCACAACAACTGGAGTATGGGGGAGGCTCTTCCTATCCTGTTGGATCAGCAATCAGGGTACACGCCAGGAACTAAGGATGGCTCTGACCATAAAGTCTCGTCCCACTGTCCTACCTCTGCCGCTAGGTTCCACAGCCTCCCCAAACTGCACAACCATCTGGAAATCAAAACATGAGCCTATGGGCACAATCCAGACCCAGGCCATAGCAGGGAGAGACGGACATTCTCTCGAGAGTGTGTGGAACTATGCACTTTCAGGAAGGACTGCAAGCATCATGATCCAGGGGAAGGGAACCA
This sequence comes from Onychomys torridus, assembly GCF_903995425.1. Lineage (NCBI taxonomy): Eukaryota > Metazoa > Chordata > Mammalia > Rodentia > Cricetidae > Onychomys > Onychomys torridus. The sequence continues at coordinate 129,746,905 of NC_050443.1, forward strand.
TTCTGAGTGGCTAAGGGTCTGGACAGCCATGGCCCTTGCTGACCCATGTCTTGAGGCATTGTGAAGAACACCCATGTGGGCATAGCATTGTACTTACTCCCTAACCCTGACATCGTATCTGCCTTATACGAGTGTGTTAAGATCCTGACCCTCCAGCAAACAAGGTCTTCTTGCCACAATCTGGGGACACTGACTTTGTCACATGTTTTGTTTGGGGTATGGGATGTTGAAATTGAAGGAAGGTCCCTGGCTCCAAGAAACAAAGGAGAGATAAGGACTTAGGTCATGGGCTAGAGAGTTTGGTCGGGAAACTTCAGCTATAGTAAAGTGCTTGCCAAGCAAGCATGAGGACCTGAATTTGCTGGCCAGACAGTCTAGCCAATGGTGAGTGCTAGATTCAGAGAGAAATCCTATCTTAAAACATAAGATACAAAGGGACTAGAGAGTACTTGTTGCTTTTGCAAACTACCTGAATCAGACCCCAGCACCCACACTGGACAGCTCACAACTGCCTGTAACTCCGGTTCCAGGGTATTGTGTGCTGTCTTCTGGCCTCTGCTGGCACTGGTATGTATGCTGTGCACATAAATTCATGCAGGTGTGCACATGTGCTACACACACAAATAAATTTTAAAAATATATAAGGTGGAGTGATGGCTCAGTGGTTAAGAACACTGATTAGTCTTCCAGAGGACTGGGATTCAATTTCCAGCACCCACATGACAGCTCAAAACTGTCTGTAACTCCAATTTCAGGGGATCCCACGCCCTGTTCTGGGCTCTACATGCACACGATGCACAGACATGCATGCAGGCAAAATACTCATACACATAAAATGTGATTAATAAAATATGAAAAAAAGAAAGAAAAGATGGAGGATGGTTGAGAAAGGTGGAGGATGATTGAGGAAAACACCTGATGTTGATCTCTGGTCTCCATACACACACAAGCACATATACTCATATACTACTACTACTACTACTGCTACTACTACATACACACACACACACACACACACACACACACACACACACACACACCCCAAAGTGAATGGCCCTTGAGGAAAAACAGCTGAGGTGTCCTCTGGCCTCCATATGCACGAACATCCTTGCCTGCATGCACACCTGCACACATATACTCCCACAAGCTAGGGAATAATAAAATGCAAACTGCTAAGACTCGGTCTTCTCCTTTCCTGGATTTGGGGTCTATTTTCCATAAGAACCCTCATTGTATAGCAGCTACCCACTTTCCCCACGTTTCTGTGGATGGGGAAGAAGCTGCTTTTGTGAGCATTTACTATGTGCCAGGTGCTCCTGTGACCTGCTCATTCCACCCTTACCACTTGCTGTGAGAAGACCTTGCTCCTGTTCACAGCTGACAGCACCCAGCAAGGGGAGGCGACTGACCTCCTGGCCAAGAGTCTGTGCTCTTCCCATGGCACCACCCTGCTTCCTCTGTTCCTCTGGGGACAGGGGCCCATGCTGCTTTGGGAGCTCAGAAGAGCTGGAACACTTCTCTGAAGAGGATCTTCATGTCAGGATATCAGCAGTCAAGGACTTAATTGTCCCCTGGGTTACAGAGCATCCTCCATGAAGAGAATGGGCAGACCAGGGGCTGGTGGCCTCCAGGCAGACGGAGATGAAAAGACCCCGCCCCTGCCCTCTGGGCTGACAGCTATTTCCTCCTTCAGCTTACTCCTCTCCTGTCACTTGCCTGGTGCCTACTCTTGCTGCTTTCAGGAGCTGCCAGACTCCCTGGCTCAAGCCTGTGCTCACTCTGTGGCTAGGTAAGGAGTCAGTCCCAGGGGCTGGGCAGCATGGTGCCCTCTCAGGACTAGACAGAGGGCTGCTCCTAGCTAGGATGACAGGGGATGAGCTTAAGAGTCTGGGGAGGGCTGATACCCAGAAGGAATACTAGCTAGATGGTAGACACAATGGTGAGTTGTCCAATCATGGCCACCATCCAGACAATCTCAGGTGTGGGGACAGGATCACACAGTAAGCTTAGAGAAACTGACAAGTCACCCTGCTGGAAATGGAGGAACTGGAATTTAAGCTCCAGGCTTTGCAAACTGGGGTTCCCACTACAGCAGGATCCTGGCTGCTGGGCACTTCAAAATCCTGGGTCTTGAAGATGTCTCCATGCAGCCCCAGGGATCAGACTGAGTGGTTCCCAAGAGTGCAGCCACAGCATCCTCTGAGCATCCCACATGATGTGGACACTGCAGCCGATGGGGACTGTCTCAGGGCAGAGAGAGTGATTCACACCTGCCTGCTGGGAGGAGAGCCTCTGTCTCCCTCCACAGCACTGGCCCAGCTGCTGTGCCTCTCGGAACCTCAGTTTCCCTTCTGAAAAGCTACTCTCAGTGGATTAATATGAGTGTAATTGCTCCGCAAATGCCAAAGCTTAGAAAGTAGGATCAGGAAGAATTCAGAGGTCACAGGTCTGCCTGCCCACTGCTCTACGTTCAGGAGGCATTCTGTCAGGGAAATTCTAGCTTGGTATCCCAGAACCCCACCTTAGGTGGTCCCTGGAATGAAGTAGATTTTTCCATTCTGACTACTCTTTCTGTTGGGAAGAGCGGTTCTGAAGTCCCCTCCTCTTTCCTTCTCTTGCTCTATCATCACTTGCAAAGCTGGAGAAATGGTGGGCAGAGGACTGAACAGTCCCTCTTCCATATGGCTGTGCTGGGTGGCTCAACCAGTACTTTAGACACCTGGGTCTCAGTTTTCTCATCTGAACAACGGGATGGAGAGAGTCCTGGCATATTCTTCCAGAGCTGAGAAAAAGCATCGGTTAGAGGATCTACCACATACCCTGGAGGGCATGGGTGCTTGGCACAACCTGAGTTCCCACACCATGCTTTCATTTCCTCCCTGCTGCAGAGGGTGTAAAGTCCGATTCCCTCAGCCCTCCCTGACCTCAGCTTCATTACAGGCCCTTGGGGTTCTCCATGAGGCTGTGAGCATGGCTTTTCCAGAGCACCTGAGTCATTGCTCAATATGGCTATATGCCCAGTGTGGGTGAATGGGGACGGGTTTCCTGGGGTAGACAGGACTGTCACTGCCCTCCCTGGGTCCCCAGTAACACCATGTGATAATAGTTCCTCCAGCCAGGTCTCACGCTTGTCTCTCTTATCTATTTCCTCTATCAGAGGAGAAGCCAGCTCCTCTTATCTCACTCAATCAGCACACCCAAGCAGTCGCCTCTGAGACCAAGAGGCTCTCCAGGAAAAACTGCAGCAGGTAAGTCCTGGGTGCTGGGTGTACAGACCCCCATCTCATATGAGGGGCCACACCTATCCCTCTGTGTTGTTCTCGGGACTAGGAAAATGAGTCCTGCCTGGTCTGACCTTTGTGATCTTGGACAGGTTCTTAACATTAATCACAATGGTATTGATACAGTGCCTGCTTCATGCTAGTTTCCTCATGTGAATGTGTGCATGTATATGTATATGTGTGTGTGGAAGTCAGATGTCAACCTTGAGTGTTCCTTAGGAGCTGTCACCTTAAAAAGATTTATTTTCTTTACTTTAAAGTATGTGTGTGCATGCATATGAATGCAGGTATATGTGTGTGTCTGTATAAGACAGATGTCAGCCTTGAGTAATGTTGCTTAAGGAGCAGTCCACCTTGAAAATATTTTTATTATTTTAAAGTATGTATGTGTGTGTGTGTTTGGGGGTACATGTGTGAATGCAGGTGCCTGCAGAGGCCAGAGGAATTGAACCCCCTGGAATTAAGTTATAAAGGCAATTGTGAGCTGCCCAACACAGGTACTGGGAATCAAACACTGGTCACCTGGAGAAGCAGTATGTGCTTTGCTGCGGAGCCATCTCTCCAGTCCCCTACCTTGTCTTTTTGAGTTAAGTTCTCTGGGACCTGCGTTTCATGGGTGAGTTTAGGCTGGCTGGTTAGTGAGCTCCTAGGATCCACCTCTCTTTACCTCTCCAGCACTGAGATTACAAGCATGGGCCACCATGCCCTACTTTATACCCGGGTGCTGGGATCAAATTCAGGTCCTCTTCTATTTTCCCACCCACCCAAGACCCCTTTGAATAGTTCTCATTTTGTTGTTCCAGTGGTCCTACAAGCTAGGGACTGTTGGGAGAAACACCCATGTTAGGAGGACACAGGCTCAGGAAGGCTACACTTGGCTTGCCCCAAACTGCACTGGGAGAGGAGGGCAGCTGGGATGTTAGTGCCTTGCCTTGCTCAGCCTCATTGATCCCGTGTCCATCCTATGGCCAGGCATACTGGCAACTCTGAGATAAGTTCCTCTCTTGCCCAGGCTCAACCTTCCTTTCTTCCACCTTGCCATGGCCAACGACACTCTGAAGCCACTCTGTCCACTCTTAGAGGAGATGATCCAGCTCCCAAGCCACAGCAACTCTAGCATCCGCTATATTGACCATGTGTCGGTGCTGCTGCACGGGCTGGCTGCGCTGCTGGGTCTGGTGGAGAACGGACTCATCCTGTTTGTAGTGGGCTGTCGCATGCGCCAGACGGTAGTCACTACCTGGGTGCTGCACCTGGCTCTGTCTGACTTGCTAGCTGCGGCCTCCCTGCCCTTCTTCACCTACTTCCTGGCGGTGGGCCACTCCTGGGAGCTGGGTACCACCTTCTGCAAGTTTCACTCCTCGGTCTTCTTTCTTAACATGTTTGCCAGCGGCTTCCTGCTCAGCGCCATCAGCCTGGACCGCTGTCTGCAGGTGGTGCGGCCAGTGTGGGCACAAAACCACCGTACGGTGGCGGTCGCGCACAGAGTCTGCCTGATGCTCTGGGCTCTGGCGGTGCTCAACACAGTACCCTACTTCGTGTTCAGGGACACCATCCCGAGGCTGGATGGCCGCATCATGTGCTATTACAATATGCTGCTCTTGAACCCAGGGCCCGACCGCGACGCCACGTGCGACTACCGCCAGAAGGCCCTGGCGGTGAGCAAGTTCTTGCTGGCCTTCGTGGTGCCTCTGGCCATTATCGCCATGAGCCACGTGGCTGTGAGCCTGCAACTGCGCCACCGCGGCCGCCAGAGGACAGGTCGCTTCGTGCGCCTGGTGGCAGCCATCGTGGCGGCCTTCGTGCTCTGCTGGGGGCCCTACCATGTCTTCAGTTTGCTGGAGGCGCGTGCCCATGCTGTCACCACGCTACGGCAGCTCGCGTCACGTGGGCTGCCCTTCGTCACCAGTCTGGCTTTCTTCAATAGCGTGGTCAATCCGCTGCTTTATGTGCTCACCTGTCCGGACATGATGCACAAACTGCGGCGCTCGCTGCGTGCCGTGTTTGAAAGCGTGCTGGTGGAGGACAGCGACTTGAGTGGTGGGTTTGGCAGCCGCCGCCGCCGTGCCTCCTCCACTGCCACAACCTCCACCCTCCTGCTGGCTGGCCGCCTTCCCCGGCTGCATCCTGCACGTTTGATCAGCTGGATGCAGGGTAGTGGTGCAGAGACCCAGCAGAGGGTCCCAGTGCAAGCCCAAAAGCGAGGCTCACTGAACCACGCGCTGAGCTCCACCTCCGATTAGACCAGCACAGCCCAGATGGCATGCCAACGCACCCCTGGCATCTCACCATACTCCATTGAAAATGTACATAGCCAATGCTAGGCCCAGGTCATAGCTCTCCTGGGCAGAGTCCAGGTAACCAGCTTGAGGAGGATGACTGAATTTTCAGGAGCAAAGTGAATTGAAAGCAGTCTTTCCTAAACACTTTAACCTGGTTCCTGACTGCTGGCCTCAAGGACCCCCCCAAACCCCCAAGGTTTCTGTGTAGTTTTGGTGCCTGTCCTGGCTCTCACTCAGTAGACCAGGCTGGCCTCAAACACACAGAGATCCTCTTGACTCTTCCAAGTGCTGGGAGCTTTTACACTTTTAAGAATAAAAGTACTTGATCTGCCTAGGGATCTTGCTAGGGTAACTGATGAGGGTGGGGATGAGAGTTTGTACTTCTAATACCTCTCAGGTAGCTGGCCTAAGGACAAAGGAGTCACACAGGTTAAACTCACAGCCTGCATCTCCTAAGGTGCTGCTTTGTGAGTGGGGATTCTGCCAGTGGGTAGTATACACGGAGGTACACTGGGCTGAAAGGGTGAGCAGCAGTTTCCAGCCCACCACCTTCACTTTTAACCCCCAGTTGGCCTCTGAGCCAGACGCTTTTATCACACAGGCTTGCTGGTTGTGTGATATGTGTCAACTCCAGCTCAGGGATGCTTACTGCCCAGTTCCAGAGCCTGCACCCCAGCCTTCAGCATCACAAGTTCATCCTCCAGCTACCCTCAGCATTCCAGCTGCCTCACAGGACAGGGCCCGGCAGCTATCACTTCCAACCCACAGGAAGGAGGGACACCTTGCATCAGCCATGGACCTTCCACCACACTACATCTGATGTCTTCCCCACCATGGATGGACAGCCGGCTGTGACTCATCTCTATATTCCAAGAAAGGGGAGGTGATGTCAGTAACTGGTGGATGTAAAGAGCAGAGATGAGACATTCTCAGGATCTCCTGAACCATTTAAGGCCAGGCTGGCTGTCAGTTCTCAGTGCCAAGCAGGCCTCAAGAATGTGGCAGGTTCTTTTCAAACCAGATAGTAAATTGTCAATCTCCACTCCCTCCTGCTTTACTCAGCGGCATACCATACCTGTCACACTATGCATTTTAATTGTTTATTATAAGAATGAAATGGGGCAGGGACATGTGTCTTTCTGGAAGCCTAGACTATACTTGTGCAGACATCAATAAACACTTCTGTGAAAGACCAGGTGGGCACGGCTCAAGTCCCAAGGCTTCTATAGTCCAGTGTGGGGAAGGGGTGCTGGAGAGGAACCCAGTTCCCTGCAACCTCTTCACTTTACAGGGAGGGGCTACCTTCAGTCAGCAGCGGGGGCAGAATCAGCAGAATTCACAAGTGGCCTTCGGGAAAATGGAGGAGCTGACTTCTGACAGCAGTCTCCAGGTGTGGGCTAGACTCAGGACTCTGAGACAGGGAGTTAGTTACTACTATCTCACTGGGCAACAAGAAATCAGTCAAGATCTTTTTTGTTGTTTGACAGGGCTTCTCTGCAGCCCTAGCAGTCCTGGAATTCATTCCACAGACCAGGTTGGCTTCAAGTTTAGAGATCCGCCTGTCTCTGCCTCTCAAGTGCTGGGATTAAAGGCATGTGCCACCCCATTGCCCGGCAACAGTTCAAGATCTTAAGGCACTCTGGAAAAGACCTGAAAGGAGGTGGAGACAGTTAAATCTCTCCTGGGACCCTGTGAGGTCCTGGGTTCCCTCAGGGCTGTGGTCCCTGTCTTAATGCGTCAGAGTTGGTGTGCTGGCCCCAGGAGAGGTGTGACAGTGGCCTGAGAGATGGCTTGTTTGCTGTGGCTCTTGGCTTGTGGAGGCCTCCAGGCTGTCCTGAGCTCAGACATTGGCTACAGGCCTCTGGGGTGGCTGCTTCTGGAGCAAGGCCAGGGTGTCTCTCTTCTCAATGGAGCGCAGCTGCTTCTTCTTCGCCTTCTTGAGCTTGGCAGGGTTTCGGATCTGGGGATGGGGGAACAGGATGCATTAGTGTGGTAGAGGACCCTACACCTGCCTCTGGGGAAAAGTAAGGAGGCACCAGGACTGCAGCAGGGCAGTGGACCACGTAAAGCAGGGAACCTAAGCACCTTCAAGGCTTTCACCTGGCCACAGCCTGCATCTCTTGGATGGGTGTACTCACCACTTGGACAATCTCAGCCTTTCTTTCATTCTCTAGGCGGCGTCTCAGGTTCTCAGCCCGGCGCTCTTTCTTCTCCTGAAACACACACAAGGGGAACTCAGCTAAGAGCTGAGGGAGCCCTGGGATCCCAGGCCCCTGGTGAGTAAGAATTGGCACAACCAGAAGCCTGCTTGGATTCCTGGTTGTTCCTAGTGAGGAAGGGTAGAGGCCTAGGCACTTCTAGGGAAGAACAATGGGGTACAATGCCTATATTGTGGGCCCGGAGCTGAGGCCCACTGTGGCAAGAGTACCTGGCTCCAAATTAGAAAGAAGGTGGGTAAACAGATACCTGAAGGCAGGGGATTACACGGTGACGGTGTGGGCCAAGATATGGGTGCCTTCCCACCCAGAAGTCACATGCAGGCAGAATGGCCCCTTGGACCATCCTAGGTACTAGCTGCCAGGGAGAGGGCGAGGCTGGTTCCCTCCTTCATGCTACTTTCCCAGGTCTCCTTTTGCCCAGGCTCAGGTGTAGGAGAATGAGGATGCAAGGCCAGGGTATAGGTAGGGTTGGGCAGGCTGAGCTGTCAAAAGGCTCTGAAGGAACCCGGTCCAGCTTGAGTTTTCATTCTGCTACTTTCTAATGAGGTTATTGTGGCCGAGCCTGCCTCCACTTCCTCACTGTACAGTAAAGTTGACCACAGGACCTACCTCTCCAGACTGAGGTGTGACATAAGTGTGACTAAGGCTTGCAATCGTGCCAGGTCCCTGGGGGTGGGAAGTCCAGGGCTTCCTAACCATGCTGCTACCGTACCCAGCAGGGCTAGGACAGGGGTGGTGGCTCCAACATTAGATGCTATGTGGTCAAGGCTGCACAAGAAGAGAGGTGAGGCCTCAGTAACAGACAGATCTGGAGTGACTCCAAGCAAGGTGGAGGACGCCGTAGTGACTGGCCATCTCTCTTCTCAGGGGCCAGCTGGGACCACAGATCTGAGACTGGCTGACTCTGGATCAGTGCTCCTTCTACACCTGGGGCTCATCAGACCAGCAGGAATCTGGTCCTGGGACAGTGCTGCTGACCAACCCAGCATGACCTTGCTTCCTCAGTACTGCCAGTTGAAGGGACACTGGGACTCTTTCCAAGGCTTCCTGGAGGCTGAAGGTGTTGGAAATAAGCCTCCGTGGTGCTGGAACCCAAGGCCTTGTGTATGCCAGTCAAGCGCTCTACCACTGAGCTATGTCCCTAGCTCATGGGCATGAACCTTTAACAAGGACATTTTTGGGTATGAGCTGGGGGCCAGGGAAGTGAATTGAAAGGAAAGTGCAGGAACCACTCACCCATAAGCCAGTGTGCAGGCGTATCTTCTAGAGTGACAGCAGCAAACTTGAGACAAGCTTTTCCCTCATAAGCAGGTCTCAGAGAGGGGTTGACTCCACCACACTGAATACTCCTGCCACCAAGATGGCTTGCTGGCCTTCATCTTGGGTTCCTCAATCTACTAGGTCTCTTGCATGTCCCTGAGCCAGAGGTTTAGCTGAATGGTAGAGTGGGAATCCTACCCTGGCCCTAGACTACTCTTCCCCCTGGAGCCCTCATGCCCAGGGCTCTGACCAAGTCGTACTCCCACAGCTCACGTCTGTTACAGCACACATGTATTTGGCCTCTGTGATCCAGATGTGGCCGGATGTCCGTTACCTGCCGGCGCCTCTGTTTCTCCTCTTCTAGGTGCCGGGCGAAGTCCTTGGCCAGCTTCCTCTCCTGTCGCTCCTTCATTTTCCGCTGCCAGGAGGTACGCAGGGGTTTGTCCTGAACCATCTGGGAGAACCTTGGCAGGAGAGGAGGCACTTAGGGGACCTCTGTGCTACTGCCTTCACACCCTACTCTCACTGGGCTCTGGGTCTGCTTCCTGTCCCGTCTGCCTGGAACTCGCTTTCTATAGAAACTCAGGATGGAACAGGCCGCTAAGCATGTGGCTATACTGAAGCATATGTCTGTAACTGAGACAGGCTGTGTTTTCCATTCTAGAGGAACAAAGCAAGACTCTGAGTGCTCTCATTCCTAAGTATTCGCTGGGACTTGAACCTTTCTGTACCCATATGGCCTCAGCTGTGAAGATTTGTTGTCACCAAACATGGAAACCTATGAGTGAATGCCTGTGAAGATGAGGTGCTTGCTCCCTAGAGGGGTATGGCTTTACTTCCAAACAGCAAGAACAGGAGGATTTTCTGTAACAATTCTAACTCTTTCCCAGCTTTTGGGGTATGTGTATGAAGGTAGTGGGATGGGATTAGGGGATTTCTGAGAAGTCTGGCTTTTCTGGAGAGCCCAATGTTCTTAAGAGCCATAGAAGAATGGAGATGACTTCTGTTAGAATATATTTAGGATGTGCTTAACATATTCTAGGAGGGTAAAATGCAGGGAAATGAAGCTGGGCCAGGAAATGCTGATAACTGTTGAAACTGGTGATGAGGCTCATAAAACTCAACTCTTTCCTTTTCTGTATGCTTCAAGAATTCTGTGATAAAAAGCAGAAATAAAATGAGGACAAGCCTCCATGTGTGGTTTCTCCTCCACCATTTGCCAAGCCTGCTGGGTGACCTATGGGCCTATTCTTTTCCCCACAACTCTAAGGCTCCTCAGCAGATCCTTTCACAGTGCCCTTCTGCTTCCTACACTGGGACCTCAACACCTGCAGGAGTTCCCATTACCTGTCTGTTTTAGGGTATCTTGAGGCAACCCTGTCTCTGAAGGTCTGGGTGCATCTGGGCAGTCTGTTCCTGACCAGATGAAGGACAACACTGCTTTTCTGAGCTGTCTGTTCCCTTTCTAGGAATCTGGCACACACGGTCCAGAACTTTGCCCCAGGCTCATTCATAAGCACTCTGCACTGTTAACTTCTGATACTCTCCCCTGCCAGGTCCCAAAGGCTTGCTCAAGATTCCACTCTCTAAAAACAGAGCAGTGAGTGTGTTGCAGACTTCCTTCCTACCCTTAAAAATTGGGATTTGAGAATCCTGAATGCACAAGATGATGGAAGCCTGGAGAAGTCAGACCACAGACATGATGCTATAAGAGAATGTTGCATTGTGGAAATGGTCCACATCTCGTCTGTCTTTCCCCACACTACTGTGACTTCAACTGAACCCCACTTCTCTTTCCCTACTGCCTAAATGATGCCTTTTCCACATGGGCCTCTTCATTCCTTCCCTGAAGTGAGCACTTATGATGCCTCAGAACTGAAAGGACAAGGAAGACTTCATGTCTTAAGAAGGCTGCAACCAGAGTCAGGTCAGATCCACAGAAGCAGGGTAATGGGTTCTGATCACCTGCTTTGTAATCCAATCTGTGCACATATCCTGTGTCTCATTTAGCCTCCTCAGACGTACAACATCGGCAACAGTAACACTTTCTCCAAAGGGCAGAGATAAAGGTTACATGTGCTGCTGGGTGGGAAAGACTCCCCCTTCAGTCAGTCCCTAGTCAGGAGACACATAAGCAGTGTCTAGTGATACACTTTATCAAAGACAATAACTAGCAGACAACAGTGGAAAGGACTTCACTGCATTCAAGTAATGGGCACCTTTCTTGCTCTGCCTCCCTCACCACATGTGGTAGACAAAGCAAATATTTTTGGAACAAACTCTGAACTCTGGACAAAGATAATGGAAGGGCTGGATGTGGTGGCGCATGCCTTTAATCCCAGCACTAGGGAGGCAGACGCAGGTAGATCTCTGTGAATTCCAGGACAGTGCTACATACTGAGACCCTGTCTCAAAGGATAAAAAGGGGTGGTGGTGGTGGAAAGCAAGTTCAAAAGAACCCCGCCCCCCAGGGCAGACAACATTAGAGAAATGACCACTGGTGGCCTCCATCCCCAACCTCACGACATCTGACGTTCTGATTATGGTTGTTAACTTCACTCGGGTGAGCTCTTTCCAACTCTGAGATTGCATTCGGGTGAAGGCGGGGTCCAAACACACGGGGAACCCTACCTACCCTCCATGCTACCCCACGTCCCACTTTACCTCTTCTTGGAGCGGTCTTTCCACACTCGCCCGGATTTGGGCTTCCCCTTCGGGATTACAGGAAGCTCCTCCTTCTCCTTCAATTTCTTGGGCGCCGGAGCCTGGGGAGAAGTTATAACTCGCTTCTTTATGTTGAGGTCCCCTGTCACCGTCCGGCCAGCCGGAGGTGGCCTGCTTGACTCCTGCGGGCGCTCTTGGGAGCTGGGTGCCTGGGCTGTCAGCTCCTGTACTGGCTGAGAGGGCTCGGGACCCGGTGCTTGCTGGCCCGGGCAGGGCTCTGGGGATACTGGGACCAGCTCCTCCTTAGCTTGGGCCACCTCTGAGTCCAGTTCTCCCGGTGTGGCAGAGCATTTGGATGACTCCTCTCGTTGTGGGGATTCCGGACTCGACTCTGTCTGCCCTGCAGGTGACACCAGGCCCAGATCTTGCAGAGGTTGGAGGGACCCGGGGTCGGGCCCTGGCTGCCTTTTGGGGGACCCAAAGCCTGCATCCTGTTTCAGACAGGGTGATCCCGGGGTTGTCTCCGGCTCAGGCTGGGGAGGCGCCAGGTCCAGAGGCTGCACTCCGGGAGAGTTGGGCTCGCTTGTTTCTTCTGGGTTCGACTCGAACTCTACAAGGACCCGTCTTACCCGAGAAACTGCGGGGTCAGGAAGGGTCTCTACGGACAGAGGTCTCAGGCCTTCAAGTCGCCGGCTGCGCCTCAGCGGCGTATCCATGGCTCACGTGTAGCCTCCGTCGCATTCGGAACCACAGGCGCCTTCGTATGACGTCAGACCCACCGACTTCCGTACCGGGCCGGAAGCGCACTTGTGGGGACGCGGGGCTGATGGGAGGGGTGGGGAAGCAGGGCGGCCTGCCCCTCGGGGGCGGGGCTTAGCAGACGCATGCGTGTTGTGTCGCGTTTAATGAGTCTGGTTGCTGGGTTTCCGGTTTATATTTTTGTTTTGTTTTGTTTTGCAGAATGCGTTTTCTAGGTGCTAGAGAAGTGGCGGCACTTTTTTTTTTTCCCTAAGAGGAGAAGTCGGCAGAAAGGCCGAATGAACCTGTTAACTCTGGAACCGCCGGGCCCGCAAACGTTGCGCAGTCTTCAGGCCTCAGTTTTCTGTTTTGTAACATAGAGACTTTGCGCTGTGTTACCAAGGAGGATGTACTCGGGCCTCCATGAGCGGGAAATCTAAGTCGAGGTGTGTTAGACGTTCCCACCCTTGCCGCCTCTCTCTTCTCCCCTACCGTGTTCAGGTATGCAGTTAGTGGTTCTCTTCTTTCAAAAACTTAATGAGCAAAGTGTCAGGCCTGAGGCCCAGAAAACCTTGACTGCTTGTTGTCCAAGTTGGGACTCACAACGTGTACCCCAAGTCAGGTCTGGCTACCTTGTCCTCAGTAAGCCAATTGAAAGAGCAGTATTAAAAGTGGAAAGCTGCCGGTCACACGCATTTAATCCCAGCACTCGGGAGGCAGAGGCAGGCGGATCTCTGTGAGTTCGAGGCCAGCCTGATCTACAGAGCGAGATCCAGGAAAGGCACAAAGCTACACAGAGAAACCCTGTCTCGAAAAACAAAACAAACAAACAAACAAAAAAGATTTATAAAGCAGTCCCTGTCAAGGTGTGACCTTGCCCACCAGGAACCCATCTTTATCTGGATTTTAGTCACATCCTGACAAGTTGTTAGAACTGTATGAAATCCCTTTCCAGGAGACAAGTTCCTCCCCTGCCTGGTGTCCTTTCCTTCTCTCAGCATGAGAATTCTGGGGAAATTCCCATTTCTTTGGGGCCCATTGTCTGATAGATTGAGAGACCCAAGTGTCTTTTTAGAACACCTTCATTTCTGACAGAATGGTTACATGCTGACCCTGGAGGAGGCAGGTTAGATGAAGACCCAGAGAAAAGTTCCTGCGGGGTGGAAAGTGGGTGCAGAATTCTTGCCATCCATGGTCTCAGATGCATACCAATGGAGTCAACTTGAGTGCACCCTGAGGGGCAGGCAATAACACAGCCTCTCCATGGCAGTGGAAACAGTTGCACCCATGTGCTGTAATTTTATATGTCAGTTCCTGCCTCCCTGGCCCCTCTACTGGCTCACAGCCCTCATGCTCTTGATCAAGGACAGCTTCAGAGAGTTGTGGCTCAGGCACTAACTCTCCCACTCCCCCCCCCCCCCCATCCTCAAAGGAGTAGGTTCTGTTTGGTTACTCAAATTCCTGCCCCTGCTGGAATGGTCCAATACTCAGAACCACATGCTGGGTTGCCTGGGGCTGTGGAGGAGCTTCTCTGCCTCCACTCCCGGCTGCCTCAGCTCACCCTGCTTCCTGACTCTTACCTCTGTCTGGAGGGATCACTTGCAAATGTTGATGAGATCACATCCCAGGTCTACTTAAAATAACCCAGGGCTAATTTTATGTTCCTGCCAGGATAGCTTGTGTGCGTGAGAGATGGCTTTTGAACAGAGGGCTTTGAGTGTGCCTCTGATACATAGGCAAGGTTCCTCTTGAGCCCAGCCTGCCTGTGTGTGTGTGTGTGTGTGTGTGTGTGTGTGTGTGTGTGTGTGTCAGAACAGTGAGATGCAGGGGCCTAATGAAGATCTATTTCTTAGTGTATGTTTGTCTGGGCTTGTCTTTCAAACTTCCAGTGTGTGTGTGTGTGTGTGTGTGTGTGTGTGTGTGTGTGTGTGTGCTGTTTATGGGTATTTGCCTCTGCCAGAGCAAGGTGAGAGAGTCCCTGACTGACTGTACTTGTTTCTTGGTTCAAGCATACGTATCGCTGTGTGCTGCTGTCTGGAGAAGTCACATGTGCCCATCTCTCTGTGTGTTTGTGCACCTCTGTGCATCTGTAGGATTGACAATCGTCCCCCTGGCTTGGTACTCCAGGAGGCTAAACAAACACCAGGAGACCCCTGGTAGGCAGCAAGTGTTTAGTTGGTGCTGGGGATTTAAGATCTCAGCTGTGCTGCCCTGATTGGGTGGATGATTGAAGCCTAGGAGAGTATCTGATCCATATCATGGGTCCATCTGTGGGCACTGGTTTCCTTCAGTCAGCAGATCTCAGGTTACATAAATAAGCCAGGTCTTGCTCAGTCAGCACTTCATGGCATGTGTGACACTTGGCCCCTCCAGTGCATAGGCCAGGGGCAGTCGGCAACAGGAATGTCTGCAGGAGGGGCAGTTGCCAGGCAGCTAAACCTCCCAGCTCTGTGACTAATCCTGGCTCACAGTGTCACTCACTGCCTGGGCTTTGGCCGAGTGCTTTATCCTTTCTGTGCTCGGGTTGCCTTCTAGAGAACAGGGAGATTTGCTGTGAGGAGTTGAGGCTTTGGAGTCAGACAGGCCGGGTGGGACCCCACCCCCCACCCTACCGCTTATTTGCTGCTCGATTTTTCCCAGTGTCCAAGTCTCTCTGTGCTTCAGTCACGAATGAGCAGCACGTCTGCCTCCTGGGTGGTTGTGCAAAATGAACAGGGCTGCACACATACACACCTGGCGGCAGGCTTCTCTCCGCTACTCAGGGGTTGCTGCTCACATATTCAAAGATGTGTTGTCTTTTAGTCAGATTGAAACCTCCTGTCTCTCCAGCTGCCCCCAGTTCTCCACAGGCCTCGCTCCCCACCTCCCCCAGAACTGACTTCCAGCAGAATGACTGGCACCCTGCCCTCATGCTTTTCCTGGCATGGCCCTCCAGTGGAAACCCTCCCTGTGGCTCCAGCTGTCTCCTGGAGTTATTTTAGATACTGTAAGATCCCCTCCCTTCCCCTCCCCTTCCTCTTCTCTCTTTTTTCCCTGTCCCCCCTTTTCACTTTCCCCTCCCACCCGTGAAGCCATCTTGGTTGGCCTGGAACTCATGGCAATGCACCTATCTCACCCTCCTGAATGTTTGCTCCAGATGTGAATCACCAGGCCTGGCTAGTATGGGACTTCTGTTGAGTTGTTTTGACCTCTTTGGGGTCTAGCTCCTCATGTAACCCCCGGCCCCCTCCTTTTTGGCAGGCGTGGACAACTGCTTTCAGGAGCATATGTGAACTGGTTCCACAGGAACATGGAGCGGGACAGGGGCCAGCTCTTACCGGAAGCGCTCATCTCATTCCCTTTGACTCTTGGGGTGGGGAGGAGGGCAGGAGTCGGGGGAGAGGAGGCCACTCACAGGCCACTCACAGGGTTCAGGGAAGCCGCAGGGATATGGAAGGTCCACTCCAGAGCTCTCTGCTAGCTGCTGCGCAGGGTGAGGAGAGTAAGTGGAGTTTATCTCTAGATCCCTCTTGGAGCATCTGCAGGTTTTGCTGAAACAGGAAGCAGCACTGTAGCCACCCCCTGGTTGGCAGAGGGTGGGGATGCTTGTGTGTGTAAGGGTGGGTGGGTGGAGCTAGTTCTCTCTCTTCAGGCCCCTGCTAGCCTTCACAGCATTCTTCCTGCTCTGAACAGGTCAAAGATGTGGCTGGCAGTGACACCTGAGCAGGTGGAAGTAGGGACCCTAAGAAGGTGGTATCCTACCCCATCCCATCCCACCCCATCCCATCCCACCCCACCCCACCCCATCCCATCCCATCCCATCCCATCTCATCCCACCCCATCCCATCCCACCCCACCCCACCCCACCCCACCCCACCCCACCCCACCCCACCCCATCCCACCCCACCTCATCCCATCCCATCCCATTCCATCTCACCCCACCCAACCCCATCCCAATCCTACCCCATCCCATCCCATCCCATCCCATCCCATCCCATCCCATCCACTTCTGTGTATCTAACAACAATGCCTCTCCAGCTTCAGTGAGAATTAGTCAAATGCAAGGTGTGTCCAAGCCCAGATGTTAGGATTCAGTACATTTGGGATGTGGTTTTGGATGTCTAGCAAACTCTCAGGGGCTGGTTGGTGCCAGTGCTGCTGGTGATGGTGCTGGTGGTCGTGGCAGTGCTGGTGGTGGTGGTCCACAGATCACACCCCGAGGATCAATGTCCCAGAGAAAGATGAACAACCTGAAGAGCCTACCTTCTTTGCCCTCCACACAGTGCAGAGGCAGAGTCCATCAACATCGTATTATTCACCAAGCACTAGTTATTTCCCCTGTGCCTGATACTAGAAAAACACCAGGGGAATGGGTAGTCATGGTCTGTGCGTTCGTGGAACTTTATTAATTTAGGGCTACCCCTGGAGAACATGAATCTGAAAACCCTGAGGTCATCTGAGCAGGAATGAGTTTCCCCAGTGAACAGGCGAGGTAATGGCCTCTCAGAGAGGCTGCCAGGCTTCCTGACAGTCACTCAAATGTGACTTTACCCTGGACTCCTCAGCCTGAGATCTGCCTCCAACAACCTAGCTGGGAGCCAGCACCGGAGCTGCTGGGGCTGGGCTTGAATGGGACAATGACAGACCCCGTACACATTACCAGAGGGTGTCAGCTGGGGCTTGAATATAAGAGGAGAACTCGTCAGAAGGACAGGTAAATATGTCCCAGAGTTGCGCACACTCAGACTCTCAGTTCCCAAGATCTGGTTAATGACAGAGTTTCAGGATAAGTCACTTCCCTCCTCCCCCTCCCTGTTTACTGGCTAGCCTTCTCATTTCCTCCACATCTGGCTTCTTGACAGCTCCATTTTCTCCACAGTGTGATATCCATTTCAGTTGTCCCTTTCAGTTGCTATGGTGGCCTCATCTCCATGGCAACCTCTGGAGATGCTATCTTTTTGTGATACTGGGGATGGAACCCAGGGTTTCACACATGCTAAGCAAGACTTTTTTTAAAAAAAAGATTTATTTATTTATTATGTATACAGAAGAGGGCGCCAGATCTCATTACAGATGGTTGTGAGCCACCATGTGGTTGATAGGAATTGAACTCAGGACCTCTGGAAGAGCACTCGGTGCTCCTAACCTCTGAGCCATCTCTCCAGCCCCTAAGCAAGAATTTTAACACTGCACCATACACCCCCAGTCCTTGGAGATATTGACTTGGAGACCAAGAAAGAGCACCCCAGAACCAAGTATGAGGTCCTTTTCCGTGAACCACAGATTAAACTGGTCCCTGATTTTGTGGTGGGAATCTCTGTTCTCTTTGCCGGCTCACATTGCAGTAGTCAGACCAGCCCCAGATCTCACTGAGATGGTGCATTCAGCCTCAAGTGGGTGAACTGAGTCTTTCTGAGTCAATGAACTGTCTTTTCTGTTTTCATGGAGCCTCCAAATGTCTTATCCTACCCTAGGTACAGGGCTGCCCATAGAACTCACAGGATCACAGGGCAGGGCCAGAGTTCACTATCATATACTTACCCATCAAGAACTGATTGACTGTGTGCCCTGTGATCATAATTCCACATCTCAGATGCTCTGACTCGCTCTACCAAAGGGTGTCATAGAAACAGACAGATTGTTTACTCTGCAAACACTGTTTGTTTGCAGATTGAAAGGCATGCCACTAACAAGATGCTCAGCAATATTGATCAAAATGCATTTTATTGTGGTAGATCAGAAAGTCATAAAAGTGTCCCAGTTTCACTGCTAGCTTAAGCCATCAGGATTCTGTCTGGAGGAACTAGCACAAAAGGGTCTCGCCTAATTCTCAGGGTAATCTTGTCTTTCAGAGGTGCAGGGATAGAAGCTGGCCAGTGGTCCAGTAAGGGTTTGAATCCAGAGCTCTGCTTCTAAAACACGTATGATTTTACCCATATCTCTCTGCCTTTGTGTCTCCGGCACTTGATCTAAAGCTAGAGCAAGTTCCCACTCTAGCCCAGGCTGCCTCGTTCTTTGTAAATAAGCTAGAAGTTGCAGGTCTTCTCAGCTGGTAGATGGTGGTGCATGCCTGTAATCCTAGCACTTGGGAGGTGGGGGTGGGGCTTGATGGGTAAGGGCTGGAGGATCAGGAGGTCGAGGCCAGCTTGGATATTTAAGCAAGTTAATTAAATTAATTAAAATAAAATAAAAGCATGCTTCCTATAGTGACAAGGACAGATGAATCAGTGAAATTTTACTCTTGTTTTGTGCTTCTTAACATAACACAACACTCAGATGTTACCACTTTCCACTGTGTGATTTTAGCTCTCTGCTTTTAAAATGACTCTGCATAGCCAGACTTTTTTGGAAAGGTGTTGAGGACTGAGTTTTCCAAAGCTGGCCTGGGTACTGTCTTCCTATCCATGTGATCTTTATACTGTCTGACCTGGACAGCCCTCAGGTGCTGGAATCTATGTCGCTTTATCCTTCAAACTCCAGGATAGCCTCAGCTAATGGAACACAACAGAATTGTTGTTATGTATATCTGAGGTTAGATCATGGACTACTGAGTACTTCTGCTTGGCTCTCATGGGATGCTGGGTCTTGGAACTCAGCCAACATGTTGTGAGGAAGTTCAACTCACCCTATGTGGAGAGACTGGCGCTGTCTTTGGTAGTCCAGCCAGGCTGCTAACACCCTTCATCATCTACCAGGTGGGAGTGGAGATGGTTCTGTATGATTCTATGCCCCGTTCCTCAGGTCATTCCTAACTTTGAGCCTGGGACTGTAGGTGGTATGTACTATAGGTGGTATATATTGGAGACACAGACTACACACATGTGTAGAGTAGAGGTGCTGACCTTGAGCTCTGTTGAGTCTAGTTGGGGAGAGAAGACTCTGGTGTGCATTGTGTGACTCTTGTTTGAGGTCTGGCATCTTCCAGGGCCATGGGGCAGGAGCAACACTGAAAGCCGACGAGGAGTTACAAGAAGTCATTTCACGTGGCTCAGGCTTCTCCCTGCAGACCTCACCCAGAGAGATGAAAGAAATTAGTATCCCTCTTCTTTGGGACATTAGTGTTTTTATTTTCCTAAACTAGATAATTTCCTTACATAGAAAGAAAAGTGACTGACCTCTCTAGCCCCAGTGTCTACCTCTGTGGGCAGACTTAATAACGTGCTATACAAGTTTATGACCTGGCTCGGGACTTACCAGTGGGCAACCCAGGTCTAAATGAGCAGCTCAGATGTGATATGCAAAGGGCCATTTGCCAAGAAGGAATCTATCAGCCTTTAAAACATTTTCTAAAACGTCACCTGGGGGCTGGAGAGATGGTTTAGTGGTTAAGAACAGATGCTGCCCCTGCAGAGGACCTGAGTTCTGTTCCTAGTACCAAGTTGGGTGGCTTACCAGTACCTGTGGGGATCTGACACCCTCTTCTGGCCTCCAGGAGGTCTTGCACTCATGTGTGTATAACCCCACATAGATACACATATGTAATGTTTTAGAAAGTCATCTTTTGCAAAGAGAATGACAGAGGGAACAGCATAGAAGAAAAGTCACAACCACAACACCTGAAAAACAGTGGAAGTACATAGAGGATGAGCCTTCCTATTGTTCTCCAGTAAGTCAGCTCTGTAATTTGTGAATGGGGAATGTAGGGTAAAGCCAAGAGGGGAAAGTGTTCTGTGGCGTGTGCACACACAGTGCCATGTTGAACCGAAAGAATGTGGGTTACAATTTGTATTAAAGGGACACTGGCTTCCCCTCTCCCCACTCAACTAAAGTAGACATATATCAGAGGTTACCACATGCCAGCAACTTGTAACTTCAGAGTATCCCAAAGCCACAGCCAATGCCTAGAGTGGATTAATCAGGGTAGTGGAGTTGGGTGTGTCAGGGGAAGCCGAGATACTAGCTTGGAGTTTCAGACCCACAATGTTCTAAGTTCTGCAGACCCCTACCTTTGGGAGGGCAGCTTTGCGCAGAGTGGGTCCTCCTGGGCATGAATCACAAGTCCACCTCAGATTCATAGGTATCTGCTGAAGTCTAGGGAAAACAGGAATCCTGCTGGCAGGTTCAGGAGCCACGTTCAGTGCCCAAGACCATACTCCTGTCTGCTGGCCTGGTGGCGGCCTCTGGTGCTTCCTGTTTGCAGAGTGACTTTCCAAGGGTCTTCAGTGATTACACAACTCACTGTCTGGATATGAGCTTCGGTCTTGGTGGGGATAGCAGCTGTGAGCCAGATGTGTGTCTTTTCCAGGGAGATACGAGCAAATGTCTATTCGGCCTAGACAACAAACTAATGACAATGGAAAAGACACTCCACAAAAGTCTAGCTTGGGACACCAGTGAGTTTTTTTTTTTTTTTTTTTTTTGGTTGCTTCAGGAGCATGGTGAGAAGCTACTTCTAGGATCATGGGTGACTTGATTACTACTTATACTGCCTGGGAAAGGGCCCTGGCGAGTCTTGTAATTTTCTGTGCTTCTTCAGCCTTTTAAGTTTCATCAACTTCCTCAGCCTTTACAATTTTTTTTTTTAGGTTTATTTTTATTTTATGTGTATGAGTGTTTGGCCTGCATGTATGCCTGTGCACCATGCGTGTGCAGTGCCCATGGAGGCAGAAGAGGGTGTTGGATTTCCTGAAACTGGAGCTCCTGTCAAATTGCAAACAGTTACTTTGGGAAGAGGCTGAGACTAAATTTCTTTCAAATTTCTAGGGATACCAAGGCCCCCTTTTCCTGGACGGGGCTTTGAGAGGGGAGCAACCACTCTCCTGGGCAAGCACTAGACCACCTTCCTAATGTCTGTGGATTTTGTGTACCTGCTGTGTGAATTTCATGAGTGGATGTTTCTAATTGGAGACAACATCAACAACACAAAAAATGTCTACGACAAGTCCAGATAGATGACTAAGGAGATTATTAGCTGTAAGTTATCAGGGATATGGCATTCACACAAAAAAACCAACACCTCATCTGTTAGCCTCTGTTTCACATGGCTCTAAGGCGACTGTATAATTAATGCAAACCTGGACTTAGAGTGCCCCCTAGTGTCAGAACATTAGAAATACCTACAGGGTCAGAGAAGCTGCCCAAATCAAATTCAGAAATCCGTTCTCATGTGCACCGGCTCTTTTCCTGGCTGAGCAAACGTTATTAGATCAGTAGCTGTGCCTCCTTGGGCAAGTCACTCAACCTGCCTGAAGGTGAGCACTCCTGCAGGACACTGACTATGGGAGGAGTGAAGGATAAGATTGGACAGGCAAGAAGACTCAACGAGCCGTGCCAGGCTTGTCCCTGAGCTGACTGATGGGCCAGCAAGCAGGTGGAAGTAACCAGCATCCAGGCCAGAACTTCTCCAGATTTTCCACTCCATGGACCCAGACAGATTTTTCTTGGTGTGGACAGCCTGGCAGAAATGAGGATATCCTAAGGAGATAATGTGTGCCTCTCAATGTGACGGTCAGACTATTCACACAACGGACCCCAAGAAGAGGGGATTTCCCTAGGAATCTCATGCTGAGAGAGGGAGAAGGCATGGGGTGTGGGAGGAGGGAAAGGCGATTTCACACATTTAAGTTTTTTGTTTTTTCTTTGGAGACAGGATCTCACTATGTAGCTCTGGGTGTCCTGGAACTCACTCTGTAGACCAGGTTGGCCTTGTACTCACAAAAATCAGCCTGCCTCTGTCTCCCAAGTTCTGGGATTAAAGGTGGGCACCACTCTGCTCAGGGTTGTTTTTTTTTTTTTTTTCTTTGTGTGTGTGTGTGGTTTACACATTTCTAATAACTTGTCAGACCACTTTGCCCAGACACTGAGGACCCTGACTGACTGCTTCATTGTACATAGACCTATCCTGGAGATGGGCTGGAGGCAGGTGTCACTGAATCTCTTTGTCCTTTTCCTCAATGTGGCCACATTGAATTAATCTCTTTTTTCTTCTTCTTACTACCAATTTGGCTGTTTTAGTGGGCTTTTCAAGTGGCTGGGGAATTGGCTCAGTAGTTGAGAAACCTTGCTTTCCTCTCTCTCTCTTTAAAGATTTATTTATTTATTATGTATACAGAAGAGAGCATCAGATCTCATTACAGATGGTTGTGAGCCACCATGTGGGTGCTGGGAATTGAACTCAGGACCTCTGGAGGAGCAGTCGGTGCTCTTAACCTCTGAGCCATCTCTCCAGCCCTCAGGCCCACATTTTAAAAAGTGGCTTCTTGAGGACAGGTGGATGAGCCTGGATTCTTGGAGTGTGACTGTGACTCTAAGTTTGGTGACATTAGCTGTAGCCTTTCCCCTTCCACAACTTGAACAAACTGTCAAGTCACCTCTCCCCTGAAGCCCCAAGAATGGGCCCTTCCAGACCCATTAGAAGCAGTAGTTTTCAACTTGTGGGTCACAACCCCTTTAGCAAACCTCTATCTCCAAAAAATATTTACACTATAATTTGTAACAGTAGTAAAATTACAGTTATGGAGTAGCGTTGAAATAATTTTGTGGCTGGGTGGTGGTGGCACACGCCTTTTATCCCAGCACTTGGGAGGCAGAGGTGGGCAGATCTCTGTGAGTTTGAGGCCAGCCTGGGCTACAGAGTGAGATCCAGGAAAGGCACAAAGCTACACAGAGAAACCCTGTCTTGAAAAACAAAACAAAAAAAAACAAAACAAAAATTTCATGGTTGGGGGTCACCACAGTATGAGGAGCTGTGCCAAAAAGTCACCACATTAGGAAGATTCAGAACCATTGCTCTAAATGGAGACAGGTTACAGATAGGACATGTGACCATGGTCCCATTGCATGCTAGGTAAGACTGTTGTTCTTCTAGATGTCCCTTATTCAGAAATGTCTGTGGGACTCTTCAAACACCCACCCACCTCAGCCAGGAATACAAGAACACACTATGTCTCTTAGTCTACCTGGTAATGTCAGCTGACCTTGGACCCATTGTCTGTGGCATAACACCTCTCTGAGTCCTCTTCATGAGGGCCCTAGGAGGGCCTGAAACTCTCTGCTTCAGACATTCATTATGCTGTGTTGCCTGTCTGCCTGCCGAAGTTAAGAAATCTCTTGCTGGAAAGTCAATTTGACTCAGTGCCTCTCTCTTGAACACCCCCTTCTCCCCTTAACCCCGGGACTCTAAAAGCCTCTACCTACACTGTGCCTGTAAGTAGTACCTCTAGTTGTGACAAGCAAATATCCTTCCAAGCATGGGAGTTGCAGAAGGGAGGGAGGGTTTGTGGGTGAGACTTAGACTCTAAATGCTACCCAGGAAAAACTTAGATCCCAGGAGGACCTCTTACCCAGGTCCCACATGTCTTTCATGGCCCCTCACCACTGACAATTCCTATCTTGTATTTTGGTCTGGTCACACCAACTCAGAGCGGATCCCACAGATGACACTGAACTCTGTCAGGTTCAACTATGCATGCCTTCTTCTGACTTTCTCACCAGCCAGAGGGGTGGGGGTGGGGAAAAAAAGTAACATTTAAATAACCAGCCACCCCTTCCCACTTCTTCTCTAGAAGCTAACAGAGTGAGTCTAGTGGGAAATGGAAGGATGTGCTATTTCCTTAGGGGCTTGGTTTTACATGCTGGAACATTTTGAAATTTAAGGGCTTCTCTCTGTCTCTCTGTCTCTGTTTCTCTCTGTCCCCCCCCTCTCTGGGTATATTGGGAGCTGTGTGTGCACATATATGTGGTGGTTTGAATGAGGATGGCCCCCACATGGGCTCATATGTTTGAACACTTGGTCCCCAGTTAGTGGAACTGTTTGGGAAGGATTAGGAGGTGTGGCCTTGTTGGATGATTGTGTCACTGGGCAGGGTTGGGAGGGGGAAGGCTTTGAGGTTTCAAAACCCCACAGCATTTCCAGTTAGCTCTCTCTGTCTTGTAGATGAGATGTGAACTCTTAGCTACTGTTCCAGCACCATGCTTGCCTGCCTGCTGCTGTGCTCCCTACCATGCTGGCTATGGACTCACCCTCTGAAACTATAATAAACAATAAACTCTTTCTTTTATAAGTTGCTGCTGTGGGATGTCTTTCTGTATGCTGTGAATGTGTGTTGATCTGATTGGTTGATAAATAAAGCCGTTTGGCCTATGGCAAAGCAGCTTAGAAAAAGGTGGGAAATCCATCCAAGCAGAGAGACAGGAAGAAGGCAGGGAGAGATGCCAGCTGCCACTGAAGGAGAAGCAACATGCCAGCAGACCGGTAAAGCCACAGAACATGTGGCAAACCATAGATTAATAGAAAGGGGTTACTTTAAGATATAAGAGCTAGCTAGCAAGAGGCCTGCCATAGACCATACAGTTTGTAAGTAATATAAGCTTCTGTGTATTTAATTGGGTCTGAGTGGCTGCAGGACCGGGCAGGACACAGAAAACTTTCCGCTACAAGTTGCCTTCCATGTTTTTTACCATAGCAACAGAAAAGTAGTAAGACAGCATGCAAGTGTGCGTTCATGTGTGTGTACATGCATGTGGAGGTTAAAGACTGACTGTGTGTTTTTCTTAATCACTCTCCACCTTATCATTTGAGACATGGTTTTTCTTCACACCTTGAGTTCAGTGGCTGAGCTGTGCTGGCTGGCTGGTGACTCCAGCATAGCTGGGATTTCCACGTTTCTGCCTCCCCAGAGACAGGGTTACAGATGAGTGCCTCTGTGCTTGGCTTTTTCATGGGTGCTGGGAGTCTGATTGAGTCATCTCCCTGGTTCCAATCTAGGGGACTTTCAAGGATGGTTTTGACTATGTGGTTTATATCTCACCTGCTAACTTGGAGTGCTAACCTCTGTGCAACAGGGTCTTCTCTATTTGGAGGGTGTAATCGCTTCCTGTTCCTCTTGTGCCATGCCTTTCTTTATACTTCGCCAGGAGCCCTATCCCAAGACTCAGTTTACACATCTATTTCTCATGTATCCCTTCTGCCCCATCTCAGGATGAACTGAGGATTCCCTTTCTACGTTCTCAGGATTCCATTGCTCCAGCCCTAGTGATTTTATGCTTACATTTATTTATTTATTTTTTTGAGTCAAGGTCTCACTATATAGCCTTGGCTAGCCCAGAACTCCCAGGTTGGCCTCGAACTCACAGACATCTGCCTGCCTCTGTCTCTTGAGTACTGGGATTAGAGGTGTGCACCACTACATTCAGCCTCTTGTGCTTACTTTACAGTCTCCAGAGGTGCCCTGTGGAGCCGCTCACTTCTCCCCCGGAAGTGGTCATGGGTCAGATGAGGCTCCGCACCCTGATTCTGGCACCATGGGTTTCATCATGTGCCCCTCGAGGAATGCTATCTTCATCTTCAACCACATGCCTTTCCCCAAACATCCTTGAGGACCAAGAGAGAACGTCAGTGCTC
Source organism: Onychomys torridus (assembly GCF_903995425.1). Taxonomy (NCBI): domain Eukaryota; kingdom Metazoa; phylum Chordata; class Mammalia; order Rodentia; family Cricetidae; genus Onychomys; species Onychomys torridus. Next base: position 129,772,670 of record NC_050443.1, read on the forward strand.
TGCTCAGTCACTTCCAGCATACAGGAACCAGCATGAGTGACAAAAGGGTCCCCCGGGAGCTGTGTAACCCGCGGGTGACCCAAGGAAGACTGGCCTCTCCCCTGGGCTCTTAACCTCGGGGAGTTTCCTCACGAGGCTCCCGACTTTCTCCCTGAGACCGTAAACCTGCCCATTGTAAGACGGCTGAATGATCTGAGTCCAGGCTCCAGCCTGTGACTATGGGGTTCCCGGTCTAGCACTGTCTGGTGCGTGACTGTGTTAGTTTCTGTTGCAGAGGTAAAACACCCACCGTGGTCGCCGATAGGAGTCAGACTTTATTTGGTGGAGGGTTCCCGAGGGATGAGAGTCCATCAGGGAAAAGGAAGTCAGCACAGCAGGGGCATGGCGGCAGGAACAGGAAGCCGAGAGTTCACGTCTTTAACCAGCAGCATGAAGCAGAAAGAGAACTAGATGTGGTGCACATTTTGTCGTCTCAAAAGCCCAGTGACGTGCTTCCCCTGCCCATCTCCTTAACCTCTCCACACAGCGCCACCATCTGGGGACCATCTAAACCATGTGACCGTGTGTGTGTGTGTGTGTGTGTGTGTGTGTGTGTGTGTGTGTGTGTGTGTGTCTGTATTTCTCATCTAAACCATGTGACCGTGTGTGTGTGTGTGTGTGTGTGTGTGTGTGTGTGTGTGTGTCTGTATTTCTCATCTAAACCATGTGACCGTGTGTGTGTGTGTGTGTGTGTGTGTGTGTGTGTGTGTGTCTGGCCCAGAGTAAGACTCAATAAATGATCGCCAGTGGCTGAAATCAAAAGCTTAGTGTGGGGATGTTTGAAGACCAGTCCCTCTAGCTTGCAGAGGTAAGCCTGTAGGTTCTGGTCTCATCACCCGCCTCTTGCTGCTGTCTCTGTGTGACTATGATAGGCTTTTGGTAGGTGACCTCAGCAAGATTCTTTTCTTCCTAAACGTTCCTACCTGAAGGAGGTGGCAAGCTCTTATGACTCGGGGAAGCACACAGGGAATCCAGAGTGAGGGGACTCTTGAGGACCTTCCCTGAGGTGTAAAGCAGCACACAGTCACTGGGGGTAGGAGACTCTCTTGGATCTGGTGATAAGTTGGTTGCACAGGGAGTCCCAAGGATGCAGCTGTGTCTCTCACGCTGGTGGCACAGTTGCTTTTGAGTCGCTCCTGCAGGTGACCCCAGTACACTCACTGATTTACTTGGCTGGCCTTCTTCCTTTGGTTTGTCACTGATTCCCCATTTGGAGTGAATACACATGTGTTCACAGGTTCTCAGGGGAAGTCATGCCACAGTCCAGTTCCCCAGGCAATCAGAAGAGCCTGGCTTTTATTGTGAAGATGTTTTGGGGCTGGGAATCAAGTCCCTAACTGCCTAAGTGAGAGAGCCTTTCTTAGCTAATCAAGACGGCCTGACTCCCTCTGAGGAGAGGCATGCAAAACAGAGCCAAGGCTCCTCTGTTCTGAAGGTCTCCCCCCATAGAAACCTCTCCTCCTGGAGGGAGGAGGATGGAGATTCTAAGACTCGGGAAGTCTCCTGTGGGTGGTGGTAGCTCCAGCCCTCCAGACTGCCTCTCTGCAGATTGCCTGCCCTTGTTCTGCCAGGCTCTGTGATCTCATGTGCCAATTCCTTACGTTCCAGTATGTGTCCCCAGGGATATTTTTCCTGGCCGAACCGTGGTGGGTAATAGTGCTCAGCCCTTGGCAGGGGCCTCGTACACTCAAAGCACTTGGCTTCAGAATCAATGCCAGGCGCCAGGGGAGTTTAGAGGAAAGAGCGACCAGGAGGAAGTGAGGGAGGAGAAGGAGAGGACTTAGGTCTTGCCTGGGAAGAACTAAGTCTCTGGGAGAAAGAAATAGCAGGGCTGAGGGGATGGCTCAGGGGAAAGTACTTGCCACACATAAGGGTGAGGATTGGAGCTTGGATTGTGACTTAGGGTTTCTATTGCTGCAATGCAACACTATGTCCAAAAGGCAAGAAGACGAGGAAAGGGTTTATTTGGCTTACACTTCTGCACATCATCGAAGGAAGTTAGAACAGGAACTCAAACAGGGCAGAAACTTGGGAGGCACGAGCTGACGCAGAAGCTACTTACTGATTTGCTCCACATGGCTTGCTCAGCCTGGTTTCTTATAGAACCCAGGGCCACTAACTCAGGGATGGCATCACCCACAATGGGCTGGGCTCTCTTTCATTAACCATTAATTAAGACAATGCCCTACAGGCTTGCTTGCAGCCCAATCTTGTGGATGCATTTTCTTAATTGAGGTCCCCTCCTCTCAGGCGACTTTAGCTTGTGTCAAGTTGACATAAACCTAGCCAGCACAGGTCCCCAGAACCTATGTAGATGCTGGGTAGGCACTGTGACTCACCTGTAATTCCAGGCTTAGAAGGCAGAGTGACATGGGATTCCCAGAGCAGGCTGGCCAGTGGGGACAGCCATATTGGCAAGCTCTGGGTTAGAATGAGAGGTCCTGCTTCAATGAATAAGGAGGAAGAATAAGGATAAACCTCAGGCTCCACATTCGATCTAGGATGGTTTCCGGCATCAATAACCTCCACAAGCACACACATGCATGCATACCTGCCATGTGCCTCCCACACGCAAACATGCATGCACATACATACTCACTACATGCAAACACATACACACACACACACACACACACACACACACACACACACACACACACACACACACGAAAAAGAAAAAGGAAAAAAAATTGGCAGATTCTGTACACCTGGACCTGTAGGCTCCCTTAACACACCTCCACTCACCTCCCCTCTGTTTCTATCACACTCTCAAACACTTCAGTTTCTCTTTATAGCAGTTGTACATTTATTTGTGTGAGTCATGCCTGTCTTACACTGGAGTCCAGCCACAGGGAGGTGAGGATGGATTTGCCACTGTAGGAATTCAGTTTTTATCTGTGGGACAAAGAAATAACCATTAGGCATCCATGACTGGCCTCAGTGCTGAAGTACCCTTCAGTGCTGGAGGAGGAGGCCTGTGTTTGGGGCTTTCTCTTAATGTCTTGGGGTGGCAGTGGGGCTTGAATCTCATACTGGAGAAACAATAGATTTGGGATCTGGGGAGCTAGGATGGGTGCTGGACACAAGAATAAATCTTCTTCCAGCTCTCAGGGCCAGAGAGATAATAACATCAGACATGGGATCCAGCCTCCTGCCCATTAACGCCACCTTCTGGGTAACACTCAGTGAGCCTGCAACACCCATCTGGGCCTTAGTTTATCCTGTGACATGAGGTTAACTGAGATGATTCACAAAGATTCTTCTAACATAGAAGATTGATGAGGTTGGAAAGCAGAATTCCAAGTTCAAGGGCCATGGGAACTGTAGATGAAGTCAGAGTTCAAACACACACCTTTTCTGCAAGCTGGGTCAGGTGAAGAGATCCGCTTTGCTTGTTTCTCAGCTAGGAAAACCCTCTACCAACTGAGCTACCCACTCTTAGCATGCACATGTAATAAATAATCCATTTCCTTAAATAGACTCATGTCACTACAATTCAATGATGTTTAGAATCAAATAGGGTGCAGGGACAGTTGGCCTTTCCTCCAAGTCAATAGCAAGGACTGAGTGCTCTCTGGACCCAGGTGCCTAGAGGGGACTCAGTGAAGAATCTGGGTTTATCTGTGCTGAGCCCTTGCTGTGTGGGAGACGGGCTGCTGGGAGGACAGGGTTCCCTTGAGCTAAGAGGGCTGATGTTGATGACATTCCTTTGAATGTACTGATCCCACCTCCCCACTGAAATGCCCTTTCCGGAGAGCCAGAGCCAGGCTACCACCACCTGTGCACCATCAGTGGGGGCAGGACTTCAGTGTGGAGCTACACCAGCACTTACGAGTGAGCATTTTGAGACTACTCTCCCAAGCTCCTGGAGCCTGTGTGGAGTGGAGATCGATGGACAGTGTCAGTGAGGCCAGCAGTGACCCAGAGCTGGTGGCCTCGGAAAGACTCAGAGCAAGCTCTGCCCATGTCAGAGAGGCAGGAGGGTCCAGGTGAAGAAGGGCTGTGGCTGTGGCTCAGAGGTAGGGTGTGTTTGTGTGTTGGGGAATCTCAAGGTGCCTTGGGGAGGCTGCAGCAGAGTGATTGGCAGGTGAGGTCAGGGCAGAGGGTCAAGAATCTGGTGATGGTCAATTTCACCGTGTTTGTTATTGGGGGGTGGGGCTTACTTTGGTTATAAAACATTTTTTATGGCTAAAAAGAGACACCTTAAAATAAGAAACAAATCAACTTAAAGAAACAGAAGGAACCCAGTGTGGCCCATAAATAAGCCAGCGTGGCGAGTGAGTTCCTCTGAGTACTGAAGGTTGGGAGGGAAGGAAGACAGGTCCTTCCCATGGCTTGCTCACCAGCATGAGCAGGTTTAGAATCCCCAGACTAGAATCTCATCTTGAACTCCACTTCTGATCTCAGGTCTCTGAGCTTACAGGAGCCTCCTGGATTGTGGTCCTTATTTCCCCTCCATTTATAGATGGAGACACTGAGGCCCCAGAAACAGAGACCTTGTTTGTTTTTTGACTTGACATCCTTCTGACTGCCCCCAAACCCTATGATTCATGATTACCCTAAAAGTAGCCTAGGCCATTCACCCCAGCTATGGGCAGCCATTGTACACCCACTGTGGATGGGAGGCTGGGTGTTGTGGGCTATTTGTACACTGTATGAAGATGTAATGCTGTGATTGATGTAATAAAACGCTGAACAGCCAATAGCTAGGCAGGAGGTACAGGCGGGACTTCTGGGCAGAGAGAGAACTCTGGGGAAAAGGTGGAGTCACCAGCCAGATGTGGAGGAAACATCACGGGCAGTACAGAGAGATGAGGTAATAAGCCACGCAACGGAATGTAAATTAAAATAAACGGATTAATTTAAGTTATAAGAGCTAGGGCTGGAGAGATGGCTCAGAGGTTAATAGCACTGGGAGCAATTCCAGAGGTCCTGAGTTCAATTCCCGGTATCCACATGGTAGCTCACAACTATCTATAATGAGATCTGGTGCCCTCTTCTGGTCTGCAGGCATACGTTCAGGCAGAACACTATATAATAAATAAATAAATAAATAAATAAATAAATAAATAAATAAATAAATAAATCTTTTAAAAAAGTTGTAAGAGCTAGTAGGACAAGCCTAAGCTAAGGCTGAGCCTTCACAATTAACTCTCTGTGTCATTATTTGTGAGCTGGTGGCCCAAAGGAAAGTCCAACTCCACTAGGACGTGGAGGGCTTACCCAAGAGCTACTGTGGAGGCTGGCGAGGAGGGCATCTGGTCCTACTCTGATTCAGCAGAGTAGGCTCTGGCCAGCTGACTCAGGCTCTGAGGTATCTGGGTCTCAGGTGGGTGGTGTAGGGGAAGGGACCACCACCCATTCCTAAGTGGACTGTTTTAACAATAGCACTGTTTGTCCCTTTTCCAGGGGAACTGGCTCCTGTCTGTGCCAGGGAGAAGTGACCACGGTGATGTGTGAAGGTCTGGGGAGCCCAGGCTGAAGACCCCTTCACCTCTTAGTTTGCTCATTTGTGTGTTACCTTGAGTCACATCTTCATAGGTTGGTGGCTCCATCGAGAGACCTTCAAGTTCCACAGGTGCGTCAGGAACGAGAGGGGTGTCATCCTTATCCTGCCAAAGAGAAATTACTGTCCCCATTGGTCTAGCACATGCATGGTTAGCTATTTACGAAGTGTGTCTTGGCAGAGTCACTTTCGAAGTCACAAAGTCCACATGAGGCTTTGATGAGGGAACTTCCAGAGGCCTGTGTGTGACTGTCTCTCTAACATTAATCGAGAAAGATCCGCGGGGTTAGTTGGTGGGGTTTGAGTTAGAGTTCCACCTTCAGTGTCCCACTGACCATGGGCAAGTAGCGCCCACAGCTAGGATTGCCAATGTGGGCTGGGCTGGGTCTAGCTTTAGAAGGTGGTGTGAGTTCTTTAAGTCTCAGTTTACTTATCTGTATAGTGGGACGCACATACCTGCCTGAAAGGATCATGAGAAGATGAAGTAAAGCTACATTTATATGAGTCACTATGGCTATATTAATTATATGGATACTAATGCAGTGTTCCACAGAGGACCCGATATCTCATAAGTACTCAGTCTGTGACCCCTGTCTGCTGTCTGTCCCTTCTGAGCTCTCTGCTGCCCAACGTCCCCATGTCTTGAGGGGTTGTCTCCAGGAAGGCCTCACCTCTGCATGCAGACGTTCTGTCCTACAGGCTATGACGGCTGTGGATCCTGTCAGGAAGATCTCCAGGAAGGTGAAGCAGAGCAGGGTCAGCTCCAGTCTCTGGATATAGACCTGCAGCAAATGGCAGGAGATAGGACAGGGCTTCCTTGGTACCTGCCTGTCACCTGGGTTTGCCAGGCAGATCCACAACAGAAGCAGCAGGGCTTCTGCTCTCCTGGGAGGGTAGAGAGGGCCTCTGAGGGATTGCAGCTGTTTCCATCACACTCCATGCCTAGTGCTTGGTGCATAGGGGGCCTGGGTGAGTGTTTCCCAAAGTGTGAGGACCAGAGAGTCTTCCAAGACCCTGGGGGAATTGGAAGTGAGCCTAAGGGTCATTTGGATAACTCTACTTCATCGGTGGTGTTGTCTAGGCCCAGAGAGAAAGTGTGTTTTATAGCAGGGTGGGTGAAGGGTGAGCTGGGAACCACTCGGGGCAAAGCTACTGACATTCACCAGGGAAGCATGTATGTGTATTCGCCGTGTGTCATGGTGGAGCCTGGCACCTAGCTTAGAGGGGCATTGCTTCCTCCTGGTGTAGAGGCATCCATGATACAGTGAAAGGGCACTGGGCTCACTGTTGAGAGCTTAAAGAAAGCTTTAAGCTTTCACTGTACCCAGACTTGCTGCGTGACTTCTGGCCACTAATTTATCCTTTCTGAACCTCAGTGTTCACTGCCATAAAATGGGGGTAGCAAAGTGGATTGAGCCAGCTCTGCCTTAGCTGTGGAATCAGCAGTTCTAGGGTGTGGTTTGCTGCTTCCCTCTCTCTAGGCATCCATTTTCCCATGTATAAAAGTAGAGCTGGACATAGCGACTTGAAGCACAGTCCCATTTCCTGATGTTGACTCATGAGAAGGTCAGGCATGCTGCTTCCACCATGCCTCTGGAGGAATGTGTTCAGATTGGCAGCGCCTGGTTCCAGGACAGGTTTTCTGAGGCCTGATTGCTTTTTCTCAGCCAAGCTCCAAGCTGTTCGCTCCTTGGAATCAGAGGAATCACGAGGGGAGAGGAACTCACTGTGCTGTTGGGGTATGGTCTCCAGATTGGCCATGGAAAAGGACTCTCCAGAAAGAGGTCCTTGACAATGACGAAGAGGCCTGCCAGCGCACACAAGAAGCTGATGACGTTTCCTGTCACACACAGTATCTTCTGCAAGCAGAGGTGAAATGTTAGAGCTGAGTGATCCAACTCAAGGCTCTCCTTCCAGGAACTTGGTCTATGGTACCCTCCCCCACACCTAGAGACTGGTCCTTCCAAGAGCTGATGCCAGATACATGAGGCTTATAGGAAAGAAGGATGCATCATGACACACTACCCAATGGCCATTCTATGTCAGGTAGGCCAACTGTCAGAGTCTAACAACCAGAGGGCATCACAGGGAAGGGCAGGAAGAGCATGAAGGTGTCTTGCCTCTTCATACCCCAGGGTCTCCCCTCCTCTCCAATCTATTCTGCTGGGCTCCTGAAATGGGCCTCCATCCTGTCACCCAGGTCTCTGCCAGGTTTCTTCTGCCTCTGCTGGGTTACACTCCCCACTAAGAAGCTCGATGACTTATACTCCAGAACAAACTCTTGGGCTGCTGAGAGGAGACAGCTTGGGATGACTCCCCCAGATCAGAGTCGAGGGGGATAGAAGTGAGCTAAGAGAGGGTGTAGGCTGGATAAAGTGTGGAGCTGAGGGGTTATCTAGAAGCAGGCCCTAGGACTTGGGGAAGGGATGCAGAGCTAGGAGGTCCTCAGGCTCCTGGCTTAGGGTCTGGATGGCTACATAGTGAGTGAAGTCAAAACTTGCTAGATTTGCCCTTGCTCCAGTAAATAACACCCACCCATGCTCATGTAGGCAACACTAATTAAAACACAATGGGTCACAAACCCAAAACAAAACAAAACAAAACAAAACCAACAAAGAAAAGATATGAAAGAAGGAAGCAAACTTGAAGGGAGGAAGGAAGGGTTTCATGGGAGGGGGAAGGCAGAAGAGAGGATAAAATGGGAGATATGATCAAAGTACATAATACAGAAGCATGAAATAGTGAAAAGATAAATAAGTAAAAAAGGAGATTGATAGATTTAGAACGAAGCTGCAATGGTTAGTCTTCATTGTTAACTTGAGTGGATTTGGAATCACTGAGGAGACACATTTTTGGATGTGTCTGGGAAGGCATTCCAGAGAGGTTTAACTGACGAGGAGAGACCCACCCTAAAGGTGGGTAGCACCATTCATTCCATGGGTGGGGAAGGGGTGCCCAGAATGAATAATAAAAAGGAGTCAGATGAACACCAGCATTCTTCTCTCTGTTTTCTGATCCACTCAGATGTGAGCAAGCAGCCTCCAGCTCCCACTGCCAAGTCTTCCTCATCACAGTGGACTGTACCCTCTTCATCCACAAGTCGCTTTCTAACAGGTATTTTGTCACAGAAAGAGAAAAGCAACTCATAGAGGAGCTGGGGGATGGGTGACTGGGGTCATTCCCGAGAAGCCAGGAGCTCTGGGTGGGCTCCCCTTCTTCCCTGTCAAATCTAGTCAGTTGTCTGCATCTGGAGCCTCTCAGATGTCCTCTTCCATTCTGAAGAAGTGCTCTGGCTCCTGACCACTCGTCCTGGGCATCCCTGTACACAGATGCCCTTGTCTTTCCCCCTAGATTTGAGGGAAAGATCTCAGGGTGCCAGCTCACCATAGAAGTCTTGGGAAATGTCCTTGTTGTCATTGCCAAGATCCCTGAAATGAGAAACTGCAGACCAGGTGTGATGGTCAAAGGAGAGAAGTCGAGGTGCTTCAAAACCCACAAAGTCCCCTTCATTCTCTGAGAAATCAAACCCCTGTTGGCTGGTGGGGCAGAAAACACCACTTCATGGACAGAGCAAAGCCTGCTCCAGACTCTGCCCTTCAACATGCTTACCCACGGAGGACACAAACCTCTAGACCCCATGCAGATCCACAGCTGGGGTCACAGTAACCATCCCTCCCTCAACCTTTCTTCTGCACTTGGGGTGACATTGCTCTTGGCTCTGTGGTCTAGGATGTTTCAGATCTATCTTTTGCATGTATGCTGAGTCTTTGCTGTGTTCTCATCCCAGGGACCATAGGGCGATGGGCCCTTCATGTGTAGAAAGCCCTATCACTGTGGTAGGGGTGCTAACCTGGGGCGGTGGGGATGGAGGACTGGAGGGAAGCTAGAGATGGGGTGAAAACATTTGTCCAAGAGAACACTATGGAGCTGGGGCTAAGTGTGAAGGCAGTTTTCAGGGCCAGGCTGGGGGACCCTAGAGTCCTGGAGGAGCATGGAGCCTCTGGGGAACAGTGTGTGTGTGTGTGTGTGTGTGTGTGTGTGTGTGTGTGTGTGTGTGTGATATTGTCTCTCATCCTGGCTGATGTCCTGAGGACAGAGTTGAGGATCACAACTGTGTGTGGCTGCAGGAAGAGCCCGAAAGGGGTGGAGGGCACTAGGGTTGCTTTGGCTACTAAGCCTGGATGCTCAGAATCCTTGTGAGCCTAGCTCATACTGGCTCGTCTCCCTGTCCAACATACATGCTTCAATTAAAGGAGGGTCACAGGGCCCACAAGTGACAGGGGCTCCCTGAAAGGAGCTGTGTCTAGTGTGACTGAGGGAATGGGGCAGAGAGAGGGAAAGTGGGCGTATGCCTTGTGCCTCTTGGCTGCATCCAGCCTCCAATGTCAGGGCCTCCTGAGGGCCCATGTACCCCTGAATCCACTGATTTGGGCTCCTACTTACAGCGACAGCTCCCCAGAGTGGATACCAGCACTTCAACACCACCAAGTGCAGGTTCTTAACTGTGGAGAGCAGGAAACCACCAAAGGCCAGGTGTGCAAAAGCAATAGCGATGTGAAAGACCTGGGTGGGAAGCCAGAAGTAACCAAAGTGAAGTGGCAGGTGGCTGGCCCTACATGGCCATCAGTGCCTGGACCTACTGGTCCCCACTTCTCAGGTGTCCTGGTCATCAAGGAAGGACCCCATCCCCAGGGCCTGTTGTAGTGATAGGTAAGGATGTCAAAACCACACTTGGGCTATCTATCCTGCCCTGACTCTGGAGGGCTGGCATCCTGGGCCCTGTTTACACCCCACAAAGAACCAACTTCCCCATGCCTTTGCTTGATTTTAGGATGAGTGTAAATGAGAGCTAGAGCACCTCCCTCAGTTTCCTCCCTGGGGGTCTCCTCCCTACTCACAGTCAGCTTCTGCAGAAGAACACTTCTCTCCAGGGGCTTCTCAAGGTGCCCATTTGGAGCAGGATGCTGGGGCTTGGTCACTTTCTGCATGGGCTGGGCCACTTTCTGCGCAGGCTGGGCAGGGCCTAGGACCTGCCATTGAGAGATATCCCCAGTGCCACTGCTGGAAATCATCATGGGAGCTTGTGCAGCCACTGACTCTGGCAGGGCACCCTGGCTGTGGGCCAAGGAGAAGGTCTTGTCAGAGTTCAGCTTGTGTCTGAGGATGGATGTGACTCTCATTGTCACCTCTGCCCCTGGATAGTGGAGGCCTTGTCCAGTAGCTTTTGACCTTGGTATGTTTTCAGATGGTAAAGTGAGGCTTCTATTAGGGGTGAGGAGACACACATATATAACAAGTGCACACAGAAAAAGGCCCCGTGCAAGAGGCTAGCTAACAGGGAAAGACCCTAGGAGGGACACATGATGACCCTGTGAAGGAGAAGTAGATAAAATCTACATGAGTGGACTGGGTGTGGGGGGTGGTGGCGGAGGACGAGGAGTGGGGGATGAGAACATAGGGAAATGGGAGGGTCAAGCTTGAACAGGGACAGGGTGGGAGGGCAGGGACGAAGATACCATGATAGATGAGGGCATCATGGGAATAGGAAGAGGCAGGGTGCTGGGGAGGCTCTCGGGAATCCACAAGGTTGACCCCACCTTGGTCTGCTGGCAGTGGTCCAGAGGGTGCCTGGACTGGTCTGCACTGGTGACCAGCCTAGCAAATAGCCTAGCTGTCATCATAGAGCCTTTGTCCAGTGACTGATGGAGGCAGATGCAGAGATCCACGGCTGGGTGCCGGACTGAGCTCTGGGAATCCAATTGATGAGAGAGAGGAGAGATCATGATGGGAGGACGTGCAGAGATGACCGGCCACACTAGTGGAAGCCCATGAACTGTGGACTGGTGGCTGTGGAGCCCCCATGGGACTGGACTAGGCCCTCTGGATACAGAAGACAGTTGTTTGGCTCGAACTGTTTGGGGGGCACCCAAGCAGGGGGATAGGGATCTGTCCCTGGTGCCTGGACAGGCTTTTGGGAGTCCGGTGCCTGTGGTATGTGTGACACCTTGCACAGCTTTGGTGCAGTGGGAAGGGGCTTGGACCTGCCTAGGCTCAGTGTGCTGGGCTCTGCTGACTTCCCATGGGAGACCTTGATTTGGGGGATGTGGGGATGCAGGGTGGCTTGGGAGGGAGGGCAGGGGGTGGGAGGAGGGAGGAGGGGGGATCTGTGGGTAGAATATGGAGTGAGTAGAAAATTTCTTAATAAAGAAAAATTAAAAAGAAAAAAGAAAAAAGAAAAGAAAAAGAAAAAGGCTCTGTGCAAAGCCAGGTGGGGACTCAGGAAGTGGAAGCCCACTGACTTTGACTTAAACTGGAATAGTCTAGAATCTGAGAATGACGGCTAGCTGCTGTGCTTAGCCTCTCTGGGGTTGCAGAAAATGAAGAGCAGATGAACTTCATGCCCACTATAAGAGAGTGTTGTGTGATATTTTGATTGCATTCTGACAGTAAAGTTTGCTTTGAATCAGAGGGCAGAGCTAGCTAGTAGATGATCAAAATTAACCAGAGAGGTTTTGGAGGACTGAGGACAAATAGAGAGACAGGAAGTAGTAGGGCAAGGCTTAGAGAGGGTCTTGACCCCTTTGGATGGAGAAACAAAAGAGATGGGAGGTCACTGGTCGCTTTCCACAGCTTCTCTGATTGTTCAGATGCTTACCCTGATATCTGACTCCAAAGTTTTTAATTGATAAGGAATAATTAGATAAACACTTAAAGAGAGAACTCCCACTGGCTACCCTGCAGGCTGGCAGGATCTAGGGGTCAGAGGCTTGACTCATGTGGTCATTTTGTAAATAGTTTCCATCCTGTGGCTTAGAATGAGACCACTGAAGGTGAACCAAACCCCCATGGTCCTGTGGTGAAGCCCATGTCTTTTGGGTTTGGGGAGAGGAGAGAGAGAAGGGAAGTTTGAATAGCAATGGTCCCCATTGACTTGTGTTTTTGAATGCTTGGGCCATAGGGAGTGGCACTATTAGGAGGTGTGGCCTTGCTGGAGGAAGTGTGGGGGTGGGCTTTATGCTCAAGCTATGCCCAGTATGGCTCACAGTCAAGATGTAGAACTCTGACCGACCTCTCCAGCACCATGTCTGCCTACATGCTGCCATGTTCAACCATGACGATAATGGACTAAACCTCTGAACTGTTAGCTAGCCCCAATTAAATGTTTTCCTTTTGAGAGTTGCCATGGCCATGGTGTCTCTTCACAGCAATAGGGACCCTAACTAAGACAATGATCATCTGGGCACTGGGGATGTGGAGGTGTCTCTACCTGGGCACTTGCTTGTGGGAGCTGTGGCAGTGGAAATGGTTCAGATATCCAATAAGGAATCGGACTCAAGAGGACAGAGTATCCCTTCCCAAAGCACACCATAGTGAACACTGGTCCTAATGGACGTGCCTTAAAGGGGTCCATGGTTAAATAAATTTAGGAAACCTAACACATCATTTTCTTTTTACTTTTTCAAGGCTCTGAGGACTCCTGCAGAGATGTTCTCTGTCTTAATACTAAGGATATTTTCTACATTCAATTTGTTATAGAAGCTTCTTCATTAAAAGTCCAGCCATACTCTGCAATTGATGTTCTGTAGGGTCTGATTTGGGTTAAGTGACAAACTTCCAAACCTCTGGTTCTAGGTTTTTGGGCATCTGTTCCCTCCTGTTGATGTTTTCATGGGTGCATCACAGTGGGGCTGGGGACTGGGCTCGGTTCTCAAGGCTTATTTCAAACTTGAAATTGGAATGGAGAGATGCTAAGAGGAACTTGGCATGTTCCTGAGGGGGAGGGACTGGAGGGGACAGACCTCAGACAGCAGAGGGGAAGGGTTGTGGGTTATGAAGTCCCTTGCCACTTGCCAAGATGAAGGGTATGTTAGCAGCAGACTGTTGCTCATGGTGATTCCATCCTGCCTATCTTTTTCCATTTTTTCATTTCCAGGCTCCAGAATTCACTCTCATTCCAGAGTCATGGCCTTAAGATAAGGGCCTCGCCATTAAGAAGTTGTCATCACTGCTCTGTAAAACACAGGGCTGCTGATGGAGCCATGTCCTTAAGATAAGGGCCATACAACTAGGAGATCACTATCACTGTTCTGAAAAACACAGACTCTGACGTCCACATGTAGCTCCGTCTGACCCTCCTTGTGCAATCCCCCACTTCCCTAGACATGAACTTGAGACTTTGGCCTGTCCCCTTCCCAGGTGTCTCAGTCACTGTTCTATTGCTGCAAAAAGACACCACGACAAAGGTAACCTGTGGTGTTGTGTCCCCAATATATTATGCACCCTAATAAACTTATCTGGGGTCAGAGAACAGAGCAGCCACAATATTCAACATAGAGGTTAGGCAGTGGTGGCACTCACGCCTTTAATCCTGGCATTCTGGAGGCAGAGATTCATCTGGATCTCTGTGAGTTCAAGGCCACACTGGAAACAGCCAGGCATGGTGACAAGAGCCTTTAATCCCAGGAAGTGATGGCAGGAGGCAGAAAGGTATATAAGGCATGAGGACCAGGAACTAGAGTCTTGTTAAGCTTTTAGGCTTCTAGCAGCAGTTCAGCTGAGATCCTTTTGGATGAGGACACAGAGGCTTCCAGTTTGAGGAAACAAGATCAACTGAGATGTTGGCAAGGTGAGGTGGCTGTGGCCAGTTCTGTTTCTCTGATCATTCAGTGTTCACCCCAATACCTGGCTCTGGGTTTGTTTTTTTTATTAATAAGACCTTTTAAGATTCCTGCTATAGGGGGTTGGGGATTTAGCTCAGTGGTAGAGTGCTTGCCTAGCAAGCGAAAGGCTCTGGGTTCGATCCTCAGCTCAAAAAAAAAAAAAAAAAAAAAAAAAGATTCCTGCTACAGTAACTCTTATAAATGATTGGGGGCTTGCTTACGGTTTCAGAGATTAGTACATTATCATCATGGCCAGGAGTATGGCAGCATGGTGGCACATGTGGTACTGGAGAAGTAGCTGAGAGCTGTCCATCCTGATCCATGGGGGGGGGGGGGACTAGGTTTGGCTTGGGCTTTTGAAACCTCAAAGCTCATTCCCCAGTGACACAGTTCCTCCAACAATGTCACACCTCCTAATCCTTTCAAACAGCACCACTCCTTGGTGACTGAACATTCAGATATATGAGCCTATGTGGGAACATTCTTATTCAAACCACCACATTTCACTCCCTGGCCACCACAGGCTTATAGCCATATCAAAATGCAAAATGCATTTAGTTCAACTTCAAAAGTCCCTGTAGTCTTTCACAGTCTCAACACTGTTTCGAAGTCAAGAGTTCAAAGTCTCTTCTGAGACTCATGGCAATCTTGGAACCATAACCAACTATAAAGTCAAAATCAAAACGCAGTTCACATACTTCCAGCACACAGTGGTACAGAGTGTACATTGGCATTTCAGAAGGGAGGAAAGGGGGCATAGTGAGGGAACACTGGACCAAAGCAAGACTGAAAACCAGCAGGGCGAACTCCAAACTCTGCATCTTCATGTCTGATAACGAAGCACACTTCAGATCTCCCAACTCCTTCCAGCTTTGTTGACTACAACATACTTCTCTCTCTTGGGCTGGTTCTACACCCAGTCTGTGGCACAGCCATATCTGATGGGAACAGTGCAGCTGCTCAATGAAGACCCAGCAGAGCTGAGCCTCGTGATGGCCGCTGTGCCACCTTTGGTTTTCATCTCCACCTGTTGCATGCTTGGGAGACTTTTAATATTTGTATAATTTGAGGATATTGGATTGATGGGAAATTTCTTATGAATCATTTATGCCTTCTCCCTGGAGTATTGCTTCTGAGTTTCCCCAGGAAAGTCCTGAACATACCACCCCTTCTACTTTGAGGGAGATATCCTCATCTACTTGAAGGTCTTCCTTATGCCTTGGAGGTTGTGACACACATAAAGAAGCCAGAGGTTGGGGTTGGGGATTTAGCTCAGTGGTAGAGTGGCAAGGCCTTGGGTTTGGTCCTCAGCTCTGGGAGTGGGAGAAGGGAGAAAAAGAAGAAAAAAAAAAAAAAAAGAAGAAGCCAGAGATCTCTTTATGAGGCTATGAGACATTCTTGAAACATCTGTCCCTGTATTTACTCAGGAACAAGATAATCAAAACAAAGTAAACTTAATAAGGTTTGCTGGGCTAGAGGAGTTGGCCACAGAGCAGACTGCAAGCCTCTTCCCACTATATACTCAGGCAATTACATGGCATATACAGCAACAAAGTTAGATTAGCTGAAGTTACCTCTGCCCTATACAGAGGTATTTTGGGCAAAGTATGATGCAAAATATAAGAATATATCTTATGATATAAGAATGAGATATCAGGACCTCCCTTTCTTAGAAAAATTAGCACAAGCAGGGCCACTGTGGTGTCATATGACCAAGGAACAACAGAATGCCAGGATTAGACATATAAACAAATTCTAGCCGGGCAGTGGTGGCGCATGCCTGTAATCCCATCACTCGGGAGGCAGAGGCAGGTGGATCTCTGTGAGTTCGAGGCCAGCCTGCTCTACAAAGCAAGTTCCAGAACAGCCTCCAAAGCTACAGAGAAACCCTGTCTCGAAAAACCAAACCAAACCAAACCAAACCAAAAAACAAAACACAAAACAAAACAACCCCCCCAACAAACAAACAAACAAACCAAAAACTAAACAAATTCTATAAAGATATAAAATGTACACATTGTATTATGCCAGAATTTAAATAATAACTGCAGCAGCTTTGGCCTGAGGATTTTTCTTGGACACTCTGGCCATTAAGAGTTAGTAATACACTGCTTGGGACATGGCAATATGTTGCACGAATCCTAACTGGTCTTATTATAAAAGCCTGGAGCCAGATATCGGGGTAAATGCTGAAAGATCAGAGGAAACAAGTCACAGCCACTTCTCGCCTCGCCAACTCCTCAGCCAAAAAGAAAAGAGTCTGAGGATTCATGGAGACAGGGTCTTCTCTTTTTGGCTGAGGAGTTGGTGAGGCGAGAAGTGGCTGTGGCTTGTTTCCTCTGATCTTTCAGTATTTACCCCAATATCTGGCTCCTGGTTTTTTATAATAACACCATTTAGGATTCATGCAACAAACTGGCATCCAACTTTTGGGGCATGAATTCACGAAAAAGCTGCTTGCCTGTGGCTTTGCAGCCATTGGCTCAGGCAAGAGCTGCATGTAACCAGAGTCTCCACCCCGCCTGGCCCAGAGTCCCTACCTTGCAAGCCCAGGCCTAGGCTCAGGTTCAGGCTCAGGCTCAGACCCAGGCTCAGACTCCAAACGTGCCAGAATTAGCAGCTTTCGAACGTTCCCCTGTGCAGACAGCTGGCTCTTTAGTTTCTTTCTTTTGGCTTTCACTGGACCCTCTGTTCCAGCTGCTGCCAAACTAGGTAGCTGCCTCACTTTACCATCATCTGAATCATCATTGTCAGCAGATTTGGTGAGTCAATTGGGATTTCTTAAAAGGGGGGAATTGGGCTGGAGAGGTGGCTCAGAGGTTAAGAGCACTGTTTGCTCTTCCTAAAGGTCCTGAGTTCAATTCCCAGCATCCACACGGTGGCTCACAACCATCTGTAATGAGATCTGGTGCCCTCTTCTGTATACATAATAAGTAAATCTTTAAAAAAAAGGGGGGGAATTAGTTTAAAAAAATAAAAAAGACAGAGTTTTTTTCCCCACATAAAAAAAAAAAAGGGAAACACTATTAATAATGGGAAGAGTTTGGTTTCTGTTTTATCATACACTAGACAATCTGAAAATGAAACAATTAAATGAGAGGATAATTAACTTAGATGGGATTGATGGAATGTCAATTATAAACATTATCAGTTTGATCATTCTTATTTTATCCCTGAAAAAGTTGGTTTATATGAATGCCAAGTTGGTTGATATGAATGCCAAGATAAAAGTCTTAGAAAAACTAATTAATACAGATTATAGAGATATTCAGACCCAGACAGAGGAATTTAAAAGAGAACCAATTTCAGCATTGCATTATAAGGTTACAAAGAAACAGCCTTAGGCTTTCAAACAACCAGCCTTTATCTATCCAGTAACCTTACAGGTACCACCAAATTATAGATATCCCTAAGACTGTGTACAAACTGATTGGTCTCATACGGCATGCACTCACTGTATGTGAAGCAGATGTTAAATTTGTGGTCAACTTGTAATAGAATTATCCCTCAAGACTGGAAAGATTTTGTTACAGCTGTCTTGGGAACTGGTCCCCAATTACGATGGAGGACCTGGTGGGAGGATGAGGCTAAGATCACTGAACAATGAATGGAGTAGGGCTAGAGGTCTTGCAATCTCCCAAGATCAACTTCTTGGGGAGGATGATTATGCTGGGTATATAAAAACAATCTTCATATGATGACCACATCCTGGCTTTATGCCACAGCAGCCTTGAATGCTTGGGACAGAATTGAAGAAGTAGGAAAGAAAATTGAGTCATTTACTAAAGTTATAAAGGGCCCAAAAGAAAATGTTACAGATTTCATACAAAGGCTGTCTTCAGCAGTAAGTAGAATGATACCAAATTCAGAAGCTAGACAAATAATAATAGAATCTCTGGCTTTTGAAAATGCTAATGCACAATGAAAATGGGTAATTAGGCCATTAAAGGCAAGATCAGCACCCTTGGAGGAATGGATCTGAGATACAATCAATATTGAATCTCATGGCCATGATGATGCTTGGATAGGAGTGGTGATTTCCAGAGGTCTGAAGAAAGATTATAATGCCAAATATTTCAATTGTGGTAAACAAGGTTACTTAAGAAGGGACTGTAAACAGGGCATCCCTAGAAACAATGGTTTTTCAAGGAACAATGGCAACAGAATGCTCATCTCTTCTGGATTATGCAGAAGGTGTGGCAAAGAGACACTGGACTATTGAATGTAGATCAACAAGGGACAGACAAGGTAATCCCCTGCCTTGCTGTCGGGGAAATGTCCTGTAGGGCCTCTCACAGGCCCCCATGTCAAAATTCCATTCAGTCCTTTCCTGTCATGGTGGAAGAAACTCCTTCCTAGAGCAATTAAAGAACCTAATGCCTATTGTAAAAAACCAGACTGCTCTGGATGATAGGATAGTTATAGCAGAGAGAACAAAAAACTAGTGAGAAACCATAAATCAAAATTGATGAAGATTACATTTGGAACCTCCCCAAAGCTAGGGTTGGGGAAAGGTTTTGTTTTTGTCATTCCAGGAAAAGAAAATCAACCATCTTGAGGAATTTAAAGACCTTTGAACAAATAAGCATCCAAAGAAGAAGGGAAAACTACCTTGAAAAACTATCACCAAGCAAAGGAATAATTTGGCCTAATGCAATCTCTGAAGTCTCTAAAAAGAAGATGGGATCCCACAATGATGATTCAACATGGACTATGATAATGTCATTAAGCTGACAAACACCACCCAAAGATCAGCTTTGGACTACAAAGTGCTCAGGACAATTTCAAGATGGCTAGCTGAGATGATCCAGTCTCACAGACTACTCTAGCCATGACTTGAGACTTGAGACAAGCCCTGCACTTTCCCATTATGCAAAGACCGGACAACAAATGATACAGCTACCTATCCCAGGACTTGATAATTAACCAAAAATTTTCCTTTTTAGCATTCCCTAAAGATGCCTTAGGCCCCAGACAGAGGAAGTAAATGTAAGAACATGATGCCCACATTCCCAAGAGGTGGGGTGGGTGGTTTTTGGTTGTTCAATGGGAACATTGATAATTGTCACTGTTTAAGGCATTTGATTACAAAGGAGATTAGATTCAGGGTTCTTGTTTTGAAAAGAAAAAAAGAGGATATAGATATGATAAGATAAAAGATAGATTATTAAATCTACTCTAAAAAAGATATAGAAATGATAGGATAAAAGGTAGACTATTGTATCTACTCTGAAAAAAAAAGTGAGACTATGGATATGATAAGATAAAAAGGTAGATTATTGAATCTACTTTCAAAAAGCAACTAATAGTTTTAAATATAAAATATTTATATTGGATTTGATTTTTGTATATTGTATACAAATTGTGTATTTTGATAGAAAGTTGAGATTATTTTTGTTGGAACATACTGCATATATATTTCTACTCTTGTTCAAGGTATTATATCTATACAGTTCATTTAACAATATAATGCTAATTGATAGTCCTTGGAAGTTGTTATTACAAACTAGGATAATGAAGAAAGGCAAGTTAGAAGTCATTATAATCAAATGTAGTCACATTAGATATGTTTTCAAGGTCAAACAGAGATACATTTTAAATAGACAGGTCATCTTCAGACACTTCAGAGATATACAGAATTTGGCATTTAAGATGTTTTAATAACTGATTCTTTTTTTAAATGACAATGAGACATGTCTGCTCCTGGCAGCACCAATCTACTTCAGAGAAGATGATGGGCATCAAAGAAGCTTTTTATGGAGTTTACTTTCCTTGTGGTAAAAGTTAGCCACTGGGCAAGAAAATGCCCTTGCCTTGATTGCTGACAGTATGCTGTCCAAAATAGACAAGCAGGACACAGAAGAAAAGATGGCCAAACCTTGCCAAGATAAGGTTGGAAGGCCCTTCAGAATATCCTGCTTCACAGAAAAGTCTGTCAGATATGCTAGGCTTGTAGGCTAAAGATGGATGCCCTAACATTGCAGAGGAAACTTGGGTGACTGTCCAGGCAGCCAGCTGTTTCTGTCATTTCTCACATTTTTTGGAAGTCACTTGCCTGTACTTCCTGTTTACTTAGGTAATATTATTTCCTTCTTGGGTCTCTGATGGAGCTGAAGACTAGATAGTTATAGTTATAGTTTTCCCTGTTAACAAATTCAGAACAGAAATTTACTAAAGAGGTGTAAAGTGTATGTTTGAAAGATATCGAAAGGTAATTTTTGGTAGGCTCTAATATCACCAATCCTAGTACTCTGTTTCTTCTCACACTGTACATTTTGTGTTTCTCTTTGTCTGGTTTACACTTTTACATTATAGACCTGCATAAGAGTGATTGCTAATAACCACATGACATCGCCAACACCTTTAATCCAAAACTCTTCAACTTAGCCCCAGGCAGATTTTTAGGACAAGGGTAGAAAGCAGCCACATTCTTTGCTAAAATATCACAAGAATGGTTTCTAGGCCACTTATTACTATATTCTTCCCTTTTGTAACCTCTTGAATCAGCTCTTACCATCTACCTTGCTCTCAGCACCTCTGCCTTCCATGCTCTGTTACTATGGCCCATGAAACCACACTTAAAGCATTCAACTATTTTTCTGGTTCAAAGTCCCCAAGTCTCCTATAGTTCTTCAACAGACAGTGTGGTCAGGCCCGTCACAGCGATATTCCAGTCCCTGGGACCAACTTTTATTTTAGACACTGTTCTATTGATGTGAAGAGATACCATGACAAAGGCAGCTCTTAACAAGCATCTAATTGGGGGCTTGCTTGCAGTTTCAGAGTTTAGTTCCTTATCATGGCAGGGACATGACAGCAGGGTGGCAAGCATTGGGAAGTAGCTGAGAGCTTTTGATTGGGCAGAGAGAGAGAGAGAGAGAGAGAGAGAGAAAGAGAGAGACTGTCATGGGCTTTTGAAACCTCAAAGCCTACCCCCAGTGACACACTTCCTCCAACAAGGCCATATCTCCTAATCCTTCCAATCTTTTCAAATAGTGTCACTCCCTGGTGACTAAGTATTCACATATATGAGCCTGAGGGTCATTCTTATTCAGACCACCACACCAGGCTGCTAGCCTCCTCAGTAGTGCCTCTCTCTCCCCATACCACAACCCTCCTCTCATAGACTTCCCTAGGAGTCCAACAGTTAAAGCTGTTGTTGGCTACAAACCTCTAGAATGCTTGTGCCCTGTTGTCCTGTCCACCTTGCCTCTAGGACTCCAGGGCTGGGGCAGAGCTGCACTGGGGTAAAAGTGGACAGGCAGGATGGGGAAGATTTCTTTACTTGTCCCCTTTCCCAGGCTCCTCAGCCAACTGAGGACCCATAGACCCAGCTGTCTGGTATCTCAGGGACCCCTAAGGGTCTTGGTGATTTGTACTCAGACTTAGACTTTCTGGACCCTTTTCCCTTAGGCTCAGGGAGGCAGAGAAGAGCAGGGAGGACCCTTCAGCCCCTCAGTGGGCCAGAACATGAATCTTCTAAGCGGGCAAGCTAGGTCCAACCCTGGCTCTACTCCTGCATTTCAGCATCTAAGCCTGTTTTTATGGGCACACAGGGCTGCTAGTGCCTGCCTCAAGCCTGGGCTGTGGGATGAAGTGGCAGCAATAAAGGCTAGGTGATACCACCAACCTGCCCTACACCTAGAATCTCACCTGATCTTTGTCTGGTTCTCTGTTAAGATAGGTCCCCTTCTAATCCCCAGGAGTGGGAAGTTCTTTGCCTGTGGGAGAATTCCCACAGAGCTACACCTGCTCTTAATCCTAGCCTTAATCCCCCTTCTGCTTCTCGGTTACTTGAGTTTCTTGTTGCCTTCTATGTGAATTTTGCCTGAGAATTTCCCAAGGGTACAAAGCCTACATATAGCTTGGTTGGGAAAAATTCAACCCATGGCTGCCGATATTCCTTAATCGAGAATTTGCATTTAGCATTGTCCCTTTGGAAGCTTAATTAGGATGTTTTGGGGATATGTAAATCAACTTGCTGAAAGTGTAAATTGGAGAATAACAAAAGGCCCTTGGCTAAGGGAAGGTGTCTCAGTCCGGGAGAGGCTGAGTCCCTCTGCATCTGGAAAGGCTATAAAGATTCATCCTTAATGTGTCTTCCCACAGACCTGAGTGAACCTATACCCATTCAACAGTTGCCCCAATCTGACTCCTGCTCAGAGCTGGGAAGGTCTCCTGCTGGCTGGGAAGGTTGTGGAGAGGGGAGAGTACCTGGTATGTGGAGAAAGTGAACTGGGAGCCCACACTGCCCTTCCGGACTCTGCAGAGCAATGAGCTGGACACCTGTGTTGAAATGGGTAAGATCTGTCCATGGGAGGTCTGGGTGGGAAGGCTGAGAAAACCTTGCTCTGAATGTGACCCTAATTAGATGGTGCAGACAAAGTCAAGAGAACAGGGAGGGCAATGAGTGTTTACATGTGTATGCATGTGTATGTGTATGTAATATGTGTGCATAGATGTGCATGTGTGTAGATGTGTGTATGGGCATGTCAGGCAGAGAAAGGCAGGACCAGAGGTATGGAGTCACAGCGTACTGACTGCCAGCCTAAGAAGATGTGGTTTTCAGTCATGTTAGTTCAGAAGGAGCCTGGGTAGTGAGAGGCAACCTTTCTCAGGGCCTCGGGGCTAGGCACTTGATGAAATGGATGGTTCTGGGAAAGTGGACTTCCACAAATCCCTTTCTCTCTTTGCTTTCTCAAATCTGTCTCTCTGTGTGCTTGAGGTCACCAGAATCAGAAGGAAGGGGTGACACTCCTCTCAGCTTTCAGGATCTCCAACTGGTAGTTGTCTGGGCTGGTAGCAGATTCCTCCCTGGAGAGAGGCTGATGGTAACCCTGCTTCCCAGGGCTCTATAGCATGGAACACCTGTTCCCCTGCTGCTGCCACTGCTGCTTGATGGACAGTCGCCCCTGCTCCCTTCTGGGGGTCAAGTTACAGCCACTCACCTAGAGCTTGCAGCTATTGACGGACTAGCACAGGAGGCTGGTCTTCTGTGTCAAGGTTGAACCCCACATGAGGCCCTGATGACCCCCCTTGTTTGTTTCTGTGGAGAAGGGGTACTCACCTGGCCCAGGGACCTGTGTTGTGGGCTTCAGCGGTGCTTTCTCATCTAGAGCTGCCGCAGCAGAGTCATGGGAGGAAATCAGAACATCTTTATGGCTTTAGACTTTGGATCTCTTCCTTCCAGGACCCGCCCCTTGCTTACACTCCCAGCTGTACAGAGCTGCATGTGGGCGACAAGATCCTTTAAAACCACCTCGCTTCCAAAACTGAGCAGGTGAAAATCTGAGTCCTCTTCCTTATGTCTCCCTTCAACATCGAAGTCAGTTAATGTTGAAACGTTGACAGTTCAGACAATTTATGGAGCAGAACTGATGGAAGGCATTTGTCATGTCGGGGGAGCCAGCAGTTGAGTGATTTGATTATTAAAATTTTCAAAATTTTCATTTGTGTGTGTGATTGATGTGTGTGTGTGGCGCGGGGGGGCACCCTTGCTGCTGGTGTGTGTGTGTGAGTGTGTGTGTGTGTGTGTGTGTGTGTGTAGGTCAGAGGATAATTTTGTGAAATTTGTTCTTTCTTTCCACCTTTACATGAGTGCTGGGGATTGAACTCATATTGCCAGGCTGTGCAGTAACTTTAGCTGTTGAGTCATCTTATTTGCCCCTGAAAGAATCTTCTCAATTTTTTGCAAGTCCAAGTATCAACACAGTAGAGAGATTAGTATTATGACTGTGAGAATGATAAGCGGCGCTGGTTACCGTGCAGAGAGGTCACAAGGCATGGCCACGATTAACCATCAGAGCTTTATTAGGAGGAAGAAGGGTGGGGGCAGAAGAACCAGGTCTGGGAGAGACGAACGTGCGGAGAACAGAGAAAAAGATGGTTTTGGGGGAGAGAGAACAGAACAGAGAGAGAGGGTGGGGTCTGAGTCATGGCTCTTTAATGCGCAGGTGGGCTTACAGAACTACGCCATGCATGCGCAGATTGCATGACCATGCTGGTGGGCACATAATCACCAGCGCCCACTGATGACGTAAGACGCAAGACCCTGGTCTTAACTCCTGAACTGCGCATGTGTGGTCATGCAGCTGGAGTGAGGGCAGAATTCTAATAATGACCCTCCTTGTGTCCCTCCCAAAGGGAGCTAGGGCCATCCTTAGGTCTTGGTTGACCTTGATCTCTGGTGATAAGGAAGACTCAGATATACTGTCATCTTTGTAAGCATGTTAGTGCTTATTTGAAAAAGATATGGGTTTAAAACTATGGTCATGTGACCACAAGTGACAGCGAGCCCTGAGAGTGAAATCCAGCTGCTACCAAGTTTGCAGCCTGTGTGACTCAGAGAACCCATCAAAGGCCCGTCTGGATCTTGTCCAGGGCCGTGGTGAGACAGTGAACGTATGTGGCTTCAAGTTGTCCAGTCTGTAGCATGCAGAACTAGCTAACTCCTGTGCTTTTCCTATTAATCTTTCCTCCAGTTTTTAAAAATGGAGGTAATAACACATGTTAAAGTGCATGCAGCATATCCAGTTGGGTTAATTTGTGTGTATATGTGTGTGGTTTATTTGTGGGCACATCTCTTGGTGTGGGTATTTATGGGTGTGTGCGGTGTATGTTCACCTGTATGTGGGAGCATGCACACATGTGTATGTTGAAGCCAGAGGTCAATGTTGGTGGTCTTCCTCATTGTTTTCCATCCTACTTTTCTCTTTTTGTGGGTTCAAGAAAGTTGCTTTATTGATGATGCTTCAAAGTGGCATTAACCTAGTTATCCATCAACAGGTAAGTCAATGAAAGTGGTAGAATAAAACAAAATGTTACAAAACTATTAAAAACAATAAAATGGAAATATAAGATGTTATGGACAAATTGATAACATATTTTATTCAGTAAAAGGAGACAGACACAAAGAAATACACATACTATATAACTCCATTTGTGTGAAGTTTAAATCAGGTAAAGCTATAAGTGTTTAAAGAAATAAATAAGAATCCAGCATTTTTTTTGTTTGTTTGTTTTCTTTGTTTTTCAAGACAGGGTTTCTCTCTGTAGCTTTGGAGCCTGTCCTGGACTAGCTCTGTAGCCCAGGCTGGCCTCAAACTCACAGAGATCCACCTGCCGCTGCCTCTCGAGTGCTGGGATTACAGGTGTGCACCACCACTGCACGGCTAATCCAGCTTTTAAAAATATTTCCTACCTGCTCTGGGTGGAACTTGACTTCATCATAGGAATAAAGCCAAGAGTTAGTTTCCATGCTCCACCCCCTCTGATTATTAAGTATAGTCTCAACAGCTGTGGAACTGACCAATTAGGGAGCTGGAAGTGAACCCCTGGGAAGCAGTGAGGGTGTTCCCTCAAGGTCCCCATGCTGAAGTGCCATCCTTTTGTCAGTGATCAGAAGCTCAAGCAGACAGTGGTGCTGAGGGGTGACGAAGCCTTTGGGGTTGGGGTTAGGGTTAGAAGGGCATAACGAGCCCCCCAGAACGCACCCTAGTGGCTCTATCAGAAAAGGAGATAAATTGGACTACACACATGCTCTTTTTGTCTTTTGCCATGTGATGCTTTGTACCACCTTTAGACTCTGCGGGAAGGTTACTGCCACATGTGACCTTTTGAACTTCAATCTCCAGAACTGTGAATTAAATAAATCTCTCTCTTTTATTTTTAAGGTTATACACCCATGGGTATTTAATAATAGATTGCTACAGCATCTTTCTGTAAAGACAGAACTCTCTGAGGTAGGCATGCTATGATTCTTCAATAGAAATTATTCTTATTATTCTTATTTTTTCTGGAGCTGAGGACCAAACCCAGGGCCTTGCGCTTGCTAGGCAAGCACTCTACCACTGAGCTAAATCCCCAACCCCTCCAATAGAAATTATTAAAGAGATACTGACTGCTGTGGGATGTTCTGTATGTCAAATGTGCTGCTCTGATTGGTTAATAAATAAAACACTGATTGGCCAGTAGCCAGGCAGGAAGTATAGGCGGGACAAGCAGAGAAGAAAATTCAGGGAAGTAGAAGGCTGAGGCAGAGACATGGCCAGCTGCCACCATGACAAGGGAGATGTAAGGTACCGGTAAGCCACAAGCCTTGTGGCAAAGTATAGATGAATAGAAATGGGTTAATTTAAGATAGAAGAAGTAGATAACAAGAAGCCTGCCATGGCCATAAGTAATATAAGAGTCTGTGTGTTTATTTTATAAATGGGCTACAGGACTGCTGGGGGGACCTGGAGGGAAGCTCTCCAGCTACAATTGACACATAATCTGCCATATGAGTTTTCGCCCATATTTTTATCCCAAATCTTTGCTCATTGTCCTGAAACAGAAATGCCCATTCCCAGATGGTATTTTGAGATCTCTTATTCATATTTCTCTCAGTATAAACTTGGTAGAGGTTTGCTGTGGGATGTCTTTCTGTATGCTGTAAGTATGTGTTGCTCTGATTGGTTGATAAATGAAGCTGCACTGGCCTATGGCAAGGCAGCTTAAAGGCAGGTGGTAAGTCCAAGCAGATATACAGAGAGAAGAAAGGAGTCCAGAGAGACACCAGCCGCCGCCAAAGGAGCAGTATGCCAGCAGACCGGTAAAGCCACAGAGCAAGTGGCAAAACATAGATTAATAGAAATGGGTTAATTTAAGATATAAGAGCTAGCTAGCAAGAGGCCTGTCATAGGCCATACAGTTTGTAAATAATATTAAACCTCTGAGTGATTATTTTACAAGTGGCTGTGGGACCATGGGGCTGGGCAGGACTGGAGAAAACTTTCGACTACAGAAGTTAGCATACCTTCTGAGTCCTCAATCTGGATATGAGGAAGCTGGAAGGGAATCATGGGAGATTACTCCATGGGATACTGGGGAAGGCACAAAGCTAATGATGCAATATAGATCTAGGTAGGTCAGAAAATGGGCATCAAACCAGACTGAGGTGAGAGCCTGGGCTGTAGCTGGAGTTTTCTCCAGTCCTGCCTGGCCCACGGCCTGGACAAATCTCTCTCACCTGCCAGTCCTGCAGCTGCTCAGACCCAACTGAGTAAACACACAGAAACTTATATTGCTTACAAACTGTATGGCCACAGCAGGCTCCTTGTTATCTAGTTCTTATATATTAAATTAATCCATTTCTATTAGTCTATAAGTTGCCACATGGCTCGTGGCTTACCAGTATCTTAACATCTGCCTCTCATCATGGCGGCTGGCAGCGTCTCTCACTCAGCCTTCCTGTTCCCAGAATTCTCCTTTCTCCCAACTATACTTCCTGCCTGGCTACTGGGGCCAATCAGCATTTTATTTGTATAAAACAATATCCACAGCACTGGGCAAATCTGGCAAGACTTTTATGTGTTTAGTTAGGGACAGTACAATTTGAATTCATTAGTATTTGTTAAAGGTACTTGTGATTAACATCAGTGTTTGGCAAGGAAGTATATAGGTTATGTGTGTTATGGAACTTCATTGGAGTTATCCTTTCTGCAATACTGATTGTATTTGAGAAAAAGGTGCTACATGCTAAGTTCAAGCTTCTTAGGGCTCCCTTTGTTCTTCCATTTGCCCATCTTAGTTTTCAAGCCAGGGTCTCTCACTGAGCCTGGACCTCACAGATTCAGCCAGATTGGCTGGCCAAGCAAGCCTCAGGGTTCTCCCTATCTTTGCCACCCCAGTGCTGGGAGTACGGACACATACCACTGTGCCCAGCTTCTTCTGTGCATGCTGAACATCCAGACTCGGGTCCTGACCCACTGAGCCATGTCCCCTGCTTGCACTTTAGTTCATTTTAATATGCGCAAGTGCTCATGTATACATTACCCACATGCTCATGATTGAAGTCAAGGCATGGAGACGTCCCCAGGTGCAAGAAGTTACCTCCTGCCTGCTCTTAGTGGGATACTTACCCAAACCTCTGATTAACTATGAACAACCCTCAGAAGACCTCAAGCTTAAAAAGCAAAAGCCACCACATTGAGATCAACTCAAAATCTAAGCCACACTGTTTATTTTTCTCCATAGTATGGATGGAACAAGCCATATGCCAGGGCCTATGAACACTGGGCTGAAGGTGTCTTATTCCTGTTGGGACCCAGCCCTGTTCCCATGGTAACTCTCAGGGACACCCTTGCTTTTCAGGCAGGGGTGGGGTATGGATTCAGGAGGGTGAGTGAGGGACTTTCCCTGTGCACCTGTTGATGATGACCTGGGTGCAAGAGCCAGTCTGTCTCCTCTGCAACCTCCTGTCCTAGTATGTGGGAAGGGCCAGAGTCAATACCAATGTCCTCTTAAGAAGGAGCTTCTGGGAGGGAGTGGGGGCCATACCTGGCTTAGACCCTAGGACCCCAGAGAGACCAGGGGTGCTGGATCGGCCTTGTAGTTATGTAGTTTAGCACTTTAGTCTCCAGGTGGGAAAATGAAAACCCACAGATGTAACAGCAAAGGACAAAGGACAGAGCTGGTCTTGGGGACCAGGAGCCTGGAGGTCAGGCCCATTGCCTTGCTCTGTGGTAGGGCTAGAGCCTCTGAAATGCCAGTCTGTTCTGGAACATTCTGAGTTCTCCATGCTTAAGGACCTTCTAGAGGCAAACCCGTGAAACTGTGATGCCAAGATTTCCCACGATGAGCAGAGGACAGTGCAGAGGAGCCCAGGGGACATCTATGTCGGGTGACAGGATTCGGGTTGGGTGGTGCCTCGGGACACGCCCTGGACATCAGTCTTATGTCTTTCTTAGAAAGACACTACTGGAGGAAACCCGAAACTGAAGGAACACCTCACACACTGTGCATGTGGCTTGGAGGGCCTGATTGGGGAAGGGCTGCCTCAGAATGAACAAGGTGAGGGTGGAGAGATGCTGGGTAGAGTGGGAAGCCTGGACCCCAACCTGCAGAAGAGGAGGTGCGATCTTCTACTCCGATGACTCCTTGGGCATGTATGCCACATTGTCATAGGCAGGGGGTGGAGAGACCGCTGGGCTGGGGATGTTGAAATCCGTGCCGAAGGCGTTGGGTAGGAAAATCACAGACTGCAAAAGAACAGAAAACCCCAATCCTGGGTGGCTCTGCGGGAGTGTGGCAACAGTGCCTCCCTGCGGGCATCCTGAGAACAGCACCTTAGTGCCGAATGCTCATTCACAAAAAAGCATCGTTTAAGTAACATTTCAGAAAACATTATCTAGGGTTAGTTATGATCCAGAGCTTGTACACACCGCAGTGAGCGTAGCAGACAAATCTCATTTCTCTAGGGGCTAGTGAGCTGATGTTTCTTCTCGCCTGAACTGTCACAGCTCTGGTCCCCGGCTGCTTCCACACTAGTAGCCCTTTACTGTGCTTGAATCCAGCTCATCCCCCACCCCCCACACCCCGCCCGCCTCGTTCCAACTTTAAATGGCATCCACTAGCTAATAGCTGCCTTTTCATGCTCAGGCAAGCCTTTGTGCTCTCAGTACCCCCTCTTCCCATCTTATTTTTGCCCCCCCCCCCCCCCCCGTGAAAAATGAATTTAACTTCTACCGAGTCATTCTGTCTTATCTGATGTGCCCACCTGTTCACAGTCTGTGGACACCTCTGTGCGAGGTGCGCCCCTCACCCACCCCAACCCTGTCCTCCAATTCCGGAAGGATCTCAGCTCTGCCGCTACTGCTGGCGCCCCCCTGTGGCCATGGGGTGAGTAGTCCCATTTCACAACTTTGGATCCCCTAGCATCTTATTGGAAGCTCATCACAACTCAGCCCTGAAGGGGAAGTGGGGTGGGGGTGGGGTTGGGGGAGCCTGGAGGCTCAGTCTCTTCCCAGACTACAGGCGTTCCTCCGGGGCTCTGGACAGGATGTGAGAGTACTCACTGCGTTAGTGTGGGCACGGGTGGCTTGGCACCCAAAGTGGGTGGCAATGACAGCGATGAAGAACTCCAGGATGGTGAAGATGGTTAACACAGCAAGGTAGCCCCTGCCCACATCCTGGGGACCCAAACCACAGTCAAGTCAAACCGAGAGTTTCAAAGTAAAGGGACCCTCTGGACCAAGAATAACTTGCCCAGACAAGAGGCAGAGGTATGCCTGGATCCGGCTTTCCTGACTCCAGCCCTGGCCCGCTCCTTCCATTCTACCAGGCCTCATCTCCCTCCCCACCACACCCGATATTGGGGTAAGGCCACGGTGTCAGTACACGCCTGAGATCTATTGGAGCAGCAGGCTCTGGAACAGCCCAGGGCTGCGGACGATTGGGTCTTCCCAAGTCCTGCCAGCAGCCCTTATCTTTCTAGGTTTAGTACCCCTCGGGACATCTGCCAACGCACCCAGTTAGTGACACCGAAGTCCATGAGAAGAATGGCTGTCCCAGCGAAGGCTGCCATGGCACTGAGGATGTTGGTCCCTAGGCTGCTCCTCACCTGTGGGAGGGAGAGGCACCCAGAAGAGGCAAAGAGGAGAAAGGGCCAGAAGCGCCCGCTGACTTGTGCCCAGCCTCCCGCACCCTGCCTCCCACGGCCCTGGGGTTGGGGCCATGAGCTCAGTGGCTGGGTTTCCTTTTCTCGCTCTTCCTTTTCTTCTCCTTCCCTGGGACCCCAAGAAGAGGCCCCGATGCCTCCTTTTGCTTCTTCATCCTCTTGGGAGCTGCTGGGGAGGAGACTTGACCCTCTTCGTGGCTTTCCTGGGCCAGGTTTGCAGCAGATGCCTGCCCCCCACCCCACCACTGCTGCACTTCCCTTCCCCCAGGCTAGGTCCACCCACTGAGACAGCTTGGTGGCTACTCTTCAGGGGATTCTTCCTGCATCAGCTTCCTCTGAATGTCTGCGAGGGCTTCATCTCTAGACCCTTACCACCTCTGGTGGCATTTTGTAAGTGTCCCATCTCTTCCTTCTGTATTTGGATGTCTAAATTCCTTCCATAGGCACTTAGAAAATCCCCACAAATTGGGGGCAAGTGAGGGGCAGGTCCTGAGTGCCACCCAGGTGAGTGGGCCCCATTCCCACCCCTGATTCTCTATCTCCATTCAGACTTACCAGGCAACTGGTGTGGTTTTTCTCAGCTGCTACTGAGAGGGACCCAGAGGTGATGAACTGTGTGGGGGAGAAAGTGTCCAATGAGGTTTTGGCTGGGACACTGACCAGGGCACATCATGCCTAGGTTCCGTCAGGAAGACACAGGTACAGGCAGAGAACCATAAACTTTCTTGTCTGCATTCTGGCCAGGCATTTCAGGTATATTTCTAAGGGTGTCTTAGTCTTCTGTAAGAGGCCTTTGTCCTCTGGTGTGTGGCTCACGCCTTTAATCTCAGCACTTGGGAGGCAGAGGCAAGCAAATCTCTGTGAGTTCAAGGCCCGCCTGGTCTACATAATGAATTCTAGGATAGCCAGAGCTACAAATAGAGACTCTGTCTCAAACAAACAAACAAACAAACAAACAAACAAACAAACGAAGAGGTCTCTGCCTTGAGACCTCAAGCCATAGTTTACAAGGTATGTATTTTCTTTGACATCATATTACTAAAGCCTCATAGGACATGTACCTTCAAATATTCACCCATCAAATATTTACCAAGTAGCAGTTGGGTGTCAAAAACATAATAGAGATGGATAAAACGAATAACATCCTTCTCTCATGGGGCTGATATTCAGTTGGGCAGCAGCCCCAGGTGTGAGGGCATGTGTGCATGTGCGTGCGGGCATGTGTTCTCACACTTGTGGGCCAAGGTCAACCTTGGGTGTCAGTCCTCCTCAGGAGTTGCCTGCTTTGTTTTTTGAGACGCTCTTACCTGGACTTGGTGGGGCTGACCAGTGACACCCAGGGAGAGCTGCCTGCCTCCATCTCTCCAGCCCTGGGATTACAAGCCCAGGTTGGCTGTTGACAAGGATGATGGAGACACCACTCAAGCCTTCATTCTTACCACGCAAGGGCTTTGCTCGCTGGATGATCTCCTGAGCCCTGTGAAGTTCTAAGACAAAGACTGAATACGGAGCTTCACATGCCCAGGCCTCAGGACCCTGATGTCTCCTGAGCCTGACAAGCATGCTCTGATTTATTTTTCCCTTCCTACCATGTGCATGGGGCACATTTTGCGAGAGAATGTGAAGCAGGAGGGAGCTTGGAGAAGAATGCTACCTTCCTTTCTTCCTGAGACAATGCCTTCTTAGACTCCTGCTTGCCAGCATTTTCCTCCAGCTTGGGCCCACTATGGACCATTAGAGCCAGGACTTAGAATTTGTTCCCAGCCGTTCAGCTCTAGCTGTGGAGTTTCAGCAGTGGTGGCCTCTTTGAGCTCTTCCTGAGACAGTCTGGGATACACAGAAGGGACTCCACCATTATACACAGTGGGGCTTCAGTGTAGACCCCATTAAGCTGACCCCGAAGCCTGTGCTTCCTGGAGGTAGCTGGAGGCTACCCACCACCAGAGCACTGGAACTTTGGGTAGCGCCACAGACAGTGGTGCCACCTTGCAAACTCCTTCTCTTTGGCCCCTAGGAGCAGACAAGGAAGCCCTGATTTGGTTCTCCAGTGGGGTATGGCCAGAGGAATGGCCAGAGGGCAGGGAGAAGCCCTGGAGATCAGTTCAGTCAGGGCTGGGACCCACGGAGGGAACTGAGGGGATTTGCCGGTGGGGTGTGGATGCGGGGTTAGGATGCAGGTAGCCCGGGTGTGGTTAAGACTCTGGCCTGCTTGCTCCTCACAGTTTCTGGCTATTTCCTGGGAGTGAATCAGGCTGAGGTTTATGATGAAGAATAGGAGTGAGTGATAACTACTATGCCGAGGTTAATCTGGGAGGCGAGTCAGACCCTGACCTAGGATGGGCTAAGGCTAGGAAAATGTTGGGAGTGGGGCAGGGCCAGGTGACCTGGGCGGGACCACGCCCCAGCGTAGGACAACTCCTGCACTCACGCAAGCTCCTCCCCAGAAGGGGACGCCACCTTCAATGAAGAGCATCCCCAGGTGGCCTCGGCGAACCATGAGCAGGACGCTGCCGAAGCCAAGGTGGATGAGGCCGATCAGGATCTGCACGGTCTGTGGGAGGCAGCGAGGGATCAGGCCACTGAGCTCCGCAGCGCCCCTGCGGGCCTCTCAGGAGAGTGGCCAACCTCCACAGGTCTGGCTTCCCATAGCTACTGGGGAGTCATCCCCGATTTCCTAAGCCGAGGCCAGAGCATTAAATCAAGATAGAACAAGCTCTCCTCAGGCCGCCGGCGGCTCCAGGCCAAGGCGTAATTTGTGAGTGGGGCTGTAGTTGTCAAGCGCAGCTCTGAGTTGCTTGTCTGGTTTTCTTAGCCTTGGTTCTTTGGCTGTCAGCACCCTGGTACTAAATGCCTAGTTTGCCTCCTTCCTGTAGTCTTTCTCTAGCCCATCCTGGGGGTGGGGGTCACAGCTGTTTCCATTGGCTGGAGTCTCCACTTGGTTTTCTTTCCACATCCCTACCCCCGCCCCCTCCTCCCTTCCTCACTCCCTCTCTTTCTTCTGTTTACCTGAGCCCCACGGAAACATTCCCAGATGCGGGATGGTTTTCCTAAGGGTGGGGGACTCTCTGGGACATGTGGCCTTGTGGTAAGCTCTGCTGCATTGCTTTTCAAACATTTTTGGTGACCAGAATTGGGCAGGAAGAGACAGGGAAGATCTTTGAGTCCAGCCCTGGCACTCCTTCCGGCTCAGGACTCCTACAGGGAGGGGCTCTTGTGGTAAGCAAGGGTTCGCCATCACCCAAGGCAGCAGTCCATCCAGGGCATCTCTGTGAGCAGTGACAGTCACATTCTTGGAGTCACAGGGACTGTATATCACTTTCTAATGTCACTGTCAAGAATGGGGATATTTATGGACACAAACTTCTGTATTCTGTTGCTTTCTCTCCTCCACTGCCTATCCTCCATTTCTCCAGCTTCCCTGGGTAAGGTTTTGTGTGTGTGTGTGTGTGTGTGTGTGTGTGTGTGTGTGTGTGTGTCCCCTGATGCCAACAAGGCTGTCTTTCTCTGCCAATGAAATAACTCCCGTGAAATGCCAGCTGCCACTCTGCAAGCCCGTCAGCACAGCGCTGTGCTGGCTGTTTTCAGATCCTCTTTTTACCATAACGCAACGATGTGAGCACCATCTTCATTTCGGAGCCCAGGAAACCGAACTCATAGACACTCAGTAACCCACAGATATGGAGGAGAGGGCTGACTAACTCCAAAGCTAGTGGGCTGTCTGGTTTTATGTCAACTTGACGCACGCTAGAGTCATGAAGGGACACTCGATAGAGAAAATGCCTCTCTAAGACCAGACTGCAGGCAGTTGGGCATTTTCTTAATTAGCGATCAGTGGGGGGAGGGCTCAGCCCCCAGCCCACAGCCCATCGAGGATGGGACCATTCATTCCTGCACTGGTGGTCCTGGGTTCTATAAGAAAGCAGGCTGAGCAAACCAGTAAGCAGCTTCCCTCCATGGCCTTTGCATCAGCTCCTGTCTCCAGGTTCCCGCCCTGTTTGAGTTCCTGTCCTGACTTCCTTCAACAATAGACTACAAAGTGGAAGTAAGCCAAATAAACCCTTTCTTCCCCAGCTTGTTTTTGGTCATGGTGTTTCATCACAGCAACAGAAACCCTGATTCAGACAGCTGGTGTTCTTCCCCTGGACTCACACTCCTGGATGCTTATTGCGGTTTCCTATAGATTTGCTTTGTCTCATCAAATTCTCTCTGTCTCTTTGTCTGTCTTTCTATCTGTCTGTCTGTCTCTCTCTCTCTCTCTGTGTGTGTGTGTGTGTGTGTGTGTGTGTGTGTGTGTGTGAGAGAGAGAGAGAGAGAGAGAGAGAGAGAGAGAGAGAGAGAGAGAGAGAGTTCAGTTCAGTTCCCAGGACCTTCTCTGTGGTTTCAGGGTTCTAGAAGAAATATCTTATTGTAGAATGTCTTTTGTATTTTTTTTGGAGACAGGGTTTCTCTGTGTAGCCTTGGCTGTCCTGGAACTCTTTCTGTAGACCAGGCTGGCCTCAAACTCATAAAGATCCACCTGCCTCTGCCTCTAATCCTCTGCTGGGATTAAAGATATGTGCCACCATCACCCGGCCAATATCGTATTTTAATTTGCTATCTCCAGACACCTTATGCACTACTAACCCTGATACAGCTTTTAGGATTGGGTTCTGCATTCCAGCAAGTTTGAGTTAGAGGTCCTGGTATGACCAAACAGTGGGACTGAAGGTAGAACTCTAAGGTCAGGCTGTCCCAGGTCACAGGATGCTACTGGCCGGCCGCCTGGCCTTGGGCAAATGACTTACACCAACAAGCCTTAGGCTCCAAGTCTTTGCAGTAAGAGCTGGAGCTTCTGGCTCATGGGGTGGGCCGAGGACTGAGAACCTGGAGAGACGATGTGAGCACAGTGTAGGTGTCTCTGAGAGCTGTCATCGTCATCATTGCTCCCACTGTTCCTCTTGTTCGCATGGAGAAATATATATATATATATGCGTATGTAATTTATACGTCTAACTTAGCAGGGGGGCATTAATGTCTCTTCCTATGCAGCAAACTGCAATCTAACTTAGTGTGGAAACAAACAGAAACCCAACCTAGGGCATATATTTTAAGTAAATTGTGGGGTTCAGCTCAACACAGACAGCTGAGCACAGCCAGTGGAGGTGCCCTGAGGATCAGATCACACTCAAATGCCCACTGCCCTCACTGCTCACATAGGAGACCTCCCAGCTGTAGCCAATCCACTTGGTTACATATGTTGGCCTGTGAAAGTTCACTGCTTATTCTGTTGGGTGGGGCTTGAACCTCTTTTGGTTCTGAGGGCTGCCTGGTTTCATGAGTTCTTGGCCCAAATAAAATCTGTTGTGATTATGAGCAAAGAACAATGATGCACAACTCTAAACACATCATTTTGAAACTCATTATGTTGTACACTAAAAAACTTCAATTGAATTAGAAACTTTTGTTTTTGGAAGTTCACATGCCTATTTATCGATCACCTTTTAAAAATTATTTATATTTTATGTACAAGTGCTCTGCACTTATACCCACATGCCAGAAGAGGGTATCAGATGCTATTATAGATGCTTATGAGTTGTGGTTGCTGGGATCTGAACTCAGAAACTCTGGAAGAGCAGCCAGTGCTCTTAACCACTGAGCCATCTCTCCAGCCCCCATCATTTACTATTTAATCTATCATCTATCAATCACCACCTATTATATATTATCTATTCTATCATATATTAGTCTGACCTATACTATATATTTATCCTATCTTATTTATCCATCCTACCATCTCTCATCTACCAAGCATATTTATGTATCATCTACCCATCTTTATTTTCCTCTTAATTATATTCATCTAGCATCTGTCTTTCATCATCTAGCATCTGTCTTATCCATTTATCCACCTATCACCTATATTTTATTCCTTCTTAGAGACCACTATCTAAGGCCGTTTGAGATTAGAGAAGGGCTTGGAAGCCACCCTCCATGGACTATCAGCTCTACAGGAGTTGGCTCTTGCCTGCCATTTTATTCTCATCCCCAGTCAGGTCTGCCTTTATTCATTACATTCCAGCTATGTCAGTATTCTATGTCTTCCCTCCACGACCCACACCCGTTCCCACTTCGGGGCCTTTGCATTTGCTGCTCTTCAGTCTAGGCAATCCTAGCCTTCACGCATCCTTCCACCCATTCAGCTCTTGCTGGCCTGGCTTTAACACCCAGGATTTAGCTTCAGTGTCATCTCCCCAGAGAGATCTCTCTGTCTTTGCTAGGGTTGCGGTCCCCCATCCATTATTCTTACTC
This sequence comes from Onychomys torridus, assembly GCF_903995425.1. Taxonomy (NCBI): domain Eukaryota; kingdom Metazoa; phylum Chordata; class Mammalia; order Rodentia; family Cricetidae; genus Onychomys; species Onychomys torridus. The sequence continues at coordinate 129,809,601 of NC_050443.1, forward strand.
CTCGATGGAGTTCTGGTCATTTGTTTACTGGTTTATTGGGTGAGCTCCAAGGGGGGAAGGGAAGCCTTGTCTGCCTGGCGCACAAGTGAGTTCTCACATTTTCCCCCTGCCTGCCTGTCATGTCGCGCTCCCTCCCTCCCCCCACTTCTCATTATGCTTGAGGCTCACTACCTGCCCAGCAGTTTTGTCTCAGGTCACGTGGGGGAGCTTCTCTTACCCCTAAAGCCTTGGGTTCTCCTGTCAAGAAGGTCTCTATTGGTCTAAGGTCCGGTGGCTGGGTGGCCCTGGGCGCCTGCGCCCCCAGCGGTGACTCTTCGAATTGCATGATCCCTGGAGGTTGGCACATGGAGGTGGGCAGAATGGCTGGAGGTGGGCGGAGGCCGCTGGCGTTGCTGGGCGGGATGACGACAAACACACCATTGCTGGCAGGAGGTGTGGACATCGTGTTCAGAGAGCCTGGGGGATGAAGGCTCAGGAGATAACAAGGCAGTAACGGTGGTTACACATTTGATAAATGGCGCAACTCCCTGCTCTTGCTCACTGAGGCTGGGAGATAGAAGAGCAAACTCCCGACTAGAGCTGGGGAAAGAGAAGAGACTCACAGAAGGGAATTAGGCTCCTGTGAAAGCCGAGGCTTTTTTTTTTTTTTTTTAACTTGAATCTTAGGCTTTTTTGACTATTGACTCTGATCTTGATTTCTACTACATTACATGGAAGGAACTTTTAATTTTCAATGCTGGGCGTGGAACCCAGCCTACAGGAGAGGCAAGCCCGCTACTGCTGAGCCATATCTCCAGCCCAAGTGAAACCTTTATGAGGAGCTTGTATTTAAACATCCTCCTTTCCCCAGAGAGGGTGAGTGACTGACTGCTTAAGAACACACCGCTCTGGGAAGGTGGAGCTTAGCTGAAGTACCATTTTACTCATGGAGAGAGAAGGACCAGACAGGATGTACCCCTTTCTTCCTTCCTCTAGGCTACATCTTTTGATTATGGGTACATAATTACCCAGGGGCAACACATCCTGCTCTCCTTGACTACCCAAGGAATAACCACTATTGTGGCCAAGATGAACACGGATTGTGGAAACCTGAGGTGTGGCTGGCCTGGAAAAACACTCTAGTGTATGCTGATGTGGGGTATCAGTTTCCCAGGGTGCCCCAGCGAATCTAGTGGATTATGTGACATTAAAACATCCTCCTTGCTGGCTTTCACACGTGGTGAAGAACCCAGCAGTCCAAGTCACAGCTCTGTGACAGAAGACAGGATTTGAACCCTGGTCCATGTAGCTGCTATGAGACAAAGGGCACGATGGTCACTTCCTCCTGCCTCAGTTTCCTGACCAAAAGAGGGCGTTAGACCCTGTTTCATTAGGCCTGGTAAAAGCCATGATTTACACAGGGAATCATTCCAACTTCTTCACTTAAAGTATGTTCTTAAACCTTATATATTCAGTGCATGAACATGTATTTACCCACTGTTTGAGGACTGCGGCTTGTGTTCATGAGACATTGCTGCTCGTAGACTGCACAGCTTGTCGGGGATCAGGCTGTGCTATGCTCCCGAGTTACTTCATATTGTGTAAAAGAATGGCTTTGGGCTCTGCCCTGCCCTGGGTGACTGTTTGAAAGGCAGCGTTTAGATGCTGTCATTCAAACAATGGGGCAAGATGACTCTGTCTCACTGTCCATGTAGGTAACCACCTCCTGCCCAGTGCCACCCACAAGACACAAACAATTTACTCCTGTGGATGAAAAGTACCACCCGGACCCCATAAAGAAGGCACCAGCACTGCAGTGGTGATGGTCCCATTGACCTGGCATTGGACCACCCAATGTGTGTGTCGTGGGACCAGCAGGCAGATTGTCTGGGGCTCCAGTTCATCTCTGTCTCCACTGCTTGATACAGCCTCCTGAAACTACTGCCAGTCTATCTCTGTCTGCAGCAGCCCTGCACTTCTCCTGTACGTGTCTCTGCAGCACCTCCCAGCCCCCCCCCCCCTTTTGGTTTTTTGAGACAGGGTTTCTCTGTGTAGCTTTGCGCCTTTCCTGGAACTCACTCTGTAGTCCAGGCTGGCCTCGAACTCACAGAGATCTGCCTGCCTCTGCCTCCCAAGTGCTGGGATTAAAGGCGTGTGCCACCACTGCCTCCGCCGCCGCCGCCGCCGCCGCCGCCACCACCACCACCCCACCACCACCACCCGTCATAACACACAGATTTTTTTTTTTTTTTTGTCCTCATTTTCTTTTTTTTTTTTCTGTTCCTTTGGAGCTGAGGACCAAACCCAGGGCCTTGTGCTTGCTAGGCAAGTGCTCTACCACTGAGCTAAATCCCCAACCCCCAGCCTCCCAGCCCTTGATATCTTATCCAACCAATGCAGGGAACTTTCATGTCTCTAATAGCTTGCTGCCTCTGGCAAGACCTTCTTGAACTGTGCTGTGGCCTCTCTGTCCTTTTGTACCCTCTGTAGCCTGTAAAACACACACACACACACACACACACACACACACACACACACACACACACAATGAGGTGTATAACGTGTGATCTGAAAGTTAACACTAATTCTTAGTGTCAGAATAAAAGCACCTGAGTTTTTCCAACAGCTAGCTATTAAGGGAAAACCAGGAGTACTTGGCAAATTGCAGCAAATGAGACTGATTGTAAATTTATTGTCAATAAATTCTAGTACTGTAGGAAACACAAATGCATCTGTGCTTCTAGAGCAGCAGGCCCTTGACACAGCCCATTCCCTGGGGCTCTGTGGGGGACCTCAGTGGATGTGCATCTTTATCCTGGTGGATGGGGCTTGCCACACATGTGTCCTCTGTGCCATTCACTCCATGATGGGCCTGATCCACACTGGTGACTGTAGAGTGTGGTGTCTTGCTGGGACTACCTTTGACAGGCATAGCTGAGTCCCCACAAAGAGGGAAGCAGGTCCCAGCGGCTGGAGTACCTCCAAGGGAATGGCAGAGGAAGCACAGGGTAATATCTGCTGGCATGAGCATTTTCTGTTCACTATAGGCAATTAATAAAATGTTTTGTGGGTTGGGGAGATAGCTCAGTTGGTAAAATGCTTGCTGCACACACATGAGAACCTACTGGAGTCTGAATCCCAGAAACCCATATAAAAAGCTGGGTATGGGGACACACACTTGTAATCCCAATGCTGGGGAGATAGAATCAGTTGGAGCCTTGGGGTTCTCTGGCCTGCTAGCCCAGCCTACTTGGTGATCTCCAGACCAATGAGAGAATCTTTCTCAGAAAGCAAGGTAGTTGTCTATTCTACTTCCAAGGTGGAGTGACACCCAGAGTGAACCTCTGGCCCCCACACACATATACATGCATGAACTTGCATACATACATGCACACACATATGTGCACACACACATGCATACACATACATGTGCATATAGACATAGATATGCATGTACGCACACACATGCAAAAAGAAAAGAACATGTTTCTTTTGTTATTGAACAATAATCCCACACAGAGAGTGGCAGAAATCACTTGACATCTTCAAGGACTTCAAGGACTTCTTCCAGCAAAAGCTGGGTGACCAACATGTGATATCAGGAGCAAGTGTCTAGGGATAGTGCTATTACTTCCCACATGATGGGACTCAGTGGGGGCTCCAGTTTCCAAACCCTCACACTGAAATGATGCTCAGCAGACATGGACATGGCGTAGGACAGCATCAGCAAACATTCCCTGCAGACACTCAGCTAGTAAGATTTTGGGCTTTGGTCAAGTAGTTTCTGTTCCAAGTAGATGCCTCTGCTGTAGTGTGAACCCATAGGTAATGAATGCATAAATAGGTGGGGCTGTGTTTTAATAAGGCTTTATTGACATGAACAGATGGGCTGTATCCAATTGGTGGGCTGGAGTTTTCCAACTTCAGTGTCAGAACACTGCCTGAACCATAGTAAATCATCACTGGAATTTATTTATTGCTTTAAATGGTGTTTACATTAATTTCCGTGGTTTGGAGTAAGAAGGAAAAATACATCGAGCTATCAGATATTTCTATACAATGACAGTAAAGATGGCTGTGGTGACTGTGGCTAGAGTTTGGGTTTTGAATGTCCCTCAAAGGCCTGCAGGTTAGACAAAGACTTGGTCCCCAGGATGATATGACTGGCAGGTGACAGAACCTTGTATTACTTCAATTTCTTATTTCTGTGACCAAATACTGAAAAATAAACGTGTTAAAGCAAGCGGGTTTATTTAGGCTTAGCGTTCAAGGGAACACTGTCCATCATGTTGGGGAAGGCATGGTGGCAGGAGTGTGAGGTGTCTGGTTGTAGTACTCCTGTAGTGAGGAAGTATCAAGTGGGCAGGAAGCAGGGCCAGGCTGCTGACCTCAAGCCCTCGCCCCAACAAGCCACTTTCTCTAGAGAGATTCTGTCTCTTAAAGATCCCACAACTTTCCAGAACCAGCTTGAGACCAAAAGGTCAGGCACATGAGCCATGGTGAACATGCAAGGGACAGAGGCTGGTGGTGGAGGGTCCTTTGGTCCTGGGGTTTGGGGCATGTTCTTGTAGGGGGTTTGGGATCTTGGCTTCTTCTTGGCTTACTAGCCATGTACTCTGGCTATCATACCCTACCTCCCCACAGGCTCAAAACACAGGGGCAACTAAACATGGACTGAGCCAGAAACAAACCTGTTCTCTTCATATGCAGATCACCCCAGGCATTTTTTTTCTAGCTAGCACAACTGCTCACCTCATCTCACAGGTTGGCAGAGGGGACCAGAAATCAAAATGGACAGAATATTCTTAGAAACTGGCAAAGGGATGTGGTATGCTTGTTTCAAAGCAGCGCTGTTATCCATTCTAGATCATTATTGATGTTTGAAACTCTCTGAACTATTCACAAGGCCCCAGCTCCACCCTGCCCCAGGTTACGGGATTAATAGCATGTACTAACCATTTCTTGAGGACAGAGGACACTTCTGATGCTTCTGATACACTGCTTCTCACCTCCGCAGTGACCTGATAATTTCCACAGTTTATCATCTTGGTGTGATGACTGAGATGCAGCAGAGAAGGGACATGCTTAAGGTAACTCCGCTAGTGAATTTGAGGGCAAGGATTCAAGTCCAAGTCTATCTGTGTCCAGCCTGCAGCTGTCCCTCACTGCTGCCTCCAGGGGCAGTCTCTGTCATTTGTCCAATTGTTCTAGCTATTATATTCTGGGTGCCTTGAAGTTTGGTGTGGTCATGTGACTTGTTTTGGTTAAAACCAAATTCACAACTTCTGAGCTAAGGAAATAGTGACCGGTCCAGGGCACTGTGGAAGGTCTTTCCTCATTGTCATAGTAACTAGCCATCTTGCAGACAGAGGCCACTTTATCTGCCTGGGTTCCCAAGTGAGTGGTGTGTTCAGGGCTATGAAGCAGGAGGAAGAGAGCACTCTGTGCTGTCCTATGACACTAAGATGAGGATGGGGGATAGCAAGCCATGAGATAAAAACGCTGGGCATGGTGGAGTCCTTAGAATCCCAGTTCTGGGGAGACAGAGCCCTGAAGATCCCTAGGGCTTGATGGCTGACCTGTCTGGACAAATTGGCTACCAGTAGGCTAGCAAGAGACCCTGTCTGAAAAAACTAGGTGGATGGTACCTGAGGAATGACATCTGAGGTCATCCTCTGGCCTCTACATGTGTGTGTGTGCACACTTGTACATGTACTCACACACATGAGCATTGCATATGTACATACACATGCTCACATACATAAACACTAAGCTATGTGTCCCTGAAGCATAATCTAGCTTCTCCTGACCATTAATCCTCCAGAAACACAACACACACACACACACACACACACACACACACACACACACACACTCACTCACTTATATATGAGAGCCATTATTATTAAAGATTAGAGCCATCCAACACTCTTTGGTATTCACAGGTGATCAAACCAGAGGGGGCTGAGTGAGCCTGCCACGGCAACACTTCCCTAAGTAAGGACATTTAAAAGATACTAAGGACAGTGTAACACCTGAGTCAGAAAAGGCAGAATTTTAGGTTAAAAGGACACACTTGCTTTCATAGTTGTCATTTCACTGGGGACAGGTGAGGATCATGTCTGAAGGCCATGATGAGTTAGTCATATGTGTACCGGGGACATTTTCTGGGGTCAGAAGAACTCTTGACGCCCACAGGATTCAAGCCACCCGGCAGGGAGCACTTGCGTCATTAACAGCATCTCTCTCAGGTGGGTGGTGAGAAATGCGATCAAACACAGGCGCCCCCCCCATCCTCAGGGGGAGAAAAACACCTACAGAAATAGGCTTTGCACCCTCGGCAGGGTAAAGTTGCAAACCCAAGCAGGAATACATGACACAGGTCCCGAGATTCACAGTTCCCCTCTTCCACAGTGACTAATCCATCTGTGGTATTACCTCAGTGCTCCCCTCTTTCTTACTAACAATCAGCCAGCATATCCCGCCACTCATATATGCATAAGAAGGAAAGCCACTGCACCCTGCCTTAAGGGAACAGCTGCCTGGAAACTCAGGACATCCAGGACAACCATGAGGATTATCAACTGCTGAATGAGATGTAGTAATAACAGCCCTTCATGCAAAGCTCTTAACAGTTTATAAAGAGCTCTCCTACAGTCTTTAGGGCAGCCCTGGGAAGGAGATGTTATGTAGCCATTTTGCAGAAGTAAGTAGGGCAAGTCATGGACCTTGAAGGCTGATGTGTTGGTCACAGAGAACAGATTCTGAAGTGAGTGATGTCACCAAGGGTGTCAGGGGACTTGCCAAAGGCAGGTGGCTGAGAAGCCGTGGGCTGGTTTTTATACCCTCCTCCCAGGGTTGCCAGTGGGGAAGTAGATTTGACACTGCACAGGAAGGGGGGGGGGCATGTCTTTGGTTGTCTTTTGCCACGGCATAGAGACTTCCTTGAGGAACTCACTGGGAGAAAGCCACATGTAGCTTCTTTTCACTGGACCGTGGATTCCTAGGTTGGGCAAGACTTCTTTTGCAGAGAGATACCCAGGAGACAGATCCTTGCAATGGGGTGTATCTCTGTAGAGACACCCTTTTAGAGAAGCACCTATCTCAGGGAGGGTGACACCAACTCACAAAGCACCCAGCATGGTCCCTGTCCTCTTTGTCTGGTGTGTACCAGGGGTGGGGGTGGAGGTGGGGTGGAGTGGGGGGGGGAGGGCAAGAAAAGATGAGAACCATCCAACACCTTTCTTACCTGCTGTACCTGGGCAGAGAGCAGTCCCAGGTTGTGATATGACACAACACAAAATCAGTCAGGCTAATTGATAACTACTAAATTGCTGCTATTTGGTTTGAGAGTGACTGGAAAAGCCTCAGGACTGCCAAAGTGTCACCCTGCTATAATCGCTGTGAATCTTTAAAAATTAATGTAAGCAGTTTTACTTAGAAATAGATACCTATTTGCATCACAGAAATCAACATTTGATTCACATCCTATAGCAAAGAACCAGAATCCAAATTCAAAAGAGCTAGCATGCACAGAGCACACTGCTTTAGGCTTGATTGAAACCATACAACAAAACAGAGCCATCAACACTCCAGAAGAGAACAATGACCACCTAGCAATGTCTGGCCCCATGACTGGTATGGAGGGGCTTTCACTCCTCCTGGGCTTCAGCTGTTAATAGCCTCAGTGGCAGGGGGACCTGTAGTGGTGGGCTGCCCCAGCATGCTAGCTGGAACACACTTGGGCAGCCAGCACTTATCTTGGGAATGTCTCTAGACAGCCTCTTCTTCCACCCAGGTCCCAAAGCAGTTTTGCTTATTTCCCAGTTGAAGCTGCTTTCTGGGGAGGTGTTGGCAGCTGGAAGGGAGTGACTGTAAGGGTTGGGGATCCTGGGATGAAATGTATACTAGCACATCTGGGGCTTGGCAGCTTTGCTTAGTAAAGCCACAGATCTTGCGCTCAGGCTGGTAAGCATGCATGTTATTATCTGGTGAGAGGAAGTAGCTGAGTGAATTTGGGCAAATGGTTTGATCTCTCTGGGCCTCAGTTTCCCCACATATAGTAGTGGAGGTGAGGTGTTTCAGGCTTCTAAGATTTCTACATATACATCCTTGGTCTGCAGCCATTTCTCAGACCAGGAAAGAACTTGCCTGGCCCTGTGGCACCAGGCATCTTGTCTCCAATCTCTGCTTTTCCAGGACAGCCCATGCCTGTCCCATAGTCCCAGAAGTGAATCCACCAGATGCAGACACACCATGGGGAAGCAGATCTCTCTTTTCTCCCATCCCATGGCCTTCTGCTGTGCTCCGGTGCTGCTGCCACTGCAACTGGGCAGCAGGGACAACCTCTTCTTTCCCCTGACTAATGCTTCCCATCTGCAAATGACATAGTATTTGCCCAGAAGAATTTTCTAGCAGTGGCCCTTGTCAGGTCCTTCTCCCCTCAGAGAAGGGACAGGGAGGACACCTGTGCATGGTTTGAAATCACCCGTCTAGGTTAAACTTCTAACGAGTTGGCTTCTGGAGAAAGGGAGTCTCTACTTCTTGGGAGGGTGATTGTCTGGGGTCCCTGGCCCTGGGTTTGAGGAGAGAAGACAGATACCCCTCCTTTGTCCCCCTTCACTGTGCAGTGGGTCTGTCATTGCCCTGAGCTGGACTGGGTGACTCTGAGATCTTCCTTCCCAATCTTAGTGCCAGGTGGGTTCCCGTCAATGACCTCTTTCTCTCTCCCTCTCTGGGGGCCCTCACAACCCCCCTGCCTCTTCTCCTATTGTGTTCCCTGGGGTGGTCTTTCTAGAAGGACAATGGGGGTACTCACCGGCTCGACACGGCTGCTGTGCAGGCTGCAGGTTCCCCTCTGCCTCTGCGCTCCCACATTCACACATTATCCTGTGAAAACCTTGCTATTCGCGTGGGGCTTTGAAATCACTGCTTGGGAGCTGCGCCTCTGGTAGGTTCTCTGTCCTTCCCGGCTCAGAGGCTTCCACCTGTCTCCCAGAGGTGGGGGCTAGAGGCAGCCACTTATGTGGTCACTGGCCTCCAAAGAGCCCTAGAGTATCCCGTTCTCTTGCTTCAGTCTCTGGAAAGGAACATCAAGACCCAAGAGGAAAGTGGATCACTTGGCACCCACTACTAGTGTCAGAGCTGGGATGGGGACCCATAAGACTTTCACCCCACTGAGATGCCCTGAGAGGACTGAGCAGGCTGCCTGTGTTCTGTCCAGGTTTGACCACAGTTAGACAAGGGGCCCAGGAGGCTCACAGCTTTCCAATGACAAGTGGCAGAGGGTCTAAGCATGGGCATTCATGTGAACATGTGTTAGTATGTGTGTATGTTCGTATACACAGTGTCCTTCAAGTACTTGGCCTGTGAGTTTCTGGGTTCAGGATCTCACAAAACATCTTGTGAGGCAATTGAGAAAGCCACATGATTGGGTAGGACCTATAGGCTCAAGTCATCCTGGGGACAGGCCTGGGCTAGCTCTCAGATAACCTTGGGAAAGATCAATGTGGCAGGTTGAATGTAAAAATGGCCTTAGTCCTCAGGCCAATGTGTGTCTATACCTGCAGAGAGGGTTGGAGTTGCTCTCCCAAGTCCTCAAAACTGGTTGCCCTGTGACTTCCTATGCCAACAGGAAGTGGGAGTGATCAGTCCCAACATGAGACATAGGAGACGAGGAGCTTTGCAGCTAGCCCTGGACATGCCTGGCTTCCCTGCTGGAGGACAATGAACATGACATCATCCATTGTCCCCAGTGAGGCCCCACACATGCAGCCCTGGTTGGCAAGACTGTGGAGCTGGCCTTTCACTGAACACAAGTGCATGAGATAGTTCCACCAAGTCCAGGTCAGACCAGACCTGGCCAGGCAACAGGAGACTGGGGACAAAAATGAATGTTCTCTGTGATGTAGCAGAGGGTCTGCCTCTTTATTATAGGTATAGGTTTGAGTCTAGAGGGCACGTGATAAGATTTCTAGACTTTTGGTTCATAATTCATGTGTTTCCATTAGTTTGGCTATTTGTCCCTGTGCTTTTCCAATCTTGGTCTCAACAATTCACACTCTTACAGTCCCTCCTCTTTCTCGACAATTGGACTCCTGGAGCTCCACCTGGGGCCTGGCCAAGGATCTCTGCATCCACTTCCATCAGTTATTGGATGAGAGTTCCAGCACAACAGTTAGGGTGTTTGGCCACCTGATCATGAACCAAAAGCTGTGGAGCCTCTGGCTGGATCAGGCCCTCTGGATAAGTGAGACAATTGAATAGCTTGAACTGTTTGGGAGGCACCCAGGCAGTGGGACCCAGACCTGTCCTTAGTGCATGAGCTGGCTGTTTGGAACCTTGGGCTTACACAGGGACACTTTGCTCAGCCTGGAACGTAGGGACTGGACCTGCCTGTACCGAATCCACCAGGTTGAACTGAATCCTCACAGGAGTCTTGGTCCTGGAGGAGATGGGAATGGAGGGGAAGGGCTGGGGGGAAGGTGGGGGGGGGGGCGAGAGGGGGGAGGACAGGGGAACCCATGGCTGATGTGTAAAATTAAAACACAAATATAATAATAAAAAAGATAAAAACAAAGATTTCTAGACTTACATCCCTGAGTGAGGAATTAGACCAGGGATACATGGGTAGTGATAGACAGGGACAGTTATTAGTAAGAGAAAGGTTCTTCTGAGAATGGAATTTGGATAGTCACCTGGGACAGCTCAGAGGCTCAAAAGTGTCGAGCAGTGCAACATTAGGGCCCTTTAAGGGCCTACCTTACCCACATTTGTCATGGGTATATGGTGCTACTCTGTTCCTTACCTGTAGCCTGGGTAGGGAAGTTCCCAGCCTCTGCCCACTGGCTTCTCATGTTAATCTTGATGCCTCTTTCCCCATGTCCAAATTTCCTGGGATAATCTTTGGGGTAGCCTGATCATTTAATACCAGCAACCATAGGCACTGTCTGGGGCTTAGGAAACAGACACTCCTGAGCATCGCTTGTTGGCATGCTAGTCCCTGAGCTAAGGAAGAACCAAGATCTCTGACCTTCAGCCCTCCTGTGTCTCTCACTCTCTTTGTTGTGGAATATTATTTTAAGATGTGTTACATTTCTTTTTGCTGTGGAACATTTGTTTAATGATGCAAAGATGTGTTGCATTCTTTTATGTTGCATTTGTTTAACTCTGTGAACCTGTGTTACTTTGCCTGTCTAAAACACCTGATTGGTCTAATAAAGAGCTGAATGGCCAATAGCTAGGCAGGAAAAAGGATAGGCAGGGCTGGCATGCAGAGAGGATAAATAGAAATCTGGGAGGAAAAGAAGAGAAAGCAAGAGAACAAGGAGAGAAGGATGCCAGGGGCCAGCCACCCAGTAGCACAGCCAGACACGGAAGAAGAAGGAAAGAAAAGAAATACAGAAAGAGAGAAAGGTAAAAGCCCAGGAGCAAAAGGTAGCCAGAATAATTTAAGAAAAGCTGGCTAGAAACAAGCCAAACTAAGACCAGGCATTTATAATTAAGAATAAGCCTCCATGTGTGATTTATTTGGGAACTGGGTGGCAGGCTCCCCTCAAAGAGAAAAAAAAGTCTCTTCCTCCTTATCATTGCAATGAGTTGTGCCCCCATCTCATCAAGGTGGGGGTTAATGTCATAGGACACTCACTGAAGGTCAACACCACAGGCTGTCACAAGCCATTGCCTACAACTTTTATTACCCAAGAGAAACCTTATCTGTGTTCCTGCATTGAGACCATTGTCCAGCCTGCACCCTTCCTTCACTCTTCTCAGCCCTTTGCTACCCCTTCCCTCCAAGCCTCAGCTGTTTATTCCTTGGCATCTAGCTCTTCTCCCCGGGAATTTGTGAGATTCTATGACAGGCACCTAATAAATTTGAATATATTTTCACCTGCTAATCTGTCTACTGTCTGCTGACTTGAAAGATTCTGGAAACTTCAGAGGTGAGAGAAGAGAGAGATTTCCCTTTCCCCTACAGGACACCGAAATTTCAGAACAGGACTAGAGCCAGGCATGGTGGTGCATCCCTGTCACCCTAGTACTTAGGAGATGGAGGCAGGAAGATCAGGAGTTCAAGGTCATCCTCAGCTACAAGGGATTTGAGGCCAGCCTGGGAAACAGCCAGGGAACAAGCCAGGAAACAGCATTCCTACATGCTTCCTGCCTCCAGATTCCTGCCCTGATTTCCTTCTATGATGAACTAGGAGCTGTAAATTACAATAAACCCATTCTTCTCCCAAGTTGCTTTTGGCCATGGTGTTTATCATAGCTACAGGACAAAACAGAGCCTCTTCTCTCTGAGTCCCAGTTTCCTTTTGTGAGAGATGGGCTGAGGATGTCTCTCTCATTATTGTTGAACATTCAGTCTCTGTGGACAGTGCAGTGGAGGCACTGTCACATGTTGGCTGCCCACTGCCCTTTTACGTCCTAGTACTGTGATTACTGTACTAGAATGTATGTGAGTGGACTTAAGAACCCTATTTGTAAAGACCACAGCACTCTCAGGGCCCTCTGGTGACTGTCATGGGTAGTGACTGTCATGGGATGTGTCACCAGAGTTGTGACTGTGGGGAGGGAGCTTCAGACTAGTGGCTACTGCAAAATGGAAGTTTTTGAATCTTCTCCTCCTTCTTCTTCTTCTTCTTCTTCTTCTTCTTCTTCTTCTTCTTCTTCTTCTTCTTCCTCCTCCTCCTCCTCCTCCTCCTCCTCCCTCTCCTCCTCCTCCCTCTCCTCCTCCCCCTCCTCCTCCTCCCCCTCCTCCTCCTCCCCTCCTCCTCCTCCCCCTCCTCCTCCTCCCCCTCCTCCTCCTCCCCCTCCTCCTCCTCCTCCTCCTCCTCCTCCTCCTCCTCCTTCTTCTTTTGCCCTTATCGCCCTTCCTTATTGCAGGTGGAAAGGAGATGCTCGAGGGCTGAATCAACAGTTGGCGAAGTGCTTGCTTTACAAATACAGAGACCCGAGTTTGGTCCCCAGGGTCCATGTTAAAAATAAAGTCCAGCATCATGGCGCATGATTATTGCCCAGGCCTGGGGCGATGTAACAGACAGATTAGTCTTGGTAGCCTAGTCTACTTGGTGAGTTCCAGGCCAGTAAAAAGCTTCTGTCTCAAGGAGGAGGGAGAGGAAGAGAAGAAGGAAGAGGAGGAGGAGAGTACCTGAGAAACAACATCAGAAATTGTCCTCTACATGCATGCACATACATGTACAAGCACACTCATACACACCCTAGCACCAATATGTACTTGTGTATACATCAAACACATATGCACACACACACATGAAATAAAAAGAACTGTTTAAACATAGACACTTCATGAAGCAGTGCCAGGAGCTGGGGTCACACTAGTGAGAGAGAGGCTCTTTGGTCTTTGTAGATTCTCCAGCTGGAAACAGCCTTGGGGATCTGAAAGGAGCCATGGTCATGCTGTTGAATGGCACCAGGACCATGCCCATGTTGTCCATTGTAAGGATTCTGGGAAAAGACAAGAGGAAAGAAGAGGGGGCTGGAGAGCAGTGAGGGACTGCTGTGGTCTGAAAGGCCCTGTTATAGAGCCCCTTTGTATAATACAGTGTCTTATATTTCCATCTCTCCCATTGCTTAACCCAGACAGCCTTTTCTTGGGCTTGGGTGGCTTGCTTGTTTCAGTTCCAGCAGGCAGTCTGGTGTCCATTTGCTGTCTCCCACACACCCAGGAGTGCTGGGGACACACACCAGGGTTGGGCTGTGCATGCTTTCTGTGCTGCTCCCATTTTCCTCAGGTGGGGGAAGTTACCTTTCAGGATTAGAGTTGGGGGGGCAACTAGAGGCTGAACTGACAGTTGGCCTGTCCACTAACTTTAGAATTGACTTCTCAGCAGTAAGCATGTAAGTGGAACAACAGAATGGAAAAAATGCACCCTTGGATGTAGTTTGTTCAAATTAAAAGACACCTAGAGTCAAAGGAAAAACATTTATGAATTTAAAAAGCACATTAATAAAAACCAAAGGGAAGCTTAAGAGTGAAGAGGAGGGAAAAATGAGTGTTCATCTTGGCCTAGTGGTTATGCCAGGGTCAAGGTCTCAGTTGTTTCATATGGAAGCAAAGCTACCATTGCAGAGGTACTTCCATGTCATTGAAATGGGCATTCTGTCAGCTATTCCTTGTCAAGATCAGCTCTATCTTTGTATGAGTGTCTAGGGGGAACATTACTGGGGGTGGTGTGCTGGACTGGGATGTTGGTGTCTGGGCTGGTGCTGTTGACAGGTCCATCGGTCATGTTGACAGGTCCATCGGTCATGTTGACAGGTCCATCGGTCATGTTGACAGGTCCATCAGTCATGTTGACAGGTCCATTGGTCATATGGACATGTTTATTGGTCGTATAGACAGGTCTATTGGTCATGTTGACAGGTTCATTGGTTGTATGGACACGTTCATTGGTCATATAGACAGATCCACTGGTCATATAGACAGGTCTATTGGTCATGTTGACTGTGTTGCTACTGAACTTGGTTGAGGCCATGGTCATGCTCTGAAAGACAAAGGACAGGAAGGCATCAGTGTCCTTTGTAGTGAACTTCAAGAAAGGCAGTAACTTCTTTCCCTTCCCCTTTCCATGCCTGGGGTAGACCCTCTCTCGTTGATGCTGGGCTTAGTCACATGACTTTCTTTGGCTAAGGAGATAGTAGTAATGGGGATATAAGCAGAGACCTGTGACACATTTGCCTGCTGTGGCTTGATCTTTCTTGCTGGAACCGAGAGCAGGCAGGATTGACCTGACGAATCATGAAATAAGTGGCCCAGTTTTTTTCCCTGTTCACACCCAGTTTGCTAACTGCCAAACACATGTGTGTATATGCAAGACCACCCAACCACTGGGTATCTCAGCAACCATCTGTCAACTTGGCAATCCCAGAGGACCATGAGCTAAGTGCCTGTTGTATGAGCTATTCCATCTTAGGGCTGGATTTCTGAAGTTACCAATGGATAAATGATATTTAAAGTAAAATTTAAGCCTAACAACAAGTGTCATGTTAGGGTTAGACCCACACAGAAGGGCCTGTGTCTATACAACCCTGTGATAAGTAAGACTGTGTATCTATTTCTGTGTGTGTGTGTGTGTGTGTGTGTGCGCGCGCACGCGCACAAGTGCATGGGTGTACAAGTGACTGTGTGTACACGTGTGTGGAGGCCAGAGATTGACACTGTGTGTCTTCTTCAGTTGCTCTGCACTTTATTTTTGAGACAGGGTCTTTCACTGAGTCACTAGAGCTCAATGATTGGCTAGATCAGCTGGCCAATGAGCTCCATCTGCCTGTCTTTGTTCCACCTTCCCTGACTGCCAGGGCTGAGGTTACAGACATATGCTGCAGAACCTGCCTCTTGATATGAGTGCTGGGGGATCTGAACTCAGGTCCTCATGCTTGGACAGCCAGCACTATACAGACTGAACCATGTCTTCAGCCCTTAGTAAGGTCCCTTGCCTACACTGAAAAAAGCTTCTAAAAATCTTATGGGCTTGGTCCAGGAGAGGCCTGATTTCAAAATGGGTGTTGGTAGATTTAGAGAGAGGTCTGTTTAGAACACAACCAAAGATGAGGCTTTTGTCAAGTTGGAAAAGCCATAATCTGGTACATAAAGCATCCCCAGAGATTTTGAGGGACTTACATTAGCAAAAAGCCCATTAAATAGGAACTGATGTGACTCAAAGTACAAATATGATTAGGTAATTGCCTCTCTCTCCAAAGATGGAAAGGTGGACTCTTTCTTATGAGAAAGGGAAAGTTGTTGACAGTAGAGACGAGAGACTAGAGGTCAAGACCCCAGGGAACAGTGGATCAGGGAGATGCATCCAGGAAGCAGTACAAAGTAATGGCAGGTCCTTCCTCAAAGCCAAAATAATTCCTAACCAAGGAATGTTCTCTGCCCCTATGGGGGTCATATTACTTCTCAGGATTAAATAAAAAATTACTTTATTTTGTATGTATGGGTGTTTTGCCTGCACTTGTGACTGTATACTATGTGCGTGCCTGGTACCTGCAGAGTGCAGAAGGGAACATCAGATCTCTTGGGATTGGAGTTACAGGCAGTTGTGAGCTGTCATGTGGGTGCTGGGAATTGAATCTGGGTCCTCTAGTCAGTGCTTTTAACCACTGAGCCATATCTCTAGACAGCTCCATAGGATTTTAGAATTTTATGGAGCAGTGACCATCTTGAGCCTCTTATAAGGTCTTTATTGAATGGGAGAGAATATTTGACTTATCTGGTTCTTGTCTCACTAGACTCTGTTGGGTATGTTAACAGAACTTGTTTTTATTGTTATTGCTATTTTTTTTTGAGACAGAGTCTCATGTAATCCAGGTTGGCCTCAAACTTGCTAAGTAGCCAAGGATGACATTGAATTTCTGATTCTCCTGCCTCTACCTTCCAAGTTCTGGGATTACAGGTGTGTACCACCATGCCTAGTTTATGCAATGCTGGAGATCAAATCCAGGGCTCTTTGTATGCCAACAAAACTCTCATCCTACATTCTCAGCCCCCAAATATTTTTAGTTTCTAGGTTGCTGTGTCAACAAGATCCATATTCCAAAAGTGTACTGTGGACTTCAAGCATGGTGATGGAACTGGATGGGATGCTTGGGACTCCTGGGATGGGGATAAACATGTTTTTTTTTTTTTTTTTAAAGAAGATTGGGTCCATTTGAGATCAATTGAAGAGAAATTCATGTATCACCACCATACAAGTAGACGATACTCAGAACCAAGAACCAAATAAACCAGTGCTTCTCAACCTAATGCTTGGGCCCTTTAATACACTTCCTCGTGTTGTGGTGACCTCCAACCATAAAATTATTTTGTTGCTACTTCATAACTATAATTTTGCTACTGTTATGAATTGTAATATAAATATTTGAAATGTGACCTCCAAAGGGGCCATGACCTACAGGTTGAGAACTGCTGAAGTAAATGCTTGCTGTTTGAAGGTATTTGGTTTTGAGGTAGTTTGCTATTCACCAAAACTTATCTGATACACCCCATTCACTCCTCACTTTTTGTAGACTCTAGTCACCTCTTGCTAAACCTCCCCAGAGTAGGCTCTGATTCCTGGAATAAAGTCCAACACTCACCTCTAAATGGGTCAAGCAGACAGCCTGGCACCCAAAACGTGAGATCATACAGGTGATGATGAATTCCAGGAGGGCGAAGGGGAGGAGACCCCCAGAGATTGCCTTCAGACAACCCTAGGGGCAGAGGGGAAATGGAGGCATCTCAGTCTTTAGGGTTGACTTGGTGACAGTCTACATTCATAGCTCTCCTGAAGTCAATGCCATACGCCTCCTCTGGAATACTGGGGATCCCCTCTGTGTGTGGTGTCTTGGTGTAGATGCCACCTTTATGCACCTTTGCCACATCCATTCAGTGCACCTCAACTTCCACCTGTCGGCCACTGCATTTCTTTATTGTGGACTTTCATGGCCTCAGGAGCCCACTTCACTGTTTATACCACAAGCCTGAAGGTCAAACAATCCTCTGGAGAGGTCTTCCATTGATGACTAGTAAGGGTTGGTGTGTAAGTACCCTAGATTCTTTGCCCCGAGTTCATGTTTACTTCTTCTCTCTACAAAACTACTCCTTTTAAAGTTTACTTCTGAGATGACCCCTAACTGTGATGTACCCTAACAAGTATCCTGACTGTGAACCTGTATGAGGGGCTGAGGTCCTTACTGTGAGTTGGTGATGCACCAGTGGTGATGTATCATCTGCTCTGCTTGGCTTCTGGCTGTCTTAGCTTGATCTCTGTGGTCTTGCCTGAATGAGAGCTTTGAGAGCAGGACTGAGCTCAGTGTGCTTCCTGCTGTGGCCTTACCCATAGTGCACTGTGGAGGCAGAGTTCTAGGAGTACTTCTCCTCCCCACACTTCTCCTTCAGCAGAAGATGGGACCCCAGGGTTTGGCTTCAGGCCTATTGGAATCTTAAATTTCTGTTCTACATGGCCACAGTCTACTTCTTTGTCAGTTCATCCTGTTGCCTAGGGCTGGACTCAGATGCCAACAACCTTGCCTGGTTTCCTGCCATGTCCTATCAAGGCCAACTTCTGTCAGTTGAACTAGGCTCCTTCTGGGGCCTACAGGGAAGCTCTCCTTTTGAGGACTTTCCTCATCCCTGTAGATAGGTTTCCTTGGTCTGCTTGATTAGTCCTGAAAGAGGACCAGGTCGCAGCTTGAGACAAGCAACCACATCTCCACCCCCAGATCATTTGCCTCTTAATCTCAGAGTCATCACTGTAGTGTAAGGAACATTGTGATTGTCTTAGCAATTGCAGGATTTTGGAGGAAGTTATATAATTTATGGATCATACTAGGATGGAATTCTGTTGCTATTCCCTCCTGCTCGAGAAACAACTGTGCAAGCTCTCTTAATCCTGAAGAAGTGTTGGGACCCATCAGCTGTAATGCTCACCGTTAGTAAATTATTATCAGAGTGGGAAACACACAGATCTACAATGATAATAATGATGCCCAAAAGGGAGAAGATGGAACTGATGACATTCATGCCGACGTTGGTGCTCACCTAAAGGACACAAAGGGAGGGGAATGTCAGCTCAGCATTTGGAAGGACTCAGGACGTAGGCCAAGAGGAGCAGGGCAGAAAGGAGAGGGCCAGGCTGGTTGGAGCAGAAGCCTGTTAGTTTACCCCAGAGTAGTGAGATAATGATTGCTCATGCCATGTCTCTTTAGGGCAGGAACCACCCATTGGGAGAATATCAACACCTGGCTAAGCAGCTGAGGGAAGCAATGAGATTTGGAAGGCTGTTTGGAGGCAAGGTGAGGTTGCTGGCCTGCTCTGCAGAACAACCAGGGACACCAAGCTTGCCCTGAGAAGAGACAGTAAGAAGATAAGGTGTGGTTGATATATTGTGCAATTGTGCACCCCAATAAATTTATCTGGTGGTCACACTATAAACATCCAGGCATGACGACATACACCTTAAATCCCAGGAAGTGATGACAGGAAGCAGAAAAGTATATAAGGCATGAAGACTAGGAACTAGGGGCTTTTAGGCTTTTTAAGCTTTTAGGCTTTTGAGCAGCAGTTCAGCTGAGATCCATTCGGACGAGGATTCAGAGACATTCAGTCTGAGGAAACAAGATCAGCTGAGAAGTTGGCAAGGTGAGGTTGGATGTGACTTGTTCTGCTTCTCTGATCTTTCAGCATTGACCCCAATACCTGGCTCTGGGTTTGTTTTTATTAATAAGATCTTAAGATTCGTGTTACAATATGGACGCTGAGGGTGAGACTGGGGCTGGAGCCTGGGTTGACAAGTTTGCCTGGGGAAGATTTTCAGATGTGGGGGCTCTGCTTTACCATGTTGAGATGTCAACAAGCTTTAATTGTTTACTGCTTGTCTCTACTCAGTCGGCTTCCTTTAGTGGGGTTCTGGGGAGGAAAATAAATAAGAATCAACATGTCGTATTTGGGCTGAGTCTGGGGCAGCTGTCAGACATAGAAAGTGAAGCAGAGATTTCAATTAGAAGTCAGACATCTGAGCAAGATGGAGTCTGGAGAGGCCCAGGAATGCCATACCTCTTCCTTGGCAAGGGCAACGGGTTTCCTGGATGATGTAGGTAGTGTTTAACCAGTCTTGTTGGGATATTGAAGGACTGTTAGGTTTCTGCCCTTACTCCAGTTGCATGACTGTACATGCGTAGTTCAGGAGTTAAGCAAAGGGTCTTACATCTTATGTCATCAGTGTTCACTGGCAACTATGTGCGAGCTGTGTGTTTACACTATCAGCTCTTGCGTGGTGTAGCTCTGTAAGACCTCCTGTGCATGTTTACCGGGAACCCTTAAAAAGCTGGATGCAGACCCCACACACACACTCTCTCTCTCCCATTCTGCTCTGCTCTCCTCCCACCTTCTCTCTCTCTGTAATGCTTTCCTACCTAGGCCTGGTTCTCATCTCCCGCTTCCTCCTAATAAAGCTCTGAATACTGATACTGGGCTCTGTTGTGACCATGACCTTTCCACGTGGTAACCAGCATTGTAACCAGTGCCGTTTATCATTCATTTCAAGGACAATGTGAGATGACTTGATGTTGGGAAATTGAGGGGGTGCTCCTTTTGTAAGACAGACCCAGGTAGCAGAAATTGGACTTGCAGACCAGGGATTAGGAATCTGGAAGTGCTTTTGTGAATAACCCTGCCCTTTATCTACCACTTTCCTTAAACATAGAAGCCATGTAGAGGCAGTAAGGGGAAGGAGGTCCTGGAACCAGCTCTGCATTTATGCCAAGGCTCCATAAGGTTGCAGCTCAGGTCAACAGACAACCAGGCTCTTCTCTGGCTGTTGATATGAGGAATACCACTTACAACAATCAAAACTGTAGATATGTTAGGTATGCTTTCCAGATCATATAGAGATATATTTTAGATAGATAGATGGTCTTCAACCCTTTCAAAGACCTACAGAATAATGGTATTTAAAATGTTTTGTTAACATAAAGTTTTTCATCACAATGAGACACATCTGTTCCTGGCAGTATCAATTTACTTCAGAAATGATGGACACTGAAGAAACTCCTTATGAAGTTTGCATTCATTGTGGCAAGATTAGCCATGGGCAAAGAAATTGTTCTTGCTTTTGCTAGTGTTGTGCAGCCTAGACATTCAGGACCCACAGGAAAGTGACTGTTGAAGTTTGCCAAAACAAGTCAGGAAAGTTCTTCAAATTCTTGCTTCACAGAAGAGCCTATCAGATATTCTGCTGGATACAGAGGAAAGTGACTGATGAATTTTGCCAAAACAAGGCAGGACAGTGCTGTGGGATAATGCTTTTGTACACTGGTTTAATAAAATGCTGATTGGCCAGTAGCTAGGCAGGAAGTATAAGTGGGGCAAGCAGACAAGGAGAATTCTGGAAAGAGGAAGGGCTGAGTCAGGAGTGGCTAGCCAGACACAAAGGGAGCAAGATGACAAGGCAGAACTGAGAAAAGGTACCAAGCCACTAAACATAGATAAGAATTATGGGTTAATTTAAGTGTAAGAGTTTATCAGTAATAAGTTTGAGCTTGTGGTTCAGCAGTTATAATTAATATAAGCTTCTGAGTGATTATTTTATAAGCAGGATATGAGAATGCAGGGGCCTGGCAGGACTGGAGAAACCTTCCAATTACAGGACAGCCCAAAATTCCTGCTTCATAGAAAAGTCTGCCGATACTCTAGGCCTATAGGCTGAAGATGGATGCCCAACGTTGCAGAGGAACTTTGGGTGACTGTCCAAGCAGCCAAATGTCTCTGTTGTTAGATAATATTACATCCTTCTGGGTCTTTGATAAGAGTTGAAGACTAGATAGTTATAGTTGCAGTTTTCTTTAATTATGATAGAAAGTAAATTAAAACTTTGGAGTCACTATGAAGGATAGTAAAATGCTTTCTCTGAATTTGTTAAATGTAAATAGACTGAATATTATAAATTAATTCTTACTTGATAACTGTTTTTGTTGTATGTAGTTATACTATGTTAGAGTTAAAAATCTTTCTTTTTAGACAAAAGGAGGGAAAACCGGCAACAACAGTCCATATTGCCTAGCTTAGGAGAGATAGGCATTGTGGTACCCTGCCAGTCACCCTGGAATACACCCCTCCCATCTGTCTAAGAGCTATGGTAGCTACTTCTAGTCTATTGAAAACAAACAAGTTAACTCTGGTCAGACTTACACTCACAGCATCCCCCCACCCTCCGCAACTGAGGCCCTCCTCCAAGGAATACCAGAACTCTGGCTGTCTAATGCCTGTGTGAACCAATACCAAGTCCCTCTCCTGGACCATCCTCGAGTATTGTTTGAAAAACCCATCACTATCAATCATGCTACTCTTTTGACTGATAATGACCAGCAGGGGCTCGTCCATGACTGTCTCCAGGTGATAGCCCTCTGAAAGATCCTGATGCAATGCTCTACACAGGTGGGAGTAGCTTAATTAAAGATGAAACCAGGTTCATGGGGCTGCAGTAATTATTTTAAATGAAATTATTTGGTCCTAAAGCAGGTACCTCATCCCAGAGAACAGAACTGACCAATCTGCTTCTACTACCACACATGTCCATGTATGATCTGTAGAGAAACAGGGCTTCTCATCACCAGGGGAGAGGACACTGAAAACAAAGAAAAAAATCTTGGTCCTCCCAGAGGCGATGTGGCTTCCCCTACGAATTGGTATCTTCCACTGCCAAGGACATAAAAAGATGACTCCCCTGAGGCAGGAGGTAGAGCCACTGATCTGGCTGCCAGAAGCGTGGTCTTAAGACCAATGGCGCCTATTGATATTCTGTTGAATTCCTGTGATATACCTTGACCTGAGACTCCATGGTACAGCCAAGAGGAAATAGAGGATGAAAGTAATAAAAAAGGACAGCTTGAACACACAAGTTGGGGAAAAGATCATTCTCCCAAGAAGCAACCATCAGGATTCTGGTAACTGGTCTTTCTTAGGCTACTCATCTGGGGTCCACAAAACTTTGAGTTGCTCAAACCAAGGTGTGTTATACCTAGACTGGCGTAGGATATCTCACTCAAATGCCAGTTTTGTGCTCAAGTAAATGCAAAACTGAGATCCCTTACCCAGGAAGGGTACAAATGAGAAGCCAACACCCCTGGGAACTCTGGGAAAACAGACTTCACGGAGATCCGGCTTGCAAGGGGAGGAGGACACAAGCACATGCTAGTTTTTATACATATCTTTTCCAGATGGGTAGAAATGTTCCTCACCCAGACTAAAACTCATCAAATAGTAGCTAAAAAGCTTCTCTAGGAACTAGTCCCCCAATTTGGCCTCTCTCTAGCAATGTGGTTTGACAATTTCCTGGCTTTCATAGCCAAAATCTTCTAAGTAATAGCTAAAGCTTTAGGTACAGTTTGGAAACTTCTTTGTGCATATAGATCTCATAATTCTGGGCAGGTAAAATGAATAAACAGGACATTTAAAAAACAAACAAACAAACAAACAAACAACCCTAATCAAACTCTCATTATAGTCCAGTGAAGGGTAGCTAGACCTCCTTCCTACATTTTATTTTGGGTCATGGGCTCCCTGCACTACCCATAGGGAGGGATTCACCCGCTATGAGATTATGTTTGGAAGGCCTTCCCCACTGCTCCCCCAGCTCAGAGACCAGCAGTTGGAAAGACTCTCTAACCATTCCTTTTTCAAGACACTATAGGCCTTCCAATCCTTCATAAAGGCTGTCCATTAGACTATCAGAGAGACCCAGCCAGCCTCCAAGTCCACCACCAGCATCTCCTTGTTCAAGCCCAGTGATACTGTCTGGGTCAAACAGATAGCCAAAGGGGCTCTGAAAACAACTTGGAAAGGACCCTACATGCTGATTCTCTCCACTTTGATGGTCATGAAGGGAGTGACATTATGTCACAGACCCACCACACCCAGGAAGGCAGTGGCATTATGTCACAGACCCACCACACCCAGGAAGGCAGTGGCATTATGTCACAGACCCACCACACCCAGGAAGGCAGTGGCATTATGTCACAGACCCACCACACGCAGGTCAAGAAAGCAGAAGCCACTGATGATAATGATGCTCCAGACTGTGGCCATCAAAATGACGCTTTCTCTGGGCCCTGGCCCTGCACTCCCTGCCTCTTTGCCTCCTCCCCAGTCTTGTGTACATGAGTAGAGGGTCATAGCCCAACCCCCACCACCCTCAGGTCCAGACCTGGGAACCAAAGAGGAAGACAGATACAGGGGAGGTGACAGAGTGTCTGCAGACCAGCAACCCATATTCCATCTTGACCATTGCTCACTGATGACCGCTTCAAATGTCTGATTGTATTGGAGAAAGATGTGAGAGTTTGCCTTTTGAGATAGGAATACAGAGTTTAAAATTCTATGCATGTCCTGAGGCTGGGCTCCCTAGTTACCAAGAACAAGGGAGTTCCCATTGTGAACACTGAGGTTGTGAAACAGATTGCATTAACAGTGGGGTCCCGCACTTTAAATTACATGGCCAGTTATGTAAAATAAATATTTATTCAGTCAAATGAATGGTCCTTAGGGCAAACTCTACTGCTTTAAGACCCACAGGTCATCAAAGAAATGGCATTGTGACTTACCAGGTAGCTGCTGGCATCCTTTGCAGCCCAGACTGAGAGGAATCCAGAGATGATAAACTACATAGACATAAAAAAAAGTGTCTTTAATTTCCAAACATCTTGTTTCCCAGGCAGTAAACTGTGAGCTTCCTTTGACATTGTCACGGTCCCAGACTTTGAGTACTATGTATGTGGCAGTCAGATTCCTACAGGTCGTGTTGGATGCCCTAAGTCATTCATCATTACCACTGTCTGATGAGGTCTCCTCAAGCTCACGGTGGGCCATGCCATTGTTCAAACTCACTCACTGATGACACTGTCCTATTCTTGAATATGATCTTAACCTGGGAAGTTAGGGGCAGGGTAGAATGGTAGTCATTGTACTGAGGCTGGGAGAGAGGACATTGGGGCTCCTGTTTCATAACTTCACTAATTCAACTAGCTGTGCTCCTAGACAAGCTTAAGAGTCCTAACAAGAGTAAAAACAAACCCTGTTTTTACAGAGTTGATCTCTCTGAATTACTGCTGAAGCTGGTTCCCTCTCATCTGTAAAATGACTATTGTAGCAGCAATAGTTCCTACTCCTATTACTTTATTTTATACTACTGAGGATAGAACCCAGGCCCTTGTATGTGCTGGGCAAATACTTTACCGCTGAGCCACATCCCCTGGTCCTTTCTTTCTTTCTTTAGGGATCACTGAGATGAAACACTTCTAAATGGCCAAGTGTACTACCCTTGTACAGTCAGGAGGGAGCTCTGAACTGGATGGTCTGAAATCCTAAAAAAATAAGCTCCTCCTAGATCATTGAATTCAGAGACTGAAACCCAGGCCCTCAGGAGGGGCTCCAAAGCCAGCTGATATGACAAGAGAGTGGAGCAGAGCTGTATGTGCTTCAGTGGTGTCTTCACTGGTAGATGACATGAGAGCCTTCCCAGAACTCCAGCAGCTCTGAAAGTTACTAGAATTAATAAGACAGTTTAGTTATTTCACAAGATAGAACATCAGTGTGCAGATGTCAATTGTTTAGCTGGGGGAGTGGTGCTGAGGCAGGCTGATCTCTGTTAGTTCATGGCCAACCTGGTCTATAGTGAATTCCAGGCTAGCCAGGGGCTGTTACCTAGTGAGATCCTGACACACACACACACACACACACACACACACACACACACACACACACACGGCTGGAGAGATGACTCAGTGGTTAAGAGCACTGACTATTCTTCCAGAGGTCCTGAGTTCAACTCCCAGCAACCACATGGTGGCTCACAACCATCTGTAATGAGATCTGGTGCCCTCTTCTGGCCTGTAGAGATACATGCAGACAGAACATTGTATACATAATAAATAAATAAATAAATAAATAAATCTTTAAAAAGAAAGAAAGAAAGAAAGAAAAAAAGTCAACTGCATAGTCACAGCCATCAATGAGCAGTTTGAGAATGTCCTTCAAAATTTGTTCATACAAGCAAGGAAAAATAATTAGGGAATAATGTAAAACAGTCATACAAATTAAAAAATATCTAATTTAAGTGTGTATATGTGTGAGTGTCATGGCTCAGAGAGCCCTGACAAACACAAGCTCTGCAAAGCTTAGCAGTTAACAATTGCTGGGGGAAAGAAAGGATAGGCCATGGGCCTAAGGGAAAAGCTGCTATTATTCTGCTAAAGGAAAAGAGCAATATGACTCCTAATGACATATTGTAAACCTATAGACCAGAGCCTCAGTTAAGCCTCATCAGAGAAGTCTTTTCTTGCAGTAGATGGAAGTTAACATAGAGATCCAAACTGGACAACGTGCAGAGAGTGAGAGGCTTTGGAGCACCCAGCCTTCGGTGGGACATCATCAGAGCCCTGCTCCCTTCAAGGCTCAGGGATCTTTGTGGAAGAGGAGGCAGAAAGACTGTAGGAGCCGGAGGGGATGGAGGACCAAGGAAACAGTGTCCTCCAGCCACAGCCGGACTGAGGCACAGGTGAACTTGCAGAGACTGTAGACGGATGTGCTCATAGGACACAGGTTCAAGGAACGAGGGATCTCTGCACTGAGAAGGGGAAGTGGACATGGGGTCCCAGCCTTAACAAAGAAGCTATTTGTAGTTGCTACCTGTTGGCACAGGGAAAGTCAGTGTTCTCCAGTGAGGTCTCACTGAGTGTACCAACCACACTTCAGGGAGTCCCTATGCACAAGAGTAGTTGGCCAACACAAAACAAACTCTTTTTTTTTTTGGGTGGGGACCTTTTTGTTTCCTTTTTGGCAATTTTTTTGTCTTATTGTTTTTTGTCTTGATTTTCATTTTTATGTTTTTTTTTTGAGAGAGAGAGAGAGAGAGAGAAAGAGAGAGAGAAATGAGCATTGTGAAGTTGAGTGGGTAGGGAGGTGGGGAGGATCTTGGAGAAGTTGGGGGAAGGGAAACCATGATCAAAATATATTGCATGAAAAAAATTTTTTAAAAAGCCACTTGCTGGAGGAGAAGAAACTCTTTAGTGGAGTGTCATCAAGTTTTGTGAGTAGTTCAGGGGCTGTAGGTTTTGGGAGTCATCACTCATGTGGGCATGAGCTTTTTAGTGACACAGCTGCCTGGATATTTCAGAAAAATATTCCAAGATCCCAGTTAGCCTGCCCCTTGATGGGCCTAGAAGATTAGTCTATCTCAGCAGGCACAATCTCAGTCTTTGCCCAGTTTCTGCCATATGAAAGACCCTAGGCCAGCAGCTCACTGGGATTTTCCTGTTGATGGACATACCTCTACCTTTTCCTGGAAACCCAGGCTTGAAGGCTTTGCTTTTTTCCTGATTTTAAAAATCTTGCTATAAAAACTCCTCTTAAACTCATTGCTTGTGAATTTCATCCCAGTTTGCTAGTAAGGAGTCACTGACCCAGTGGAAGTTTTGCATGACCCTGAGTGACCTGCACCTTAACCTCCAAGTTCAGCCCCTCAAGAGAAGTCACTGTCCTGAATGTTTCTCCTATTCCCCTGGCTTGCATATGTACAGGGCTGTGCTTGCAAATGTCTGCCACCTGCTGGTGAGGTCTCTCCTCAGTAGGGGAAGGCCTTTATCATGACTGTTTATCTGCAATAGTCAGTTTCCTATCGCCAATTGGTTGGACAACTTGCTTAACTAATTCCTGGAAATTTTGCAATGCTCTTATTAATGGGAGGCAGATGCTGTGTACAGCACGAAACTCTGTAAGCTCTAATATAGATATTAGGGTATTAAGACAATGTACACCAGGGATTAATACTACTCTAAACATCTGATGCTGGAGGAAGAGACAGGCTAAAGCTTGGTGCCAGCCAGAGGTAAAGCTTACCTCTGCCAACTTGTCAGGTCACTTTGCAGGACAGACTGGAACTGAGGCAATGATGGGTGAGTGATGGATAGGACCACACCCTGACCATCACTGCTTAGTTATGTGTACTCCTTATCCTCTACTTAAGCCCCAAAGATGGATTGGCAGAGGTGTCACTGGGTCTCTTGATTTGTTCCTCTTCTCGCTGTGGCCACAGTGAGTGAACCATCTTTATTTTCTTTTTTCCTATGACCTGTCTCTTTAGTTGGCCCGTAAAGGGTGGGTGGTAGAGCCTGGCTTGTTAGTGCTGCATAACCCAGGCTCTGACCTTAAAAACTCTGATAATAATACGGTAATGAATGTTTGCAGCCAAAACCTCCTTATAGGCAAAAAGTAGTATTGCCAGGGTGAAGGTGGGCTCTTCAGTCCTCAGCAGTGCCTGCAGACTTCAAAGCTGTAAGGGTTATTATTGGACTGGAAGTAAGGTTCAAAGGTCTTTCACCCCTTCTGATCACCTAGAAAGGAGGCCACACGGCCTTGTACTCACAGACAGTCCTCCCCAGATCAGGTACCCTGATATCCCCAGCACAGTAGTACTCCTGTATAGTTCAGGGTTGACTGCAGACACAATATGGAATAGGCCAATGATGATCTGGATGCCCTGTGGGGAGAGCAGGGAGCAAGTAAGTGAGAGAGCAGAGCTGGCCTGCAGGCTGCTAAGTTACACTTTATCACCCCACCTAACCCTGTACTCCAGAGCCATTTGAGGTATGATTGGTATTGGGGCTCACCTAGACCAACTTCTGGACTAGACCAATATCTCTGGGTGGGATCTGTTCCAGGTGTTTTAAAGGTCCACAGGTGGGACCAGTGGGTACCCTGGGTAGTAAAAAGGGTAAGATGGTTCAGAGCAGTTTCTTTTGAACTTGGATTTCCAAATGCCTTCAAATATTTGGCCACCCGAAAAAAATACATTCATCGGTATCAGCAGGATAAAAAGCATAATTCAGAATTACAATGTCTATATAGCATCACCACATCATCTTCCCACATACAATTAAAATCTCCCTTGGTACTCGGAATCAGCATTTAGATTCCTGAGACAGTTTTGCAGACTTTAGTCTCTAAGAGGTGGCTCTAATAAATTGGGGATACAAACAATGCTCTCTGGTCTTTGCCCAATCAATGTATCTATTTCTGCAGATAGACCAGGAGGGAGGGGTTGGGTTTGTATTAGCTCATTTACTATTGCTGAAGCGAAATACCAAATGCTGGGTAATGTGGGAAAAAAAAAAAAAAAGAGTCTATTTAGGTCACAATTTTGGAACTGTCAGTTTAAGCTGCATAAAGCTGGCTCTGGTGAGGTGTCCCTTGGCTGGGTCACTGTGTGGTAAATAGTACCATGATGAGAGTACATGCCAGAGGAAGAGATTATATAGTGAGACAGAAAGCCAGAGGGGTTGGGTCTAGTCTTGCTCCCATGAGAGCTATCAAGATTCAATAAGGACTAGCCCAGTGACCGATACCTCCCACTAGGCCCTATCTCTCAGGGGCTCTCTGGTATATTTTAACATCACCACACTAGAGACAAAGCTTCTGACATATGTGAAGCCTTGCAGCACATAGCTAGCCATATCCCCATTAGAGCAGGGTTTCTTTCTTTCTTTCTTTTTTTAGGTTTATTTGTTTATTTAAAGTTTTTTTTCATTTTACATACTACCCACTGTTCCCCCCCTTCTCTCCCCCACCTCCCTCATCTCACCTTCCCCTACTCTTCATAGGGTATACGTTGGGTATTCAACATAGGCAGCCATACCAAGTTGGGGCAGGCCTAAGCCCCTCCCCCTGCATCAAGGCTGAGTAAAACATGGCACCATAGGGAATGGGCTCTAAAAACACTAGTTCATGTACTTGGGATGAGTTCTGCTCTGATTGCCAAGGGACTCACAAGCAGTTCAAGCCACACATCTGTCACCCTCATTCAAGGGGCCTAGTGTGGTCCTATGCAGGCTTCCCAGCTGTCAGTCCAGAGTCTGTGGGCTCCCACTAGCTTGGGTCAGCTGTCTCTTGTTTTTTTTTTTTTTCCCACCATGATCTTGTCCCCCTTGTAGAACAGGGTTTTAAGAGTTTGTCTCCTTCCTGAACCTGCCCTTGTCCTCTTGCCTCTAGGAGGGTCACAACCACTCAAAGGAAGCTGGGTCATCTGTACTCTTTCACCAAAGCTATGTAGATGTCTTCATGGAGATTGCCAGAAGGTACAGTTATAATAGCTACTATGAAATAAATCCCTGTCTCTTGGTCTTTGAGGACCATGTCATCTCTGAATCTGTCTCCTCGTAGAGTGTCCTCCATGCCGAGTGTGCGAGTGCATTGAGGTGGAAAACTTGCAATAAACCAGTCATCCTGCAAGCCAGTCATTTTACTAGGAGTTGACTAGCATCTAGTGGAGCATAGGACTGACCTTGTTTCTGCCTCAGAAAATAGAATGAAGTTGATCTTTTCAAGGTGTCAAAGGAAACTAGAGGATACAGGAAAGAGGCAGGAATACCCCTGGTGGAAGAGGAAGCCAGCACCCTCGGAGCTCGTAGGATACAGAGGAGCTTACTAGATCTTATGATGGAGAGGCAGCAGCTGAGACTCTAACCCACTCACCTGGGTTAATAGACAGCTAGGAAAGGGATAGCTGGTCAATTTTATAGCCTCCTCAAAAGCCCATGGAATGAACTGGGGAACAGAGGAACACAGGGTGGGACTGCCATCTGTGGTGTTGTCCCAGACCTAGCCTTTAGAAGCTGCTACCCTCCTTTGCCCTCTGAACCCAGAGGCATCAGAGATGGGCTTACAAAGCTGGAGAGATGACATCATATATGGTGATATTTTATTTGTACTGAAATGTGGTTTTATTTGTATGTTAATAAATAATGTTGCCTGGGGGGTCAGAGCTAATAGCAAGCCATAGCAGAAGCCAGGCGGTGGTGGCATACACCTTTAATCCAGATCACATGACAGGCAGATCTCTGTGCATTTAAGGATACAGCCAGCATGGAGACACATGCCTTTAATCTCAATACCAACCATAGAAGACCTGGAGGTCTGTACAGACAGGCAGTGAGGAGGAGGTCATGTGGTTGGGTTTTCAGAAGGCAGAACAGAAAGTCTATAAAAAAGACATACAGGAAGTAGATCTCTTTGGGGAGAGGAAGGACAGCAGCAGCAGTGAAGGGTAAGAAAAGGTTTTAAACTCTTAACTATTGCTCTGACCTCTTGGCTTTTAACTCTGCAATTGGCTCTGTGTTTCTTATTTAATAAGACCGTTCATCTACAATCATACTCACCCCTAATGTTCTGACTTCTTCATTTATGAATTTCTTGGGATTAAATTCAAAACAGGGCCTAGAGGACATGTTCCAGTGTGGATGGCTCGATGTCTGTGTTGGCTCTGGGACACACTCTGATCCCTGTGGGTTCAGGGGATTCTGAGGGTCTCCAGGCAGGACCTGGGCAGTTGTTATTTCTGGTGAGCACTGCACACCAGCCGTTCCCACTGAGTACGGCTGGGCCTGTAAGCCTGTCATTCCAGCTGGATTCTGGATCACCCAGTGTGGGTTCTGTAAGTTTCTATCCTCTGTATACCGGAGTGTTTTTGCTGCCTGGTAAGTAGTCCTTTCCAAAGGCTTCTTCCGGCTTCCAGAGGCCACAGCATGTGGAGGCTTGGTGACATGGGCATTATTTGGGTCATTAACAGCAGACACACTCTCCTCATTGTTCATGATGTAGAGCTGCTACAAAACACACAAGATGCAATTTCCACTGATAAATCAACAATCTATCTTATGTCTATTGTTGTCTTCACTAAAATGCAAGGTAAGTGTCTTTGTTTCCTGGGAGTCCATGTTTTTTGGGATACAATATTAAAATGAGCTGGGCCTACTTGAAAATCTAGGTCTCTTAAATATTATTTAACTTTTTTTTAATGTGTATAGGTTTTGCTTTCATGTATTTCTGTGCACAATGTGTGTGCCTGGTACCTGAAGAAGCTAGAAGAAGGTTTCAGCTCCCCTGGGACAGGGGTTACAGATGGTTGTAAGCTGCCATGTGGGTGCTGAGAATTGAAACATGTGGATACTTTGTTGGCTTATGTTCATCTATATTTTAACTGCTATATCTAGGAGACTGGAGAGTCTGAGGGTAGCCTAACCTTTCATAGCATATGGTTTCCATCTTCAGTGTTTGAGGCTACTGGGTGAGAACAATGTGGCCGTGGTCCCCACTTAACCTCTGATAAGGTAGATCTGGAGGATGTCTTAACCTTACTGTGCTGATGAGGAAGGATGTGTGGCAGGAGGCAGGCAGCCTCCTTAGCACATTAAAGACTTAGGTAGAAATATTTCCCATTAGAAAAATCCTCACCTGTCAGCAGCATTCACTCCTGTTTAATCTTATTGCACATCAACTGTACACTCCTGGTTGGCAGGATGTCAAATGCTACAGCACAAAATATTGTGAACCAGATTCTAGCAATATGCAAGTGGGAAGCTTTCTAGCCTCTCTAGATGACAAATACAAGTCAATCCATTCCAATGCTCCACAGTGCTAGCAGGTACCAGAGGGAGGAAAACACCCTGAAAGGCTGATGTCAACCTGACTCTCTGGTGCTGGCTGATGGACTGGCACTGTTTACTACTAATCACCCAGATGGTGAACCCACAGCCAAGGCAGCATCAGGGTCCAGAGGTCAGATGGCTCTGAGTCTGCTTCTCAGTTTCTGCTTTTTATGACCTGCAGGTGCAGGAGCATTAGCTCTGTTTCTCATCTGTGAAAGGTGGATGTCGCTGTCCTTGGTGATTTCACTTCCAGTACAGGAAAGCACTCTTAACAGTCATCCATAACAAAAAGCTATTCTCTAGACCCCACTGCCCCTAGACTCTAAGCTATTTTATTTCCAATATTAAGTCAAATGGAGCTTCAAGTGTGGTCTCTAGGTTAGCAGTGCCAGCATCACTTGGTAAAACCTCAGTTCACTTTCCAGACACCCCCAGTTTGTCTTCTACGGTGCCTCCTAGGTGACGCTGATGTTGGTTTGAGACATCCTAGTAGCACAGACTCCCTGATTGGTGGAGTGCTTACCAAACATGCACAAAACACTGGGTTCTACCCTAGCACCAAAAAACTGGGTGTGGTAGCACATGCTTAGGGTCCCAACACTTGGGAGGGGAAAACAGGGGATTCAGAAGTTCAAGGTCATCCTCTACCATGTAGTGTCATTGAGGCCAATCTGGGATACATGAGACCCTGTCTTGAAGCTAACCCAAGAAGACAACAACAGCAGCAACAAAACACCTGTTAAGTAGGGTCTGGACAGGCCACGGTGCTAGCTCCTCAGGAGCTTGAGGCAGGAAGATTGCAAATTCAAGACTTACTTACATTACAGAGTAATTTCAAGACAATTTGGGCCACTTGACAAAATTCTGTCTCACAATTAAAATCAGGTAAAAGTAAAAAGGTCTGGAAATGAGACTTGGTGACAGAGCACTGCTCGGTGCACAGGAGGCCCTGCATTCAGTTCTCAGCACCCAATTTAAAAAATGAACAAGAGCAACACCTGTTGTTGGTCTGAAACCTGACAGCCAAGGAAGTCCCCATGATGTCTGTCTCATCTCCATTTCCCCCATCTCTCCACTAAGTCCCTGGGGGACCAAGGCACTAAGGGGGTTGACTAATAGCATATCTCCCAGGAGTGAACTTAGAACCCAGGATTATTTCCATAACACTATGTTTTAACTTCTGCAGAGGAATGCTGTGTCTGTTGGGTGACACAGACTGAGACTGTTTAGCTGTGGGAACATGCCTTGGCAAGCATCATGTGCCACTTCTCAACTTTGAGCATCCCTTGCTTTCTTCCAGGAACCCCAAGTTTTCCAGGGAGGTGGCTGACAGCAACAACTATAGCAACTGTAGATGTTTACATCTCACAGCGCTAGAGAGATGAACCAATTCCTCCAGCCATGTACTATTACGATGGATATTTTGTAGATGAACTGAGGGTCAGAGAGGTTAGCTAATCTGAACATAGCCATGCAGAAAATGCTGAAGCTGAGGTTTGCTTTTGAGACAGGGTCATGTGGCTCCAGCTATCCTTGAACTTGTTATGTAGCTAAGGATCCTCCTGCCTCCACCTTCCAAGTGTTGGGACTCTAGTCACACACTACCATGCCCAGTTTATGTGGAGCTGAGGGTATATGTGTCAAACCCAAGGCTTTGTGCATTCTAGGCAGACATTCTGCCAATGTGGCTGTGGCTCAGCCTGAAACTGAGATATGAATGGAATATCTGTCTGTCTCTCTTTTAAAATAAATGCTATGCTGAATGCTACCCTCTGTTCCATGCCATGGGAAGATGGGTTAGCTCTGTCTTCCCCCTACTTTTTTCAGAGAAGGTTCCCTGTTGTTCAGGGGGTGAAGAACAGTATCGTTATAGACATGGCACTTGATACAGACTACTAAGCCCTGGGCTGTGCTCCAGAGGATCTGATAGGAAAATGTGGGAACGGAGAAGGTTGTTCTTTCCTACTAGTTCTTGGCTGAGGTCCTAAACAAACCTGACCACAATGCATTTAACAGATGGACTCAGGGAGAGGTCAGCCAGGAAGCCCTCTCCCCCAACCCCCACTGTGTCCAGCCTTCTTTCCTGGGATTGTTTTGCTCAGGCAGAGGGAGAAATAGTTCCAGGAACTTGTTCTGACTCTTCAGCAGCCTGTCAGGTGGCCAAGCAACAGTCTCCAAGACTGGCTTGTTGTGAGCTCCCACCGTGCTTCAGTGCACTGTCTATTATTGAGAGCCACTGGTAGCAAAAGTCCATGAGAGTATACAGCAGTGACAACTAGTGTTCAGAAGGTCAACCTATCAGAACTGAGGGTTCTGTTAGAGGAAACCATCATGCAAGGCGTTATGGAATTACTGCCTTTCAAATGAACTGGCTGTCTCTTGTAAACTTCTTGTGCAGTCACAGCTATGATTCTCCACATTTACCATGCATCTCCATGTTAGTGTACATGTAATGTCACGATTGCATCTCAATCTTGGGCACAACTTTCCCTATACATTCGGGGTAATTGGATAACTGTCCCTAGCTGTGTTTATCTTTCATTAACATATGTCTGTCCAGGGCCATTCTCCGGACAAAAGTATTTCAGCAAAGATACCTTTTCCAAGGATAAATGCAGAGAAATAAACATTAGCTCATCTCACCCACAGATAGAGAAAACAACCACTAACAATTAAATCCTCAACCCCTTACCTTCACCCCAGGTTATTTATATAAGACCCTAACTTAAGAGATTTACTGCTCACATTCCTGGGATGATGTTTGAGCCATTTGCTAGTTACTGAGTTAAGGCAGTTACTTCCCACTGACCCAAGGAGATTGCCTTCAGGCCAGGCAGGCAATAGGTGCCAAGCTTCTTTCTTGTGCAAATTAAGTTTTTATTCCTCCTCAGCCAGGTGCTATTCCTAGATTTTCCCCTCGGCAATTACTCTGGGTGAAAGCGCTTTCACTAACCAAATCTACACGCTCTGACATGGGTTGCTTAACCACCTACCATATGTCCCCTTCCTGATCAGAAAGCAGCTGCAGCCGGGATGGGCGGGGGAAGCGGCACCAAAGGCAGTTTACTTTCTTGTGACTTATTGACCCCTAACATTTTACCTAGCAATTTCTAGATTATAGTGAGCACATAAATTCCCTAACTGATCTTAGCCTTTAGTTGCCCCTACCAGAGAACTCCCCTTTAGTCACTCCCCTTTGGGGTTGTAATTGGAAGCTGACAATTAATTGCTTTATGTGTGGGTCCTTATCACCTCTCTCTGCGACTCTGAAAACTTCAAGCCTCATGTTGCTTTACCAAAGTATTGCTGTGTGGGTGTATATGCTGGTTCTCTGAGAGCACTGGGAGGATTGATGGAGAAGAACAAAGATGAGGATGGAGACAGAAAGAACCAGGTAGAACGATGAGAGAAGAGCAGGGGGGACCGAGAAGAGCGAAGGAAGAGAGCAGACAAGAAACTGTGCAGAGAGAATCGCCATAGAAGAATAAAGGGAATGGACTAAAGAACTCAGTGTGCTTCGATTCACTGAATATCCCTCAGATAAGAATCCTCAGCTGGTTGGTAGACTCTTTCATGAACCCTGGGAGCAAACAATATAGGCTGGACTTATTATTGTTCGTGTTAGTCTATAGGGGACCCCCAACTCCTGCAGCTCCTAAAGGACCTTTCCAGGGTTTGTCTAGGTCTTGGGTCCCTCTTGATAGGGTCCAAGTTCTGTCAAGACCCTGTGAAAGAATATTCAGAAGTCTTACCTTGAGTCCTGGCAAGTCTGTCTCCTTTAGGCTCTGGCAGTTTCTGCAGCTGCCTTGGAAATTAAAAAAACACAAGGGTAGAAATATTAGATTTCTCTTTCAAGCACCAAAGTCCTCCTTGAAGTTTCACTGAGAACTGATGAATGTAATGTTAGGCTCCCATTTAGTTTATCTGCTGCCCCTCAGAGTATTTATGGCCTTGTCTAGAATAAGATTCTGTGGGAGGGTTCCATCCAAAGTCTGCCTTTGAGAAAGTGCCACATGCAGAATGACAGAATGGGATTGCATTTGGAGATTGGGACCTTATAAAAAAGGACTTTAGTTAAAATGAAGTAATCAGGATGGGACCTAATCAGCATGAATGGTGTCCTTATAAAAAGCAGATCTATGTCATGCCAGCAACCATGAGTCCAAGGCATGGTATGTGTTTGTGTAGAAGTATTCACTAGACAAGAACTGATATAAATGTTTTAATAAAGAACATACACTGTGGACAGAAATATGGAGGGAAAGGTAGGTAGGGAAGGAGGAGAGAAAGAGAAGGTGAGGAGGGAGAGGGGAGAGGGGAGGGGGAGGAGGAGAGAGAGTAAATTGTACCCCTAATGGGGAATGGCACTTTTTAAAAATATATTTATTTATTAATTTTTTTTTTCATTTTACATACCAACCCCAGTTCCCCCCAACTCCCCTTCTCCCGCCTCCTCACCTCCCTTCCACTCTACCCCCATCCACTCCTCAGAGTAGGTAAGGCCTCCCATGGTAGTCAACAAAGTCTAGCATCCCAAGTTGAAGGAGAGCCTAGCCTCTCCCCATTGTATCAAGGCTGAGCAAGGTTTCCCACCACAGGGAATGGGCTCCAAAAAGTCAGTTCATGCACCTGGGATAAGTCCTGGTCCTGCTGTAAGGGACCCCACAAACAGATCAAGCCACACAACTGTCACCCACATTCAGTGGCCTAGTTTGATCCCATGCAGGTTCCCTAGCTGTCAGTCAGTCTGGAGTCAGTGAGCTCCAACTAGCACCAGTCAGCTGTCTCTGTGGGTTTCCCCATCATGATCTTGACCCCTTCTCCTTCTCCTCCTTCTCCTTTTCTCCTTCTCCTCCTCCTCCTCCTCCCTCCTCCTCCTCCTCCTCCTTCTTTTATGTCAAATGCTGTTTATTGAAGGAGGGAGGAGGTCTTAAATACAGGCTTACAGCACAATGGGAGAACCGTGGAGGGCAGAAGTTTGCTTCTGATGTTTGTTTTTTTTGTTTTTGTTTTTGTTTTTGGAACTGAGGATCGAACTCTGGGCTTTGCACTTGCTAGGCAAGCAACCCTGCTTCTGATGTTTTACAATCTTGCATCTAAGCTGTTAATGCCCAATATGCTGGATACACAGACAAGGAGCTTCCCTTAAGCATTCAGGAGGATGGAATCTCACAGGGAATTAGCACAGGGAGGATATCAAGGACAAGATCAGCAAGCAATGCAACAGTTACCTAAAATGGGGGCCAGGGACCTACAGGTCCCCCCCTTTTACTAAAAAATGAGCTTCTGACTTAGGTTGTGTGGGATGTCAGCAGGTCACCTTACCTGTCATGGAGACACCTGTCCAGGCCACACAGGCATTCTGTCTTAGGTTGGTGAGTACCCCCCAGATATTACCTGTCTCTGAATACTCATTATCATACAGGCTCAATCTTGTGAGAGCTGCAGAGTTAACTGTTGCCAAAGATCTCTAAGTGGCGCTGGGCTTGCAATCTGTGTGTTCGACACAGAAAAGACCAACAGAAGTCTTAACCCACCCACAGCCAGTAGGCTAAAGGCAACTGAGCCAGGAATGGCACTTATTATAACAGTTTAGAGACGTTATCTGGCCTTGCCTTGGGTCATTTGTATGGCATTACATTGGAAGAGACTGTAGGTTGGCAGCTCAATGTCTTGTCGGGTAGTCATTTTATAACACCTCTCATCTTTTCCAAGACCAGCCATTCAGGGCTGGGCACCAGGGCTTTTAGGCTGTAGTTATTTGTTTAAGACATCCCAAGCCTGGCCAGGCTCCAGGTAGTTAGCGTCTGATTGTTAAAGTAGGGTATTTTGATCTTGAGTTTTGACCTTTTAGTTTTTCTTTTTATTCCTTTCTGTTTATAGATTTCTCCACCAGACAATATATTTTGATCATGTTCTTTTTTTTTTTGTCTCACAGTCTCTCTCAGATCCTACCTACCTCCTTACCCATCCAACTGTATATCTTTTATCTTGTTCTCTCTTAAAAGAAAACAAACACAAAAAAGGAAAAGCAAATACATATAAACAAAAGACCAGTAAGACAATAAATGCCCCAACAAGGCAAAATGAGACAAAAAATTTACAAAAATATAACCGAGTTAGTTTTGTGTTGGCCAGCTACTCCTGGGTATGGGGCCTGCCCTGAAGTGTGGTTAGCATACCCAGAGAGATGCCACTGGAGAAAATTAATTTTTCCTTTGCCAGTGTGTATCAATCACGGATAGATTATTGTTGTCCCTTTACTTCCTCTTAGTACTAAGACCCCTATCTGGGTTCAGTTTATCATCAGGTACAACAGAAACCTGGGCCAAATGGCCAACTGTGGTACTATTAGCATACCAAAGCTCCTGCTGGCCTCTAGGCTTTCTCTGCATGGAAAACACCTGTGACAGAGACCTAGCTCTTATTATCCTGCCCCTAAACCTCTCCAGCCCAGGAGGAGCATCCCTTCCCTTCCCCCAGCTTCTGGTTCCTATAAAAACCTGCCATTTCAACCATGTGCTCTCTGGGTTCTCCCTTTCCTGTCTTTCTTCTTCTTCTTCTTCTTCTTCTTCTTCTTCTTCTTCTTCTTCTTCTTCTCCTCCTCCTCCTCCTCCTCCTCCTCCTCCTCCTCCTCCTTCTCCTTCTCCCTTTCCAGCTTCCCCACCTACCCCCCCCTACAATGGCCTGGTTCAGTCTGCTGGCCATGTTCAGTCTCCTACTTTCTCTTTCTGCTCTGGACTCTTCCAGATGTCTCTGGCTGTACCCTCCCTCATATATACAATAAAAACTTTCACTTCATCCATACTTTGGCAAGTCGTGTTCTCATTTCATTTACCTGTGTAGACCTTGATTATTATTATTATTATTATTATTATTATTATTATTTTTGGCTTTTATGTCTCTATAGTCTAGACACAGAGCAGAAATGAACAGAGAGTGAATACTTTGTGTAGGAACGTAAAGTCAGAGAGTGGATAATGCTTCTAAGAAAGACCAGGTGTTGTCACAAACAAGAGAAAGTAGAAGAGAGGCACACAGCAGGTTCTGATTCCTGCTTCCAGAAAGCCCCAAATATGCAAACACCTTCATCTCACACTTCAGTGGGATAGCAAACTTATGTAAACTGAGGTTTAAGAAAAAATTCTGATTGAATGATTAGAACTTCCATGACGGTGGTGGAGAGTTGAACTATTGCAGCTGTGGAGCCAAATTCTTGTGTGCTATCTTTAATCTCCTCAATGAGGATTCATCGCCCACCTTGGCTGACTTATCATCCTTGTGACTATCAGGACAGTCCTATTAGATTACATAGTAACTCTATGTTAACAAACCATTAGCTTTCCCTAAGTCCAAAGTTGAGAATGTTATCTCAGATTCAGGCAGAAATTTTCTCACTTTGCTGTTACCAACACTATTGGTGAAATTATTAAGGCCACTCCACGTAGTTAAAAGGGAGGTTTATTTTGTGAGGTAACTTACAAATGAAGGGATTGGTTGTAGGGTCTGGCAAAGGTATGGCGCAGTCTGGGAGTGTTCTCTGGAGAACTCTGCTCGGTCTACCTCCTGCGTTCAGCGTCCCAGAACCAAGAGAGAGAGCCCTCCTCTCGATCCTGGGTCTTCCACTTCCTCCTCTGCCCCGCCTTGTGGGCGTGACCATTACCAAAGCCTCAATGGGGGTTGGAACTTCCAGGCCAATGCTGGGATGGCTATCCACTACATCTCCCCCTTTTGTTTAAATAAGAAAGTTCTAACCTAATACAAAACCATATACAAAGAGATGGTTATCAAATATTATCCAGGAGTAATGAGGGATAATGACCTAGATAAGTTGGAATTACAATAAGTACAAACAATATCAAGCAAAAAACACATAGTAAAATCCAGGGAAGTCTAGAGCATGGGTAGGTGGCATATTACAAAGATCATTCCAAAAGGTGTCCTATCCTAAAGAACCTGAGTCTAATACTTAATATATTCTATCTAAGATATTATATATGTATATATACTAAGTTGTAACTATAACTGCTAATCTTCAACCTCATCAAAGACCTGAGAAGGAATATAATAATACCTGAGAAATGGGAGAAGGATGCAGGCAACTTTCGGGAGTCTTGCAAGAGTAGACAGAGACAGCTGGCAGCCTGGACAGTCACCTAATGTTTCTCAGCATTGTTGGTGCATTCAAATTGGCTACAGCCCTAGAGTATCTGACAGACCATTTTCAGAAGCAGGAATTCTGAAAGACCATCTTACCCTGTCTTAGCAAAGTATAGTGGTCACTTTCCTTGTGTCCCGCTTGTCCAGAAAGGACAGCATTTGTACTGTCAGCAGTTGAGGCCAGGGCAGTTCTTTGCCCAGTAGGCCATTTTGTGCCAAGAAGACAAACTTCCAAATGGAAATGTCTTTTCTAAGAAGCCCAACATTCTCATGGGATCAAATTGGTGCTGCCAGGAGCATTTGTGTCTCATGTCATCAGAATTCTAAGTTATTTAAATGCCATATTCTCTAGGTCCATGAAGTGTTTGAAGATTACCTGTCCATCTGACCTATGTATTTATAAATCTGGATAACCTAACTAACATAATTATAGAGATGACAAGCATAGGTGACAATAACTCTATAAGTCTTATCTACCTAAACAACCTAAGGACTAAGACTTCATATAAATAAGGCAAACAGTCTGTAAGCAAATGTACAGTAAAAGGACAATGACTTTAAATTGTGACAATACACAAAATATCTTTAACAGAGGTAGGAATGTATAGTGCAATATGCAATATAATAATAATCCTAAATATATATCAGTATACAGAGTATCTTAAACAGAAGTAGGACATACAGTATGACAGATATAAATTCACATTTGTATCAATATACAAATATTTCAAATAAGAGTAAAAATATGTGTACAATATAACAAACATAGTTCTGTATTTGTATCAATATACAAATTATCTTAAATAGGAATATAAAAAGTTTATATTTGTATCAACATATAAGAATTCATAACAGTGCAAAGGCTGCTATATTACTAAATTTGTTTACTAATGTATATGATAGTCTACCATAATATCCCACAGTACTAAGTTAAGGATCAGCCTAGATTTCTGGTCCACTTTCACTTTTGTTGCTGTGATAAAATACTCTGACCAAAATCAACTTAGGGAAGGAAAGTGTTTATCTGGCTTATACTTCCAGATC
This sequence comes from Onychomys torridus, assembly GCF_903995425.1. Lineage (NCBI taxonomy): Eukaryota > Metazoa > Chordata > Mammalia > Rodentia > Cricetidae > Onychomys > Onychomys torridus. Next base: position 129,850,764 of record NC_050443.1, read on the forward strand.
ACCATCCATCAGTGAGGGAAGTCAGAGCAGGAACTCAAACTAGAACTTGAAGGCAGGTATGCTTGCTATTCCTTGAAGCCTTAACTCTGACAAAGGAACATACTCTCAGCCAAGGAAGAACAGCAGACACCACAGAGGAATGCCGCCTGATGACTGTGTGGCCTTAGGCTCAGCTAGATTTCTTATACAGCCCAGGGCCATCTGCCCAGAGAATGGTACTGCCCACAGTGGGCTGTACACTCATATCAATTAATAATCAAGATAATATTCCTATAAATATTGTGATGGTTTGAGTAACAATGTTTTCACTGCCTGGGGGGCCAGTCTCCAGCAGCACAGGGTTCATAGAGAAATCCACGGAGTTGGCCAGGCATACTATGACTTTTTTTTATCTGAGGGGGTTAAGGGAAAAAGTGTAGATGGATGTTTCTTTCCCACTTCCCAAATTACTACAAAACAGCTTATATTAATTGTAAATGCTTGGCCAATAGCTCAGGCTTATTACTAACTAGCCCTAGCACAGCCATATCTGATGGGAATGGCAAAAATCAAAGGCCAGCACAGCTGCTTGACCAAGATACAGCAAAGCTGAGCCACATGATGGCCGCTGTGCCACCTTTGGTTTTCATCTCCACTTGTTGCATGCTTGGGAGACTTTTAATATCTGTACAATTTGGGGATATTGGATTGATGGGAAATTTCTTATGAACCATTTATGCCTTCTCCCTGGAGTATTGCTTGTAAGCTTCCCCAGGAAAGTCCTGAACATACTACTCCTCCCACTTTTAGGGAGATATCCTCATATACTGGAAGGTCTTCCTTATGCTTTAGAGGTTGTGACACACATAAAGAAGCCACAGGTCTCTTTATGAGGCTATGAGACATTTTCAAAACTTCTGTCCTTGTACTTACTCAGGAACAAGATGATCAAAACAAAGTAAACTTAAAAAGGTTAACAAGATTCGCTGGGCTAGAGGAGTTGGTTACAGATCAGATTGCAAGCCTCTTCCCATTATACACTCAGACAATTACATGACATATACATATAACAAAGTTAGATTAGTTGAGGTCACCATGTCAGAATTTGAATAACTGCAACAATTTTGGCCTGATGATTTTTGTTGAGCATTCTGGCCTTTAAGAGTTATTAATACACTGCTTGGGACATAGCAATATGCCTGGGCTGGCTTGGAGATTTTGTATTGGTCTAGCATCCTTGAAGCAACCAAAGCCACCAGCCTGAAAACAGGCTATCATATGCCTCTAGATTCTTAAAAATTGGGCTATGGGTTAATTAGTAAAGATGATAACTCTGTTTATCAATGATGTCAAAACTTGAGGGAAAATGACTGAAAATAATAAATCTGTTCTGTCATAAGTTACCAATGATGATGAATAAAAAAAAGATGAATAAAAAAACGTGAAACACATGTCCAAAACCAAAAATGATATGATCTGTGTTTTGGAACAACAAGAATCCATCCTTGATTAATAAGTTCTGTATAAATAAAAAAGCACTCTGGCTGCTAGAGAGAGAGTCAGGCTGCAAGATTTTTGTCACTACCATGGCCTGGCTCACCTCCTTCCCCCGCCGACTCCTTACATCCTTTGCTGGGACCTGTCTGCTTCTGGGGGATGGCTCCTGGCATAGCTCTTACATTTTAAGTTAACCCATATTCCTTATTTATGCTCTGCCTTGTGGCATTACCTTTATTAGCATGGCACATTCATCTCCTGCTCTGTTAATGTCTGCGGGCAACTCCTCTAATTCCACCCTCCTTCTTCCCATCATTCTCAGTTTGACCTTCCTGCCTAACTTCCTGTCTGGCTACCGGCCTGTCAGCTTTTTATTAACCAATGATAGTAATACGTACTTATAGTGCACAGAAGGATTATTCTAGAGCAAAAATGACACTCTTGATTTCCTTCTTTTATTCTTTTTCTGTATTCTTTTTCTCTTTTCTTATCTCTATCCAGAAATGTTCCTTCTGTCTCTCTTGATGTTTTCCTTCTAACTCTATCTTTGTTCTTTTTTACTCTTTCCCTTACAGCTTATATACTCTAGCAAAATCTTTCAGGCAGTATAAAAATTACAGTATGGTTACATTCTATTTTTTCAAGTGAACACAAGTAAAAAACCCAGCATGTTTTCCATATCCCTTACATGATTAGACATTTTATCTATTACAGGTGAAAAACAAATTATCCCAAGAACCCATGTACATTCATATCCTAGCAACCTGTTATGAATTAACAGTGTAGGCAAGCAAGTTATTTTTTTTTACTGGCAAGCTGTGTTTTGCAGTTACAAAGAAAGGACCAGTCACTTTATTACTTATCTTGAAAGGTTATTGTAAGGAATATTATAGGAATCACAAACTGAAACTTTTATACACGAGAAACAATCAGTCAGCTGTACTTTAAATTTTTAGGGTGCATACCTACTCATCAATAGTTTTTTATATCAGGAGATTGAGGGCAGAAATGAGTACAAGGAATTATCACTTTTGATCATCAACCAGTCCCAGAAAGAAAGGCATAATGATAACTGGGCTGCTTTGTTCTTGTTCCCTGACTTTAAAGAGTTCCTCACTCAAATATGTGCCTTTTTAAAACTTTAGATTGTCTTCTTGGGTTTTTCACCTCAAAGCTATTTAACAAAAACATCTTAGTCTAACTTTAAGTTATTTTCAAAACTTTGTTTCAGATGTGATGCACTCTGAAACTTGTGAACACACTTCCCACATTAAAGTTAAAAGAACGTAAGCTAGATTGGCTACTGAGACTCAATTCTTTTTCTTAATCATTAGCCTAAGCCACAGTCTATATGGCTTCTCAATAGAAACTCATGTGTTCTAGCTGTGTGACACTTCTGTGTTTTATTTTTTATTACCAAAACTCTATTTAAACTAACATTATTATTATCAATTAGACAGTACAGCTTAGGAAGAAATCATCTTCATAATAATCCACAGGTAAAAATGCCCAGTAGAATGGGATGTTTCCATGAGATAAACACACTACATTACAGGCAGTGGGGATCTCCCCATACTCATTCATATCATACCAGATACCACAGAAAGATGGCAGCAGCAAACATGTGAAGGCATAGCAGAAGCTAAAGATATTCTGGAGTCTGTGGTCTCAGGCCTTGCCTATCTGAGATTAACCCATCAGGAATTCACTTTTTGGTGGGCTGACATACTGAAGTCAACTGCTGTCTACTGCTTCTCCGACATGGCCACCAGCAAGAATGGCCCCCATAGGCTCATATATTTGAATGCTTGGTCATTAGAGAGTGGCACTACTTGAGAGGGATTAAAAGATGTAGCCTTGTTGGAGGAAATGTGTCACTAGGGGTGGGCTTTGGGATTTCAAGTGCTCATGACAGGCCCAGTATAGTTGGAGAGCTTCTCTCCAGCCCCCGCCAAGCCCTATTAGTCCAACAACCCATTTATAAAATAAACACATAGACATTCATATTATTTAAACTGCTTGGCCATTAGCTCAGGCCTACCAGTGTCTAGCTCTTACTCTTATATTTAACCCATTTATTTAATCTATACTTTGCCACATGGCTTGTGGCTTACCGGTGTCTTTACATGTTGCTTCTCCTGGCAGTGGCTGGCAGTGTCTCCTCCCAGCCTTCCTGTTTCCCGCCTTCTCCTCTTCCTTGTCCTGCCTACCCTATCCTTCCTGCCTGGATACTGGCCAATCAGCACTTTATTTATACAGAGTGATATCCACAGCAGCCCAGGGTCTCTCTCTTCCTGCTTCCTGTGGATCTATATGTAGAACTCTCTGCTCCTTCTCCAACACTATGTCTGCCAGCATGTCACCATGCTTCCTGCCATGCTGATAATGGACTAAACCTCTGAAAATGTAAACAAAACCCACTAAATGCTTTCAGTTATAAGAGTTTTTGTGGCCATGGTGTCTTTTCACAGCAATAGGGCACTCACTAAGACAGATATATCCACATGTCAATATGGCGATTTCTCAATTGAGTCTATCCTCTCAGATTACTCTAGGCTTTGTCAGGTTGACAATCTAAGCTAACCAGGCTAGTTCTCATCAACAGATGAATGAATAAATAAAATATGGTGTGTACACAATTCAGCCATAAGGAAGAAAGAACCTACATCATCTGAAGGAAAATGGATGGAACTAGAGATTGTTGCGCTAAGTGGAATAAGCCAAACTCAGAAAGCGAAGTGTCACATTTTCTCTTATAGTTGGAATTTATATTAAATATATGGTCTTACATATTCAAATCAGTCTTTATATATCATATAGATGACATAAAAGTAGAATGTGGACTTTGGGAAAAGAATGTAATTAGAGGGAGGTAGGACAGGAGAGGGTAATGGGGATGAATATGGCCAGTGTACATGGTATACTTGAATAAAAATGTCATTATAAAACCCATGACTTTGTACAATGAGTATGTGCCAATAATAGCGTATGGAGGGAGGTCTGTGGGTGAGTAGGGAGGAATATTCTTGGCAGAAGGAGATGGCAGTGGAAAGGTTTCCCTGAGGTGGAGCAGCTAGCAAGATGCAAGTCAGGCTCAGCAGAGGAAAGCAGAACTGACTAGAGGAACCCAGGGAGGTCTGACTCTGCAGGGGTCTGGTTATCATTGGAAGGACTTCGGTTTTTATGACTATAAATTAGAATGCTCTATAGGAGGCTGCTGAACTAAGGACTGACATAATTAGATGTATATCAATGATTATTTTGTATGTTAAAAGATATAATGTTTAGCCTGCAGATATGTTTGTGCACTGCATGTATGCCTAGTGCCTGCAGAGGTCAGAAGAGGGCATCAGATTCTCTGCAACTGGAGTTACACATGGTTATGAGCCACCATGTAGGTGCTGAAAATTTAACCTAGCTCTTCTGCAAGAGCAACAAGTACTTTTAACCACAAATCATGTCTCCATTGATGAATTTATTTAAGATCGAATCTTAGGGGAGGCAAAGAATAAATGTAGCTGACTTCTGGGTTTATGAAGGGAAAGGCAAAAATGTCTGGGAGACTATTTGAGGCTGCTGAAATGACCTAAGTTGGGAAAGTAGGTAGCCTAGGCCTAGGGGGAGTAAATGTGGAGTGATTACCCTAAAAATGTTTTGAATGTATAGTTGCCACTCAGTAAGCAGTGTTCCTTTGTCGTACCTTCTTTAAGTTCCTGCCTTGGCTTCCCTCGTTGATGGGCTATAAACTGTAAGCCAAATAAATCACTTTCTCTCCAAGTTGCTTTTTTAAAAAATATATTATTTTAATTGTTTTCATTTTGCATACCAACCACAGTTCTCCCACCCTCCCCTTCTTTCACTCCCCCTCCACATCCCCCCCATCCCATTCCTCAGAGAGGGTAAGGCCTCCCATGGGGAGTCAACAAGGTCTGGAATATCAAGCTGAGGTAGGCCCAAGCCCCTTCCACTGCATCAAGGCTGGGCAAGGCATGCCAACATAGGGAGTGGGCGTCAAAAAGCCAGTTCCTGCACCAGGGATAAATCCAAGTCCCACTTCCAGGAGGCCCACAAGCAGACCAAGCAACTGTCACCCACATTCAGAGGGTCTGGTTCGGTTCCCTGCAGGCTCCCCAGCTGTCCAATCAGAGTCCATGAGCTCCCCCTAGCTTGGGTCAGCTGTCTCTGTGGGTTTCCCCATCATGATCTTGACTGAAGATCAACTCTTGTCAGCTGTAGGAGTTCCCTGGTAGAATTTTTGGGGTCATTTATGTATACTATCATATTGTCTGCAAATAGTGAAAGTTTGACTTTTTCCTTTCCAATTTGTATCCCATTAATCTCCTTTTGTTGTCTTATTGCTCTAGCTAGAACTTTGCATACTATATTGAGTAGATATGGAGATAGTGGACAGCCTTGTCTTGTTCCTGATTTTAGTGGAATCGCTTTGAGTTTCTCTCCATTTAGATTGATGTTGGCTGTTGACTTGCTGTAAATTGCCTTTATTATGTTTAGATATGTTCCTTGTATTCCTGATCTCTCCAAGACCATTATCATGAAGGGTGTTGGATTTTGTTGAAGACTTTTTCAGCATCTAATGAGATGATCATGTGTGTTTTTTTTTTCCATTTTTTCATCTGTCAAGACATTTTATATTCATCACAGGAAAAATTCAAGATGAAGTCTCAATTCTGAACATTTATGCACCAAATACAAGGACACTCACATTTGTAAAAGAAATATTACTAAAGCTTAGATGACACATCAAACCTCACACACTAATAGTAGGAGACTTCAACACCCTACTCTCGTCAATGGACAGGTCTCCCACACATTGACAGATTTTCATATGTTGAACCATCCCTGTATCTCTGGGATGAAGCCTACTTGATTATGGTGGATGAATTTTTTGATGTGTTCCTGGATTTGGTTAGCCAGTATTTTATTGAGTAATTTTGCATCAATGTTCATGAGGGAGATTGGTCTGTAATTCTATTTCTTTGTTGCATCTTTATGTGGTTTGGGTATCAGGGTAACTGTAACCTTATTAAAAGAGTTTGGTAATGTTCCTTCTGTTTCTATTGTGTGCAACAATTTGAAGAGTATTAGTACTAGCTTTTCTTTGAAATTCTGGTAGAATTCTATGCTGAAACCATCTGGTTCTGGGCTTTTGTTGGTTTGGAGACTTTTAATGACTGCTTCTATTTCCTTTGGGGTTATAGGTATATTTACATTGTTTATCTGGTTTTGATTTAATTTTAGTATATGGTACCTATTCAGAAAACTATCCATTTCCTTCAGATTTTCCAATTTTGTGGAGTACAGTTTTTTGAAGTATGACCTGATGATTCTCTGGATTTCCTCAGTGTCTGTTGTTATGTCCCCCTTTTCATTTCTGATTTTGTTAGTTTTGATATTCTTTCTCTCTACCTTTTGGTTAGTTTGGATAGGGGTTTGTCTATCTTGCTGATTTTTGTCAAAGAACCAACTTTTTTTCCATTGATACTTTGTATTATTTTGTTTGTTTCTATTTTATTGATTTTAGCCTTCAATTTAATTATTTCCTGTTGTCTATTCCTCCTGAGTGATTTTTCTTCCTTCCTTCCTTTTTTTTTTTTTTTTTCTTTTTTTGTTCTAGTACTTCAGGTGTGCTGTTAAGTTGCTAGTGTGAGATTTCTCCAAATCCTTTATGTGGGCACTTAGTGCTATGAACTTTCCTCTTAGCACTGCTTTAAAAATGTCCTATAAGTTTGGGTATTCATTTTCATTGAGTTCTAGGAAGTCTTTAATTTCTTTTTCTTTAGTTCTTCCTTGACCCAGTGGTGATTCAGCTGCACGTTGTTCAGTTTCCATGAGTCTGTAGGCTTCCTGTAATTTGTGTTCTTGTTGAATTCTAACTTTAAGCCATGGTGATCCGATAAGATACAGGGGATTATTATAATTTTTTTTGTATCTGTTAAGATTTGTTTTGTGACTGAGTATGTGGTCAATTTGAGAAAAGGTTCCATGAGGTGTTGAGAAGAAGGTACACTCTTTTGTATTTAGGTGAAATGTTCTATAGATGTCTTTAAGTCCATTTGACCCATGACATATGTTAGTTCCCATATTTCTCTGTTATGTTTCTGTGTGGCAGACCTGTCCATTGACGAGAGTAGGGTGTTGAAGTCTCCTACTATTAGTGTGTGAGGTTTGATGTGTCATCTAAGCTTTAGTAATGTTTCTTTTACAAATGTGAGTGTCCTTGTATTTGGTGCATAAATGTTCAGAATTGAGACTTCATCTTGGTGGATCTTTCCTGCGATGAGTATGTAATGTCCTTCATCATCTCTTTTGATTGATTTTAGTTTGAATTCTATTTTGTTAGATATTAGGATAGCTACACTAGCTTGTTTCTTAGGTCCATTTGATTGGAAATCTTTTCCCAACCCTTTACTCTTTACTCTGAGGTAGTGTCTATCTTTAAAGTTGAGGTATGTTTCTTGTATGCAGCAGAAGGATGCATCTTATTTTTGTACTCATTCTGCTAGCTTGTGTCTTTTTATAGGTGAATTGAGTCCACTGATATTAGATATATTAATGACCAGTGAGTGTTAATTCCTCTTATTTTTTTTTAAGATTTATTTATTTATTATGTATAAAGAAGAGGGCGCCAGATCTCATTACAGATGGTTGTGAGCCACCATGTGGTTCCTGGGAATTGAACTCAGGACCTCTGGAAGAGCAGTCGGTGCTATTAACCTCTGAGCCATCTCTCCAACCCTTATTTATTTACTTTTTTGTTGTTGTTTTGGTAGTGTGTGTATGTTTCCCTACTTTGGGGTTTGCTTTTTTTTTTTCTGTTTTGTTTTTTGTTTTCTTGAGACAGGGTTTCTCTGTGTAGCTTTGCACCTTTCCTGGATCTCACTCTGTAGGCCAGGCTGGCCTTGAACTCAGATCTGCCTGACTCTGCCTCCCGAGTACTGGGATTAAAGGCAGTGCCACCACCGCCCGGCCTTTGGGGTTTGCTGGTGTGGGATTATTTATTGCCTGTGTTTTTGTGAGTGTAACTAACTTCCTTAGGTTGGAGCTTTCCTTCTAGTACTTTTCTGAAGGGCTGGTTTTGTGATAGGTATTGTTTAAATCTGGTTTTGTCATGGAATATCTTGTTTTCTCTGTCTGTAGTGATTGAAAGTTTTGCTGGGCATAGTAATCTCAGCTGGCATCCGTGGTCTCTTCGTGTTTGCAAAATGTCTGTTCAGGACCTTCTGGATTTCATGTCTCTATTGAGAAGTCAGGTGTAATTCTGATAAGTCTGCATTTATTTGTTCCTTGTTTTTTTCCTTTGAAGCTGTGCAGCTGTTAATATTCTTTCTTTATTCTGTAAGTTTAGTTTTTTGATTATTATGTGGCGAGGGGCCTTTTTTTTTTTTTTTTTTTGTCCAGTCTATTTGGTGTTCTGTAAGCTTCTTGTATTTTCATAGTCATGTCCTTCTTTAGGTTGGGAAAGTTTTTTTTTTTTTTTTCTGTGATTTTGTGGAATATATTTTCTGTACCTTTGAGCTGGAATTCTTCTTTTATCCCTATTATTCTTAGGTTTGGTCTTTTCATGGTGTTCCAGATTTTGTGGATGTTTTGTGTTGTGAATTTGTTGGATTTAACATTTTCTTTGACCAGTGAATCCATTTCCTCTATAGTATCTTCAATGCCTGAGATTCTCTTTTCCATCTCTTTTATTCTGTTGATTATGCTTGCATCTGTAGTTCCTGTTCATTTACCCAGATTTTCCATTTCCAGAATTCCCTCAGTTTGTGTTTTCTTTATTGCCTTTATTTCAATTTTCAAGTCTTTAACTGTTTCCTTTACCTGTTTGATTGGTTTTTCTTGGCTTTCTTTAGCAGATTTATTGATTTCTTCTAATTTTTTGATTGTCTTTTACTCCATTTCTTTAAGGGAATTAAAAATTTCCTCTTTAAGAGCCTCTATCATCTCCATAAAGTTATTTTTTTTAGGTCATTTTCTTCTGCTTCATCTGTGTTGGGGTGTTCAGGTCTTGCTGTTGTAGAACTGCTAGGTTCTGGTGGTGCCATATTGCTCTTTATATTGTTGAATGTATTCTTACATGCTGTCTACCCATCTGGGTTGAGGTCATTATAAGTACAGATGCTGATTCTTCCTCCAATCTGTGCATGTGGTATCTGTGCCTCCAGTGGCCTCTGATGCCTCAGGGGAAGGTTGACCTGTCACCAGCTGCTTCCAAGTTGCTTTTGACCAGCATTTTATTTCAGTAACAAAAAGCAAACTAGAACACACGAATTACTGGCAGGTGTACTATGGCAAATCACTAAACCTCAATGAGCCCTGATTTTTTCCTATTTCTTGTCCTTACAGAATTGGTAATTCTCCTCTGTGTTTAATATGAAGTGATATAACAGGCAAAAGTACACTGAATAGAAATAACATGGTAGGTAGTGAATCAATCAATGTGAATTACTTGGTTTTCTAGAGCATTGAATTAATTGACCAGGTACTTATTGGAAACTGCTATGGTGTAGATATGATTTTCTCCTAAAGGTTCGTGTGCTAGAAGCTTGCATCTACTGTTGTGATATTGAGTGGTGGTGAGACCTTTGAGAGGTGTGGCTTGTAGAATGTGACTGGGTCATGGCCCCCTTTTTGGAGGGTTTAGTGCTGGTCTTTTGGAGTTGGTTAGATATCTTGGAGATGGACAAGCTCCTGAGAAAGTAGCTTGATATAAAGGCTTGAGACTGCATCTCCCTAGTGGCTTACTTCCTTTCTTTTCTCATGATGTTAGAGTGTGATGAACACAGGGGACCCTCACCAGATGCTCCTGTCTAAACCTTCTAGCTGTCAGAATCAGGAGCCAAATAAACTCCCCCCCCCCTCTCTCTCTCTCTCTCATGAATACAATAAAGTACTCATTTGCAGTCACTTTAAAAAATATTTTTTTTGAGACAAGGTCTCAAATGTTGTTCCTGATGTCTTAGAACTTGCTCTGTAGACAAGGCTAGCATTGATCTCAGAGATCCGCCTGCCTCTGCCTCCTGAATGCTGGGATTAAAGGTGTGTTCTGCCACACTTGGCTTGTGGTTATTTTCTTATAAACCACACAAACATTAAATCAAACATACAAATGTCTGCACTAAACACACCAGGAGAGCATTAGTAGATCATGTGTGATGCATCTAGCAGTTTTGACTGACACAGAGATGTCCTTCATGCCATTTTATTTTCCTCGGGAGGCAGAGCCAGGCGGATCTCTGTGAGTTCAAGGCCAGCCTGGTCTACCAAGTGAGTTCCAGGAAAGGCGCAAAGCTACACAGAGAAACCCTGTCTCGAAAAACAAAACAAAACAAAACAAAACAAAAAAGACTTTTTTCCTCTTATCCAGTGAAGTTTAACCTTACTTCTCCAGCCTTTATTGCTCTCTGCAGTTGTATATCCTCGACTGACTCCTGGTTGTTGATTTAACTTTGAGACATAAAAACTTACTTGACACTAGCATGTGAGAGAAAGATCAATCAAAGGAAAGCTGACAGATTGAGTCTAACAGAGGCTGATAGGAAACAGATGAGCTGTGCCTGACTCTTATCCAACATTCCAATTCTTCAAATCTAAAGGTGAAGGGTCATTTTTAAAGCTCTCTACTAAGGTTTGAATATGATTTGTCCCCCTGAATTGATGTGAGAGTTTAGAGGTGCCAGGAATGTCTGCAGAGTATAAAGATGGAAAGATTAGAAAGTGATTGGATTGTTAGGTCATTAGGGTGGGGCTCTTATATTTCAATTCTTGTAACTTTATATGGAAAGGCAGAGAGAATGCACACACACACACACACACACACACACACATACACACGCACGCACGCACATGCACATGTGTGCATGCATGCACACATTTCTTCCATTATGCAGTACAGTAAAGATAAATTCCTTCCTTTCTTTTTAATGAACTATTTTGCTCTAGGTATTTGGTGAAAGTAACAATACCAACAAAACTAGACTAATGCACTACCATTTGACACCTTGAGAAATGTCTTATCTGGATGTTCTTTTTGAATTAGTCCATTCTTAGAAAGAGCTTCTCAGCAGAGTCACCACAGGATGCTGTAGGCTGACACACAGCACAGCATATGGCAGTGGTGGAGAGCATGTGGTGGTTCTATGAAGCAAAGGAGGAAGAAGGGGCCAGGGCCTCCAAATCCTCTTTGAGGTCATACCACCAGTGATATAAGGATCTTTTTCAAGGCTGCAGTTCTCAAAGGTTCAGACTCTCCTGTCAGTGTCAACCTGAGCACTAAGTCTTTGAAGACTTATGTACTTTTGAGGTATCCAAATGGTACATGTGCTTAAAATGAAATAAAATGGTTTACAGTGATTTTTATTTTAATTTTTTACCTGTATTACATCCCTGCTGCAGTTTCCTCTCCCTCCCCACTCCTCTCATCCCCCCATCTCCTTTCCCCCAGGTCCACTCCTCCACCCTTTCCCAAAAAGAAAAAGAGAAAGAAAAAAAGAAGAGCAGACCTCCCAGGGATATCCCTTGAACATGGCACAACAAATTACAATCAGACAAACCCTAATATCAAGCTGGATGAGGTGACCCAGTAGGAGGAAAAGGGTCCCAAGAAGAGGCAAAACAGTGAGAGACACTCCCTTCCGACTGTTAGGAGTCCCACAAGAACACCCAGTTACACAGCCATAACTTACATGCAGGGGACCTAGCTCAGGGTCCATGGTTGTCACTTCAGTCTCCGGGAGTCCCTATGAGTCCTGCTTAGTTGATTCTGTGGGTGGTGTTCTCCCAGTGCCCTCGATCCCTCTGGCTTCTAGAACCCTTCCTCCTCCACTTCTGTGGGGTTCCCCTGGATTTGCCTACTGTTTGGTTGTGAATCTCTGCACTTACTCCCATCAGTTTCTGGGTGAAGCCTCTCTGAAGGTAACTGGGCCAGGTACCAATCTCTATGAGTCTAGCAGAATATCATTAGGAATCATTTCATTGACTTTTTTTTGCCAGTTGTATTTGGATCAATCCTGGGTCTCTGGGCTGCCCTGACTCTGGTTCCTGGCCATCCACACAGTATCAGGCATGGGCTCCCTCTTGTATCATGGGCCTCAGGTTAGACCAGTCAATGGTTGGCCACTTCCACAAGTTCTAGCAGTGGTTCGTAAACGTGGGTCGCAGTAGAATAGCCAGAAGGCTTGGTACAGGACAGACGATGGGGCCCCATTCCTGGAGTTTCATTTTGGAAGATGTAGTATAATTCCTGTTGTGGTTTGAGCTAGAATGGCTCCTCTAGTTTCACATGTTTGAATGCTTGCTCCCTGTTAGCAGAACTGTCTAGGAAAGATTTGAAGGAATGGCTTTGTTGGAGGAGGTGTTTAACTGGGGGTAGGCTTTGAGGTTTCAAAAGGCCGCATCAGACCCACCCCCCCTCTCTCTGTCTCTGTCTCTGTGTCTCTGTGTCTCTCTCTATGCAAATTACAGATTAGTGTGAGCTCTCAGTTACTGCTTCAGTGCTATGCCTGCCTGCCTGCCGCCATGTTTCTCACCACTATGATCATGGCCTAGCCCTCTGAAACTGTAAGCAAGCCCCTAATGAAATGATTTCTTTCATAAGTTGCCTTGGTCATGGTGTCTCCTTTCAGCAATAGAACAATAACTAAGACAAATATGTCATTTTCCTCCCTTCCCTTTTCTCCCTCTAACCTTTCCCATGTATTCCCCAAACCCTGGCTCTCTCTCTAATTCATGGCCTTCTTTTCTCAAATTGTTATATTGTTACACACACACACACACACACACACACACACACACACACACACACACACACCCTGCTCAGTCCATACAATATTACTTGTACATGTATGATTTCAGGCTTGATAACTTGGTACTGGATAATCAATTGGCATTCTCTTCCCTGGGGAAGACTATTTCTCTTACTCTGAGCACTCCTTAGTTGCTTTATAGTTATTTTGTGTAGGGTTGAGGCCTTATAAGCTTTCTCTCTTCCATTCTAGCCTGTCTGTTGGTGTGGTCCCTGTTCAGGTCTTGTTTAGGCAGCCATGTTAGTGAGACTCCATGGGTGTAGCTTCCCTGACATTTCTAGGAGGAATACAATTACAGAAAAAAGTTCATCTGTCTCTTCCACAGTGACCCTTGAGCCTTAGGCATAAGCGTTATGTTGCAGCTGTTTCATCTGAGGCTGGGCAGCACACAAATCACCTGTTCTGTGCATTTTGTTTGTGGTTTTCTGCAATAGTCTTTATCTGCCACAAGGAAACATTTCTTTGATGAAGCTAACACCTATACTTGTCTATGTGTATAAAGACATATATTTAGAATGTAGCTAGAAATTGTGCTGGTTTAGTAAATTGGTGGTTGAAGATTCTTCTTCAAGATCCACACTTCAGTAGCTTTGGGTAGTAGACTAGGTTTCCTGTGCCAGCATGATTTCCCTCTTATTGGGTGGGTCATAAAGTCCACTTAGAGGGAGGGTTCTTGGTTACTTCCAAGGTATGTGTACCCCTGTTACACTCTTAGGGTTATGGTGCCAAGTTGATCATTGTTGTAGTCTGTAGGCATCATAGCTGGGTAGAACTATTAATTGCTTCGCTTCCTAAGAAACTTGCATGGAGCCTTCTGGTACCATGAAAGATAGTCTTTTTTGTTTGTTTTTGTTTTTCAAGAAAGAGTTTCTCTGTGTAGCTCTGGCTACCCTGGAACTTACTTTGTAGACCAGGCTAGTCTCAAATTCACAGAGATCTGCCTGTCTCTGCCTCCCAAGAGCTGGGATTAAAGGTATGTGCCACCACCATCCGGCTACATGAAAGATAATCTTAAGGGAGGAAAATTTTAGGTTAGATTCAGTTTAGATTCTTTGGGTCCTATGTCTGAATTATATGGTCTTCAGCAATAAGGACTTACCTTTCACCCTTGGGAGGCAATTACCGGCAACATCAATAGCCTATGTTTTGGGAGTCTCTTAGACAACCCTGACTGGCAATTCAAAAGGTAGCCTCTCATACCTATGCCTCTTGGGGGAGGCAATGTCAGGCCAGATGAGAAAACTTCATTTAAACTGCACACACACACACACACACACACACACACACACACACACACACACACACACACATGTATTATCATGTTATATGTAATTTTAAGTGAATAGATTATATGATCCCTTATGACTTTTCAGACATCCTTAAAGTTATTTTCCCTCCTTCTTCCTCCTCGGTACTTACCTTTCCTTATGAGATCTTGTTAGACTTCTCTAGCTTAGCCCATCTCCCCAGTCAGACCACTTGTACCCTGCTGTTCTCCTCTCTGTTGATACCACCTCCCTACCCTGGCAGTGGTTCCTTTCACTTTGCTGGTTTCTACAGTTAATTCAGGCGGTGTATTCACATTTGAGAAGCTAGGCCTAGGAACCTCAGATGAGTGAGGACATGAAATGTTCCTCTTTCTGGGTCACCTCACTCAATCTGATCTTTTCTAGTTCTATCCATTTACCTGCAAAGTTCATGGTTTCATTTTTATTTTACAGCTAAACAGTATTCCATAGGGTATAACCACCACATTTTCATTATCCATTTTTTTACTTGAAGGGCATTTAGGTTGTTTCCATTTCCTAGCTATTGTGAATAGAGCAGTAATGAACATGACTGAGTGAGTATCTGTGGAGTAGGATGTGGAATACTTTGAGCAAATGCCAAAGAGCTATATTGCTGGATCATATGATAGACTTACTTTTTGGCTTTTTGAGGGTTTTCTATACTGATTTGCTGGACCAATTTTCAATCCTACAAATAGTAAATGGGGTTCCTTTTTCCCCCAAATTTCTTCCAATATTTATTTATTTGTTTATTTGTCTATTTGTCTATTTATTATTTATTCATTCATTCATTTATTTATTTATTTATTTATTTATTTATTTATTGTCAGTTGTCTTGTTGATCCTTGGCATTCTGACTGGAATAAGATGAAATTTCAAAGTTGTTTTGATTTGCATTTCCCTGATTGCTAGGGATGATGAATGGTTTTTGAAATATTTCTTAGTCATTTTATTTCTTCTTTTGAGAACTCTCTGTTCTGATTCCAAGCTCATTTTTTAAAAAAAGAGTTAGTTTTTTTTTTTTTTTGCTTTTTAGATTTGAATTATTTATATTATAATATAATTTATATTTATATTATTACAATATAAATATATTTATATTAATCCTCTGACAGATGTATAGCTAGAAAAGATTTTCTTCCATTCTGTGGCCTTCCTCTTCTTCAAGTGGTTCCTTAGTTGAGTGGAGCTTTTCAGTCTTATTAGTCTCCAATTGTTAGTCTCCACTACTCTCTACATTCCTATGTCTGTAGGCCTGGGTGAGGCCAATGACTTTTCATGTCTATCAGCCTGCTAGGTGGTGCTGAAATTGTAAATTCAGGACTAGATTTCCTGGATATTTAAGAACAAAAAAAAAAAAAAAAACAACAAATATCTGGACTATGCTACCTTTAAGATCTTGAAATATTCTGAATTCTGTGCTTCTATGAGTTCTTGAGGGAAATATTACTAAGTCTTGGGCTTTTCTCCGGAAATCCTTTTACTCCATCCTCCCCCATCTATATTGTATAAGACTATCTGAGCCATCATTTAAGTGGGAAATCCACAGAGTCTGCTTAAAGGGCAAAGGAATTTATTAGGGGAGAAAAACTCACAGTACAGAACAGAATTGCCTCAGGTTCTAGAATGCTAGGGCAAAGTCTCACGCTGTTCTAGCTGTTTGAGTCAGTCCTGCATGCAAGTCCCATGAAGGATCGAAGAGGAGACTGCCTATGTGCATCCCAGATCTTAAGGGTCACTGAGAGGTCACGCCCCAGGGGCATGGACTTCAAGGTCATAGACAGAACAGATATCCACTATATCTTCCCCTTTTGTCTAAATAAGAAAGTTCTAACCTAATATAAAACTATATACAATAGGAACAATTATCAAGTATTATCCAGGAAAGGGAAAAGGTAATAACCTAAACAAAACCAGAAATACAACAAGCAAGAACAACATCAAACAAGAGACACATGCTAAAATCCAGAGATGTCCAGAACATAGGTAAATGGCACGTTATAGAGATTGCTCCAATAGCTGGCCCATCCTAAAAAAAAAAAAAAAAAAAAAAAAAATCTAACTTTAGTATCTGAAATGATCTTAGCTAATATATGAGAGGATTATAACTGTAACTATCTAGTTTTTAACCCCATCAAATTGAGAAGGATCATAATAATACCTGAGAAAAGAGAAAATGCAAGCAAACAATTTCCTAAAATTTTGCAAGAATAGACAGAGACAGCTGGCAGCCTGGACAATCACCTAAAGATTCTCAGCACTGTTGGGGCATCCAGTTTGGCTATAGCCTAGAATATCTTATAGACCATTTTCAGAAGCAGGAATTTTGAAAGACCATCTTACTGTGTCTTGGCAAGGTTCAGTAGTCACTTTGTATCCTGCTCATCTGGAAAGGACAGTGTTCATACTGTCAGCAGTTGAGGTAAGGGTGGTTCTTTGCCCAGCAGGCCATTTTGTGCCAATAAGAAGACAAACTTCCAAATGGAGTGTCTTAGAAGCCCAACATTCTCTTGGGAGTAGATTGGTGTTGCCAGGAGCAATTATGTCTCATGTTAACAGAATTCTAAGTTATCAAAACCTTTAAATGCCATATTCTGTAGGTCTATGAAGTGTTTGAAGATTACCTATCCATCTGACATATGTTTCTGTAAATCTAGAAAACCAACCTAAGTAACATAAGTATTATAAGCATGGGTGACTATAGTTCTGTAAGTCTTATCTACCTAAATAACCTAAGGACTAAGGCTTCACATTAACAAGGTAAACAAGCTGTAAACAGATGTATAGTATAAGGACAATGACCTCAAAATTGTGACAATACACAAAATATCTTAAACAGAGGTAGAAATATATAGTACAATATTATAACAATATTCTTAATATGTATATATAAAATATCCCAAACAGATGTAGAACATACATACAGTATTATATAACTTTACATATGTATCAATATGCAAAATATTTCAAATAGCAGGAACATGTATACAAATTGATTATAGTTTCGAATTTGTTTCAATATACAAATTATCTTAAATATGAATATAAAATGGTTTACATTTGTATCAATATATAAGAATCCATATCAGTTTAAATTATGTAAGGCTGAGAGTTTGTTAAATTGGTTTACTAGTAGATACAAAATCTACCTTAATATATTATACTCCCCTTTTTTCTTTTCCAAAAGAGAATCCTGAGTCTAATTTTTATTTTTTATTTTATTTATTTATTCTTTTTTTGTTTTTGTTTTTTGAGACAGGGTTTCTCTGTGTAGCTTTGGTGCCTGTCCTGGATCTCACTCTGAAGACCAGGCTAGTTTTGAACTCACAGAGATCCTCCTGGCTCTGCCTCCCAAGTGCTGGGATTAAAGGCATGAGCCACCACCACCTGGCTTCTAATTTTTATTATTACACCCCAACCCTATAACAACTTATCCATAACCTCGAGAAAAATGAAAACTTTTGGGAAAGGGGGATGCCATTTTTAAAAAAATTGCTTCCTGCTGTTTAGGGGGTGACAGTATCTCCGTGGGATCCTGTAAGAAAGCTAAATGGTTAAATCTTAATAGGACTAGCTGTAATGTTTGTAGCTAGTCACAGAGTAATGGGTAAAGTTATCTAAGGCTCTGGCTAGAAGTGTAATGTGAGGGACCATCTCGTCTTGGAACTGTCCTGAAGAGTTTGCAGTGCCAAGCTGATCACTGAGTAATATTCTTAGGTACAATGGCATCATTCTGAACCAGATAGAATTGTTGTTATGGGTCCCCATCTTCCTCCTGGGAACTTCAGAGATTGCTTGGATTTAGAGAAGGAGAGAGCCATATTACAACTCCAAAGCCAGTTTGATTTATAATTGAATCAGGACCACAACTATTCTAGAGTTTAAGACACATAGAAGTTAGGCTTTGAGATATTACACTGTAGAGTATATTGGTACCAATAGGCCCTTTCCTTCTGTTGTAGATGTTTAGTTGTCCAAAGCCTTATGATTTCATGTAGATAGGTATTTCTATTATCCTGTAAAGACAAAAAACATGACCCTTGCCCAACCCTTGTTTGTTGAATTTTTTTTACGGCTTGTAGAGTTGTCACATTGGTGGATGAGCTATTACTTCTCCTCATCAAGGGGTATCTCCTGTTCAAATAGAATTTTTATTAATTTTGTTGGTATTCATAGCTTTTCCTCTCCTGCAGAAACAAAAGCAAAACTTCTTTCCCAACATATGACTTATCCTGGTTTCCATTCCAAAATCAATACATCTTTGAAGTAAACCAGTTGGTTTAGCTCAGGATTTTTTTTCTTGTCCAATGTCTCTCCACAGCTGTTGTTCCTTTCTTATTAGCATTGAGAAAATTCAAGGTTAATAAAGCCTTATGTAATCTATTTCTAGGGGTCATTGTTACCTCTTTTTGTTTATTTATCATATTCTTTAAAGTTTGAGTAGCTCTTTCTATGACTGCTTGGCCTGTGGGATTGTGTAGTATACCTGTAGCATGCTTTATATTGTAATAAGCAACTAACTGTCTCATTTTATTTGAGACATATGCTGGAGCATTGTCAGTCTTAATTTGTATATATATTCCCATGATGGCCATAACTTCTAATATGTGTGTAATTATAGAATCAACCTTTTCAGAACTCATAAGAGTTGCCCATTGAAATCCTGAATAGGTGTCAATGGTATGGTGCACATTTTTTTTATTAAGAAAAAATTTTCATTCATTTTACACACCAATCAAAGATCCCCCTCTTCCCTCCTCCTGCCCCCCAGCCTCTCCCTCCTAATCCACCCCCACTCCCACTTACAAGAAGTCAAGGCCTCCCAGGGGGAGGCACATCCAGTAGAGGCAAGTCCAAGCAATCCCGCTGCTTCAAGGCTGCACGAGGTATCTGATCATAGGTAGTGGGCTCCACAAAGTTTGCTAATGCACTAGAGATAGATTCTGATCCTACTGCCAGGGGGCCTCCCAAGCATATCAAGCTACATAACTGTCTTGCCATGCAGAGGACCTAATCCATGCAGGCTCCACAGCCATTGATCCAAATTTCATGAGTTCCCTCTAGTTTGGTTTAGTTGTCCCTGCATGTTTCTCCATCATGATCATTATGCACTTGTTCCTAGAATCCCTCTTCTTTCTCTTTGGACTCCTGGAGCTCTGCCTAGTGATTGGCTATGGATCTCTGCATGAGCTTCCATCAGTCATTGGAGAAAAGCTCTGTGATGACAGTTAGGATATTCACCAATCTGATTACTGGGTTAAGCCAGTTCAGTTCAGACACCCTCTCCACTATTTCTAGTAGTCCAGGCTGGGGTCATCCTTGGGGATTCCTGGCAACTTCCCTAGCACCGGGTTTCTCTCTATCCCCACACATAAGGAAACAGGATAGTGGAGCTGGAACAGGGAGGCAGGGGAAAGCAATGAAAGTGGTGCACATATTTTAATCTTACAAATTATGCAAAATGAAACACACCCATGTAGCAGGAATCTTAAAGAGTCTTATTAATAAAAACAAACTCAGGGCCTTGTATTGGGGTGAATGCTAGAAGATCAGAGAAGCAAAACAAGCCACAGTTACCTCATGTTGCCAGTACCTCAGCTGATCCTGTTTCCTCAGATTGAAGCCTTTGAGTCCTCATTCAGAATGGATCTCAGCTGAATTGTTGCTTAAAAACCTAAAAGCTTAACCAGCCAAAATGCTCCTAGTTCCTGTTTTTCAAGCCTTATATATCTATTTGCTTTCTGCCATCACTCCCTGGGATTAAAGGCATGAGTCACCATGCCTGGCTGTTTCCAATGTGGCCTTGAACTCACGGAGATCCAGAGGGATTTCTGCCGCTGGAATGCTTGGATTAAAGGCATGTGCTACCACTGCCTAACTTCTATGTTTAATATTGTGGCTGTTCTGTCTCTGACCCCAGATAACTTTATTAGGGTGGACAATATTTTGGGGATCACAATACCACCACACACCCATCTGCCAAATTTCATTTCTTTGTATACCACATACACTTACTAGACATTTTAAAAGTCAAACAACTGAACAGTGCCTTTCCTAGTGTCCTCCTGATTTGCCATTCCCTGTAACAAAGTTAGATGTTACAATACCAAAATGTATGACAGCGTTTACAAGAAAATGTATTATGTATCAGCAATTTATACCCATAGAAAAATGAGCCCATTTCAATGATGACAAGATATATGTGTCTTTTATATGGATCAAGGACAAGAAATCATACAAAATAAACATTACTCCAGGGACATTTTCTTGTCTTCCCATACTATCCTGTATCCGTTGCTTTTTCCCTTGGTTAGGGAAGCAGAGAAATGAGCATTTAAATTCCAAATGACCAGAATTCAGTTAAGTTCTGGATTCCCATGATCCACACAAGCCTCTCATATTTTCTTGTTTATTAGAGCCAATTCCTTCTCAGCTCCAGTTCATAATTCTCTTGGACTATTTAAGGCCTTGTCCCCTTTTAGGGTGTTGGCCAAATTTACTAGTCCATCTTCAAGTATGACAAAGATGGTCTGGAAGTTGGAAATTCTTCCTAACAACATCTGAAAATCATCAAGAGTCCACAATTGATCTCTCCTGAGTGTCCCTTTTGGGGTCTAATTTATTGTAGATCCATCTTATATATCCTAAGTATAACAGGAGCAATTTATAATTTCCAGAGAGGCAAAACTTTCTTTACTTCTTCAAACATGCTTTCTAAAGTATCTCGTTTCGGATCAGCTAATAAGATATCATCCATATAATGGTAAATTATAGATTGTCAGATAGAGTGAGAAATCCACAGAGTCTGCCTAAAGGGCAAAGAAATTTATTAGGGGATAAAAACTCACTGTATAGAACAGAATTGTCTCAGGTTCTTGAATGCTGAGCCAAAGTCTCATGCTGTTCTGGGCATCTGAGTCAGTCCCACATCCAAGTCCCACTGAGGGAGCAAAGAGGAGACTGCCTATGTGTATCTCAGGTCTTCCTGGTAGCTGAGAGGCCACACCCCAGGGGCATGGACTTCAAGGTCATAGGCAGGCAGAGCAGTTACCTGAGGCATCTCTAGGGGTGGTGCTTCAAGGTCATAGAACAGCTATCCACTACACATCATCTTCAGGGGTTCATCTGGGCCTGCTCACAAAAGATCATTGCAGTTGGGCTTGTTGACTGTAGAACTTCCTTCTTAGAAGAAGGAGTGGGGAGGGTGGTTGGACCCTTACCTGAGTATCCAGCCAATACTCCCGATCACTTCTATGCAAATATACCCTTACTGCCTTTGGCCCTGGGGAGAGGGTAGAGTATATAGGCTGGGAAGGACTAGGAAGCAGGTGTATTGGGCCATGGGGTAATTAGCATCTGTCCTGGAGCAGACCTTCCAGTGTAGCTGCTTTAAAGCTACACATAGTCCTGTTTGTAACCCCTTACTCATTGCTCTATTAGTAAGGCCAATAAACTCATTAGTTACCCAGAATGAGCATTCATGGAATTTTACCTTAGTTTATCATTAGGATATTGGAAGGGGAGGTAGACATAGTTTACATTTCTGCCAGGGAAGGAATTTTATTTTTAAAAAAGAGTTTAGTTCATGTGAGACTATGTATGTGTGTGTGTGTGTGTGTGTGTGTGTGTGTGTGTGTGTGTGTGTGTGCATGCCCGTGTATATGTATATATACACCACATGCAGGCAAGAGCCTGTGGAGGAGTTACAGATTGTTGTGAGCTATGTGGAGGCTGGGAACTGAACCAGGGTCCTCTTCAAGAGCAGTAAGCGCTCTTCATCTCAAATTTGTCTCTCCACCAATGGGAAAGACTTTTAGCAACATGACCTAGGTCAATGACTCTCACCTTCACATTGTGTTCAATGCCTTCCTCAGGTCTTTCTACAGAGCTTGATGTACCTATTAAGTCTCAGACGTCTTACCTCATGAGTTGAACCATGCCTCAACTCTTAACTGTGTTTCTGCTTGCCATCCCTTAGTTCAGACATTCAATAGAAGCCTATGAGCATCATCATTGTGGTGGCATCCCTGTTCCATGATTGTATGTCTTAATATCTCTAGGAGGAAACCTCTGCATGATCATCAGGGGAAGAGCAGGGGTTGGGGCAGGTGTGGATCATAGCCCTCCCCTTTGCACTGAGAATGCTTGAATTTGGAGCAACATGACCCTGGTATAGGAGAATAGGGATGTTACCATCAACATCGTTGGCCTTGATCTTCCATGTCAGGGAAGTTTATCTGGAAACAGTCCAATAATAAACATTTTAGGCCTTTTTGGGTTGTATGGTCTCTGTCCTGTTGTGATTGTAGTTTTAAAAATGTCAACTTGACACAACCTAGAATCACCTGAGAGGAGAATTTCAGTGAAGAGTTGTCTTCACTGGGTGCCTTGTGGGCATGTCTGTGGATAATTGTCTTAATTTGTTAATTGATATGAGAAGACCCCAGATACTGTGGGCAGTAGCATTCCCTAGGCAGGAGTTTCTGAACTGTACAAAAGTGTGGAAACTGTGCTGAAAACAAGCAAAGTCATCAGCATGGTGCAATAGTTTCTCTCTGCTCTTGACTACTGTGGATGGTCTGTGATCAGCTGGTTCAAGTTCCTGCTGTCTTGATTTCTCTGCAATGACGGACTGTAGCCTGGAATTGGGGGCTAAAATAACATTTCTCACCCTAAGTAGTTTTTTCCCCCAAGGGACAAGGGATTATTCTGGATTATAGTTCCAGGGTACAGTCTGTTATGGCAGAAATGTCAAGGCAGCGGGAACTTGATTTGGCTGGTCCCATCACATCCACTGTCAGGAAGCATAGCGTGATGTATGCTTCTGCTCAATTCCCTTCCTCCAAAGGAGTAGTTTGTAAGAGAGCATGGAGGGATCTATGGGAGGGTTTGGAGGTAGGAAAGACAAGGGGACAGCGATTAAAGTATATTATAATCTCAAAAATAAATAATTAAAAAGTCTGGCTTATTATGAAATGTCATCTTAAACTGTGTAACAAAAGCCTTGATAAACAATTTTCTATCATGTGGTGATAAGATAGTGTGATTGTTTGTCTCAGTTGCAAGCTTGATGAGATCTGGAATGCCCTGGGAGACTGGCCTCTGGACATGTCTGTGGACTATTATCATGTAGACTAATTGATATAGGGAGATCTAAGCAGTTTTTGTTACGAATTTTTATCACCTAATAGAAATGAAAGAGGATGTCTAGTGTTGGACTCTGCTGTTGTATTAAGAAAGGATCCAGGGAAAAATCAATGGGTACAGCTGTTGTGTAATAAAAGTATTTGTAAAAGTGGATGTGCTAGATTTCCCCTCAAACTTTAGTCTTGTAGCCCTGTCCTGGAGGAAGGTGTGGAATTGGGACTAATGGCTTGGGGGAAGCTCTTTAGGTCCTTTATGGCATTAGGTATTCCTTGTGTGACTTCTTTGATAGTCACACAAGAGGGTAGTATAAACCCCTGGAGGTGAAAAGTGCTGTGCCCTACCCCTTTAGACTTCTCTAATGGCCATAGCAGTGGTTTCCAGCCCCTGAAATGGGAAAGTGGCCAGCCCTTGCCATAGAGGAATGAAAAAAAAAAAACAACAACAACAACAACAACAACAACAAAAAACAACTCAAGATCTGGCCACAAAATCCCACCAATCCCTGATTCTGCCCTAAAATCAAGCCCCCAAATCCCAATCCCTCTACTCCAAGGCCAACCTGGACAGCTCTGCCCCCCATAGAAACCCCATTCAAAGCCTGCCTCCTGCTGGGTTCTTTGCTGCTTCTCCCCTGAGCAGAGGCAGCCACCCTTTTGTGTCTCTTAAATCTCATGTGTGAGGTTTGTTGTTGGCATGACTTAGTTGTATTCCTTGGCTGCTGACTTCCAGGATACTTTTCCCTTTAGGGCTGTAACACTTCCATTGGGGAAACCTTTCCTCTCAGAGCTGTAACATGTAAATTGGGAAGCCTTTCCCTTCAAAGCCCCAACACTTAAAGGTAGTTAGGAACAGAGCTAGTCTGGACCCCCATTTCAGTCCGCTCTCCTCTCTCCTGGACTGACAGGTTGAGGTACTCCTCCATGAGAGCTTCTACTATTATAGTCTTCCACTTGCTGAAATGTCTTCCCTAGAGCTGAGTAGACAGAGGTGCCATGCTTCTGAATCTCCAAATTGTGAGCGAAATTGATTTCTCTTCCTTATCACTATGTCATGTAATTTGTTATAGCGATGAACAGCTGACTAATCATGCCGTGTCCGCTTTGCAAAGCCACATATTCCTTGAGATCAAGGACAATGTCATCTTCTTCACAATATTTACCCATCTCCTGACATGAAAAGAGCTTTTAATATATGAAATAAGCTTTCAGTACATACTTACTAAGTAAATAAGTGATTACAGATCACATTTCTAGACATTTATTTTCCAACCCACAAACTCTCATATATACGTGTGTATGTGTACACTAAGGCTAACTTATAGGTGCCCACACCACAAATTTATAAATGTTTAGGAAAAAAAATGCCCTGGGAAGACCTGTTGGTTAAAATACATATTAAATTCCTATTGATTTGATTGAGTGATTTATCAAATTGAATCATATTACAAGATTCAAGGTGCAGGCAGTGGCAAAGTTATTTCCTCATTTGTAAGGAAGGGAGATCCTGGGCAAGAAAGCCCAGAAGGAGGAGGACTGCTCTGGGTTCCAGTGAGAGATGCTTCTAGAATCTTTAGACTTGCTCAATTATGCGGTAGTTTTTACTTAATTTTTCTTTGAATGTCTTCCATATGTCTTCTGGGCTCTATGTGAGCCATGGGCAGGACCTGATTCCCTGGAAAACACAGACACCAGAAGGAACATTGAGTGATGGAAGGATGGTTATGCTCAGAGGGATTAGACACTGTGTCGCTCTACCTGGTTTTGTACAGAGTAGAGAAACAGAAAATCCCTTAAACTACACTCACCAATGGGTATCACCAGCCCTGGCCGGGTTTGTGAACAGACAGTAAAGAGCAGCAATGACGATATATAGCAGTCCACCCCCAAGGATTCCTGTGCCCTGGAAGCAGAATGGACAGAGGGGACATGAAAACAAGTTTAGACACCAACAAATTTAATTTTGAATCTGTCTCTATGGCTTTGGAAGTCCTCCATCATTTCTCAGTTGCATTGGGGAAAAAGTCTGTCTGAGTCTTTAAGAGGATCCAGTGTGGGTGTAGAAGAGGTTTTTCTTTTTGCTCTCAGTATCAGTGGTCTCTTAGGAAGAGGAGCCATTGCTCAGGCACATATTTTGGTAGTTTGATCAGCGGAGAGGTGTAGTCTGCATCAGTGAGACAGTGAATGTGCTCTGTGTAGGAAGGGGATAGTATTTGTGCTGTGTGCAAGAACACAGAGAAGGGCTGGAGAGATGGCTCAGAGGTTAAGAGCACTGGCTGCCCTTCCAGAGGTCCTGAGTTCAATTCCCAGCAACCACATGGTGTCTCACAACCATCTGTAATGAGATCTGGTGCCTTCTTCTGGTGGGCAGGCATACATGCAGGCAGAACACAACACTGTATACATAATAATAAATGAATATTTAAAAAAGGAACAGAGAAAAGTGAGATTTAGGGAAAGGAGGCATGAGCATCATGAGGGAAAAAGGCCTGCAGAAAAAGTGTCCTGTGGGGGTTTGACTTCCAACTACAGTTAAGTTCCACATCTTCAGTGATGTGTATTTTTCTGGTCCTGATATAAACCTCTACTGTTGCTGTGAGCTTCCAGATAAATCCAGGTCCTGAAACAGTCTGCTTCCCTAGGACACTACAGTTTTGAGAGGGGGAGCAGGGAGAAGTGAGTCTTCTCCTTGGCCAGTGAAAAATATCTAATGAAGTGATTCCTAAATTGGACTAACTCAGCAGAGGAGGGAGCCAGGGGACTGTGGGCCTGATTCTAGGCATGTAGGAGGCAGGGGAATGTGGGCCTGATTCTAGGCATGTAGGAGGCAGGGGAATGTGGGCCTGATTCTAGGCAGTAGGAGCCAGGGGAATGTGGGCCTGATTCTAGGCAGGTAGGAAGACAAGGGAAGCACTCTTGGAAGCCACAGGAACCACTGATTTATGTCAGTTTCCTTGGAGACAAATGGCATGACCAGTCACCCGCAATACATGCTAGATAGCCAAGTAGAAGAAAATGAGAGAGAGCAGATTTCAAGTGCAATAATGAAAGCTCTCCAAGCTGTTTATGAGGCATATTCAAGCACTGGGCTTCCATGGCTAGATTAGAAATACACCTGTACTGGATCTCAGTAAGTACTAAAGAGCTGAAGGCTGTTTGTTACCAGTGCAAGGTAAAGATGAATTAATGGCAGAGTTTAACAAAGCTGTGAGGTAAACTGATACTAACCAATGCTGTTCAGTTATTCCCTCCTGGCTGAAAGCTAACAAAACTGAAAGGTAAAACGCCTGTAATGAGTGATGGTTAGTCTGTCCCGAACACAATTCTGAGATCTAGGATACACAGTGAAACTTTTAGGTGACTACAAGTTCAAAACAAACCAAAGATTATTCATTACCTCTTTGGTTGGCCTGAAAAGCTGGAGTGTCACTTATGTGCCCAAGGCATCTGCCTGGAATGAGTGAAGATATTCCAAAGGGAGATCCTCTATTGAAATATAAATCTCAAGTGAAACCTGACAGACAGACTTGGTGGTGGTGGTGGCAGCTGCTGGATCTCTTTATTTGTTCTTCTACTGAGTGTAGCCATGTTGAAGAATCTTTGTCTTCATTTCACAAATGTCTCTTAATTGACATCTTGAAGACAAGTAGTCCAGCTTAACTTGGTAGGGCTACCTGGGCCCAGGCTTGTACCCTAAAACTATGATGTCACAAGAGGAGGTCAAATCGGTCTATCAGTGTAAAATGTCAAGACCATAGGCCCTGGGCAGCTGCTTCTGTTTTCCAGGTGTGCTTCTTATGGACTTTACTAAGTGTATCATGTCCCTTTCTGCTTTTCCACACCCTTTGTCTCAGCAGCTACCAAGATCTTCAGCTTGTCTTCTGCCTTGTTTTCTTTTCTTCTAATGTCAGTAAATTTCTCTCAAGTCTCCAAAGCTCTCATCTGAATCTGTTTTAAAATTGTGTGTGTGTGTGTGTGTGTGTGTGTGTGTGTGTGTGTGTGTGTGGTGTTCATACATGTGTGGAGAGGATTGTGGTGTGTGAGTGTGTTTCTGTGTGGCAGGCAAGCTTCAGGAAATGGGTGGGGAGCAGTGACACAGATAGGGACCTGGATGGATGAGGAAGAGGCTGTAGTTGGCTGTACACATGGAAGCATTGCAATGCCAGGGGACACAGAGCATTCAATGGCAGACACGACTTCTAGAGTAAGTCCCAGCCCCCTTTAGCCACCAGTGTCTCTCCTCCCTATACCCCAGACCATTATCCAGCTCTGTGGACACAGGGAGATAGCCACTCTGCAAATCCTCATTGTCTCCCAAGGGACTCTCAACTCTGCACACTGGCTGCATTTTATACAAGTTTTGAAATCATATGCATGCATTCTCTCTTCCTAAGACCAGCAAACTGGACTGAATCCTCCCACTGAGACTTCCCCTTGTCACTCAAGAGACTTACAGAAAGCATCCTGAAGTTGGCCACCCACTGATCTCCTGCTTGGCTCTTTTAAAGTTCTGAAGAATTTAGGATAAAGCAAGATTTTGAAGAAGTTCAACTGATTAAAATCATTCCTGAATTGCAGAACAGCAAACTAAAGAGGTAGAAAGTGCTGATGATACCAGACCAAGGGAGGTCTTTATATCTATAAAGTAGGTGAAGGCAAATGAAACCACTTGCTCTGGTGCATGTGGAGAATTGACGTTTTTTAGCTCATCTCCAATTTCTTTTTGGCTCTGAGGTTCAGTTTTGTTTTTCTCTAAGGGAAGCATTTCAAGGAAATGGCTGTGGTTTGGTTTCATTCTTTCCTGTTGATATCAGCTCAAAGCTATTTGCTTCACTGGTTTTGTTTACTCATGAAAGTTTCAGCCTTTTGTGAGCTGACTTAGTGTTTAAAACTACTCCTCGCTAGGCCTGACAACTTGGATTTGATCCCTGGGATCTGTATGGTCCTAGGACATAACTGACTCTCAAACATTGTCTTTTGACATTCACACATGTGCCATGGCAAATATTCCCCCATTGGAACAAAGCAGATAAATAAAGTGCACATGTGTACACATTGGTGCAACAGAGTAAACTTCATGAAGAAACACTATTATTTCTTTTTGTGTGTGTGTACAAGCAGTTGCTTGACTGTAAGTCTGTGTACCATGTGCATGCAGTGCTCTTGGAGCTTAGAAAAGGCATTGGGTCCTCCTGGAACCAGAGTTACAGGCTGTTGTGAGTTGCCATGTGGCTGCTGGGAATCAGACCCAGGGGGCCCCTGAAGGGCAGCTAGTGCTCTTAACTACTGAGCCATCTCTCCAGCCCCAGCTTCTACTTTTAAAGCAAAATTTAGAAAGCTTTGACTCAGAAGGACAAAAATAGAAATATTGACAAAAATTGAAATTTTAGACTTTTTATAGATTTGTTGAATAAAAAATATAAATTTGTTGAATAGTGCTAGTTATTACAGCTATTCTGATGTACAAGTACATATACAATAATAAAATAATCATTTAATCAAGACCAATAAACATAAGACCAAGTTTCCAAATGGCAAGATTGTCCAAAAGGCAGGCTAAGTTGGCAAGAGCCTGAAATATGAACAACAGGAAACAAATACATATCTGTGTATATTTTAGCAAAATAATCTAGTCTTGGTATAAACTTGTGGTAAAGACAAAATTCTCCACTTAAGTATAGGAAGATAGAATGGTATCAGTTAAGTCACATATTTAAGTTAAAATGTCAGAGGATAACAGGAAGCAATTTATGGGTTGAGGTTGTCTTGTATTTTTCCCAGGACTCCAACAGACAAATCCTGTACAGATGCACACACACGTTTTTAAATTGCCACCACACACTCACTAGACATTTTAAAAATCAAGCAACTGAACAGTTGCCTTTCCAGGTGTCTTCCTGTTTTGCCATTCGCTGTAACACAGTTAGATATTACAACACCAAAATGTATGGCAGCGTTTACAAGAAAATGTATTATGTATCAGCAATTTATACCCATAGAAAAGTGAGCCCATTTCAATAATGACACGATATATGTGTCTTTTATATGGGTCAAGGACAAGAAATCATGCAAAAAATACATTACTCCAGGGACATTTTCTGTCTTCCCATACTATCTGTATCCGTTGCTTTTTCCCCTCGGTTAGGGAAGCAGAGAAATGAGCATTAAATTCCAAATGACCAGAATGCAGTTAAGTTCTGGATTCCCATGATCCACACGTGCCTCTCGTATTTTCTTGTTTATTAGAGCCAATTCCTTCTCAGCTCCAGTTGATAACTCTCTTGGACTATTTAAGGCCTTGTCGCCTTTTAGGATGTTGGCCAAATTTACTAGTCTATCTTCAAGTATTCCCAAAGATGGTCTGGAAGTTGGAAATCCTTCCTAACAACATCTGAAAATCATCAAGAGTCCACAATTGATCTCTCCTGAGTGTCCCTTTTGGGTCTAATTATTGTAGATCTATCTTATATATCCTAAGTATAACAGGAGCAATTTATAATTTCCAGAGAGGCAAAACTTTCTTTACTTCTTCAAACATGCTTTCTAAAGTATCTCGTTTTGGATCAGCTAATAAGATATCATCCATATAATGGATAAATTATAGGATTGTCAGATAGAGTGAGAAATCCCACAGAGTCTGCCTAAAGGGCAAAGAAATTTATTAGGGGATAAAAAACTCACTGTACAGAACAGAATTGTCTCAGGTTCTTGAATGCTGAGCCAAAGTCTCATGCTGTTCTGGGCATCTGAGTCCAGTCCCACATCCAAGTCCCACTGAGGGAGCAAAGAGGAGACTGCCTATGTGTATCTCAGGTCTTTCCTGGTAGCTGAGAGGCCACACCCCAGGGGCATGGACTTCAAGGTCATAGGCAGGCAGAGCAGTTACCTGAGGCATCTCTAGGGGTGGTGCTTCAAGGTCATAGAACAGGTATCCACTACACATCATCTTCAGGGGTTCATCTGGGCCTGCTCACAAAGGAATCATATGCAGTTGGGCTTGTTGACTGTAAGGAACTTCCCTTCTTATGAAGGAAGGAGTGGGGAGGGGTCGGTTGGACCCTTACCTGAGGTAATCCCAGGCCAAATACTCCCGATCACTTCTATGGCAAAATATACCCTTACTTGCCCTTTGGCCCTGGGGAAGAGGGTAGAGTATATTTAGGCTGGGGAAGGACTAGGGAAAGCAGGTGTATTGGGCCATGGGGTAATATAGCAGTCTGTCCTGAGAGCAGACCTTTCCAGTGGAGCTGCTTTTAAAGCCTACACATAGTCCTGTGTGGGTAAACCCCGTTACTCATGCTCTATTTAGTAAGGCCAATAAACTCATTAGTACCCAGATATGAGCATTCAATGGAATTTTACCTTAGTTTATCATTAGGATATTGGAAGGGGAGGTAGACATAGTTTACATTTCTGCCAGGGAAGGAATTTTATTTTTAAAAAAGAGTTTAGTTCATGTGAGACTATGTATGTGTGTGTGTGTGTGTGTGTGTGTGTGTGTGTGTGTGTGTGTGTGTGCATGCCCGTGTATATGTATATATACACCACATGCAGGCAAGAGCCTGTGGAGGAGTTACAGATTGTTTGTGAGCTATGTGGAGGCTGGGAACTGAACCAGGGTCCTCTTCAAGAGCAGTAAGCGCTCTTCATCTCAAATTTGGTCTCTCCACCAATGGGAAAGACTTTTAGCAACATGACCTAGGGTCAATGACTCTCACCTTCACATTGTGTTCAATGCCTTCCTCAGGTCTTTCTACAGAGCTTGATGTAACCTATTAAGTCTCAGACGTCTTACTCATGAGTTGAACCATGCCTCAACTCTTAACTGTGTTTTCTGCTTGCCATCCCTTAGTTCAGACATTCAATAGAAGCCTATGAGCATCATCATTGTGGTGGCATCCCTGTTCCATGATTGTATGTCTTAATATCTCTAGGAGGAAACCTCTGCATGATCATCAGGGGAAGAGCAGGGGTTGGGGCAGGTGTGGATCATAGCCCTCCCCTTTGCACTGAGAATGCTTGAATTTGGAGGCAACATGACCCTGGTATAGGAGAATAGGGATGTTACCATCAACATCGTTGGCCTTGATCTTCCATGTCAGGGAAGTTTATCTGGAACAGTCCAATAATAAACATTTTAGGCCTTTTTGGGTTGTATGGTCTCTGTCCTGTTGTGATTGTAGTTTTAAAAATGTCAACTTGACACAACCTAGAATCACCTGAGAGGAGAATTTCAGTGAAGAGTTGTCTTCACTGGGTGCCTTGTGGGCATGTCTGTGGATAATTGTCTTAATTTGTTAATTGATATGAGAAGACCCCAGATACTGTGGGCAGTAGCATTCCCTAGGCAGGAGTTTCTGAACTGTACAAAAGTGTGGAAACTGTGCTGAAACAAGCAAAGTCATCAGCATGGTGCAATAGTTTCTCTCTGCTCTTGACTACTGTGGATGGTCTGTGATCAGCTGGTTCAAGTTCCTGGCTGTCTTGATTTCTCTGCAATGACGGACTGTAGCCTGGAATTGGGGGCTAAAATAACATTTCTCACCCTAAAGTAGTTTTTTCCCCCAAGGGACAAGGGGATTATTCTGGATTATAGTTCCAGGGTACAGGTCTGTTATGGCCAGAAATGTCAAGGCAGCGGGAACTTGATTTGGGCTGGGTCCCAACACATCCACTGTCAGGAAGCATAGCGTGAATGTATGCTTCTGCTCAATTCCCTTCCTCCAAAGGAGTAGTTTGTAAGCGAGCATGGAGGGATCTATGGGAGGGTTTGGCAGGTAGGAAAGACAAGGGGAACAGCGATTAAAGTATACTTATAATCTCAAAAAATAAATAATTAAAAAGTCTGGCTTATTATGAATGTCATCCTTAAACTGTGGTAACAAAAAGCCTTGATAAACAATTTCTATCATGTGGTGATAAGATAGGTGTGATTGTTTGTCTCAGTTGCAAGCTTGATGAGATCTGGAATGCCTGGGAGACTGGCCTCTGGACATGTCTGTGGACTATTAATCATGTAGACTAATTGATATAGGGAGATCTAAGCAGTTTTTTGTTAGGAAATTTTTATCACCTAATAGAAATGAAAGAGGATGCCTAGTGTTGGGACTCTGCTGTTGTATTAAGAAAGGATCCAGGGAAAATCAATGGGTACAGCTGTTGTGTAATAAAAGTATTTGTAAAAGTGGATGTGCTAGATTTCCCCTCAAACTTTAGTCTTGTAGCCCTGTCCTGGAGGAAGGTGTGGAATTGGGACTAATGGCTTGGGGGAAGCTCTTTAGGTCCTTTATGGCATTTAGGTATTCCTTGTGTGACTTCCTTTGATAGTCACACAAGAGGGTAGTAATAAACCCTGGAGGTGAAAAGTGCTGTGCCCTACCCTTTAAGACTTCTCTAATGGCCATAGCAGTGGTTTTCCAGCCCCTGAAATGGGAAGTGGCCAGCCCTTGCCATAGAGGGAATGAAAACAACAACAACAACAACAACAACAACAACAACAAACAAAAAACAACTCAAGATCTGGCCACAAAATCCCCACCAATCCCTGATTCTGCCCTAAAATCAAGCCCCCAACATCCCAATCCCTCTACTCCAAGGCCAACCTGGACAGCTCTGCCCCCCATAGAAACCCCATTCAAAGCCTGCCTCCTGCTGGGTTCTTTGCTGCTTCTCCCCTGAGCAGAGGCAGCCACCCTTTTGTGTCTCTTAAATCTCATGTGTGAGGTTTGTTGTTGGCGATGACTTAGTTGTATTCCTTGGCTGCTGACTTCCAAATACTTTTCCCTTTAGGGCTGTAACACTTCCATTGGGGAAACCTTTCCTCTCAGAGCTGTAACATGTAAATTGGGAAGCCTTTCCCTTCAAAGCCCCAACACTTAAAGGTAGTTAGGAACAGAGCTAGTCTGGACCCCCACTTCAGTCCGCTCTCCTCTCTCCTGGACTGACAGGTTGAGGTGCTCCTCCATGAGAGCTTCTACTATTACAGTCTTCCACTTGCTGAAATGTCTTCCCTAGAGCTGAGTAGACAGAGGTGCCATGCTTCTGAATCTCCAAATTGTGAAGCGAAATTGATTTCTCTTCCTTATCACTATGTCATGTAATTTGTTATAGCGATGAACAGCTGACTAATCATGCCGTGTCCGCTTTGCAAAGCCCCATATTCCTTGAGATCAAGGACAATGTCATCTTCTTCACAATATTTACCCATCTCCTGACATGAAAAGAGCTTTTAATATATGAAATAAGCTTTCAGTACATACTTACTAAGTAAATAGTGATTACAGATCACATTTCTAGACATTTATTTTCCAACCCACAAACGCTCATATATACGTGTGTATGTGTACACTAAGGCTAACTTATAGGGTGCCCACACCACAAATTTATAAATGTTTAGGAAAAAAAATGCCCTGGGAAGACCTGTTGGTTAAAATACATATTAAATTCCTATTGATTTGATTGAGTGATTTATCAAATTGAATCATATTACAAGATTCAAGGTGCAGGCAGTGGCAAAGTTATTTCCTCATTTGTAAGGAAGGGAGATCCTGGGCAAGAAAGCCCAGAAGGAGGAGGACTGCTCTGGGTTCCAGTGAGAGATGCTTCTAGAATCTTTAGACTTGCTCAATTATGCGGTAGTTTTTACTTAATTTTTCTTTGAATGTCTTCCATATGTCTTCTGGGCTCTATGTGAGCCATGGGCAGGACCTGATTCCCTGGAAAACACAGACACCAGAAGGAACATTGAGTGATGGAAGGATGGTTATGCTCAGAGGGATTAGACACTGTGTCGCTCTACCTGGTTTTGTACAGAGTAGAGAAACAGAAAATCCCTTAAACTACACTCACCAATGGGTATCACCAGCCCTGGCCGGGTTTGTGAACAGACAGTAAAGAGCAGCAATGACGATATATAGCAGTCCACCCCCAAGGATTCCTGTGCCCTGGAAGCAGAATGGACAGAGGGGACATGAAAACAAGTTTAGACACCAACAAATTTAATTTTGAATCTGTCTCTATGGCTTTGGAAGTCCTCCATCATTTCTCAGTTGCATTGGGGAAAAAGTCTGTCTGAGTCTTTAAGAGGATCCAGTGTGGGTGTAGAAGAGGTTTTTCTTTTTGCTCTCAGTATCAGTGGTCTCTTAGGAAGAGGAGCCATTGCTCAGGCACATATTTTGGTAGTTTGATCAGCGGAGAGGTGTAGTCTGCATCAGTGAGACAGTGAATGTGCTCTGTGTAGGAAGGGGATAGTATTTGTGCTGTGTGCAAGAACACAGAGAAGGGCTGGAGAGATGGCTCAGAGGTTAAGAGCACTGGCTGCCCTTCCAGAGGTCCTGAGTTCAATTCCCAGCAACCACATGGTGTCTCACAACCATCTGTAATGAGATCTGGTGCCTTCTTCTGGTGGGCAGGCATACATGCAGGCAGAAGACAACACTGTATACATAATAATAAATGAATATTTAAAAAAGGAACAGAGAAAAGTGAGATTTAGGGAAAAGGAGGCATGAGCATCATGAGGGAAAAAGGCCTGCAGAAAAAGTGTCCTGTGGGGGTTTGACTTCCAACTACAGTTAAGTTCCACATCTTCAGTGATGTGTATTTTTCTGGTCCTGATATAAACCTCTACTGTTGCTGTGAGCTTCCAGATAAATCCAGGTCCTGAAACAGTCTGCTTCCCTAGGACACTACAGTTTTGAGAGGGGGAGCAGGGAGAAGTGAGTCTTCTCCTTGGCCAGTGAAAAATATCTAATGAAGTGATTCCTAAATTGGACTAACTCAGCAGAGGAGGGAGCCAGGGGACTGTGGGCCTGATTCTAGGCATGTAGGAGGCAGGGGAATGTGGGCCTGATTCTAGGCATGTAGGAGGCAGGGGAATGTGGGCCTGATTCTAGGCAGTAGGAGCCAGGGGAATGTGGGCCTGATTCTAGGCAGGTAGGAAGACAAGGGAAGCACTCTTGGAAGCCACAGGAACCACTGATTTATGTCAGTTTCCTTGGAGACAAATGGCATGACCAGTCACCCGCAATACATGCTAGATAGCCAAGTAGAAGAAAATGAGAGAGAGCAGATTTCAAGTGCAATAATGAAAGCTCTCCAAGCTGTTTATGAGGCATATTCAAGCACTGGGCTTCCATGGCTAGATTAGAAATACACCTGTACTGGATCTCAGTAAGTACTAAAGAGCTGAAGGCTGTTTGTTACCAGTGCAAGGTAAAGATGAATTAATGGCAGAGTTTAACAAAGCTGTGAGGTAAACTGATACTAACCAATGCTGTTCAGTTATTCCCTCCTGGCTGAAAGCTAACAAAACTGAAAGGTAAAACGCCTGTAATGAGTGATGGTTAGTCTGTCCCGAACACAATTCTGAGATCTAGGCTACACAGTGAAACTTTTAGGTGACTACAAGTTCAAAACAAACCAAAGATTATTCATTAGCTCTTTGGTTGGCCTGAAAAGCTGGAGTGTCACTTATGTGCCCAAGGCATCTGCCTGGAATGAGTGAAGATATTCCAAAGGGAGATCCTCTATTGAAATATAAATCTCAAGTGAACCTGACAGACAGACTTGGTGGTGGTGGTGGCAGCTGCTGGATCTCTTTATTTGTTCTTCTACTGAGTGTAGCCATGTTGAAGAAATCTTTGTCTTCATTTCACAAATGTCTCTTAAATCGACATCTTGAAGACAAGTAGTCCAGCTTAACTTGGTAGGGCTACCTGGGCCCAGGCTTGTACCCTAAAACTACGATGTCACAAGAGGAGGTCAAATCGGTCTATCAGTGTAAAATGTCAAGACCATAGGCCCTGGGCAGCTGCTTCTGTTTTCCAGGTGTGCTTCTTATGGACTTTACTAAGTGTATCATGTCCCTTTCTGCTTTTCCACACCCTTTGTCTCAGCAGCTACCAAGATCTTCAGCTTGTCTTTCTGCCTTGTTTTCTTTTCTTTCTAATGTCAGTAAATTTCTCTCAAGTCTCCAAAGCTCTCATCTGAACCTGTTTTAAAATTTTGTGTGTGTGTGTGTGTGTGTGTGTGTGTGTGTGTGTGTGTGGTGTTCTTACATGTGTGGAGAGGATTGTGGTGTGTGAGTGTGTTTCTGTGTGGGCAGGCTAGCTTCAGGAAATGGGTGGGGAGCAGTGACACAGATAGGGACCTGGATGGATGAGGAAGAGGCTGTAGTTGGCTGTACACATGGAAGCATTGCAATGCCAGGGGACACAGAGCATTCAATGGCAGACACAACTTCTAGAGTAAGTCCCAGCCCCCCTTTAGCCACCAGTGTCTCTCCTCCCTATACCCCAGACCATTATCCAGCTCTGTGGACACAGGGAGATAGCCACTCTGCAAATCCTCATTGTCTCCCAAGGGACTCTCAACTCTGCACACTGGCTGCATTTTATACAAGTTTTGAAATCATATGCATGCATTCTCTCTTCCTAAGACCAGCAACTGGACTGAATCCCTCCCACTGAGACTTCCCCTTGTCACTCAAGAGACTTACAGAAAGCATCCTGAAGTTGGCACCCACTGATCTCCTGCTTGGCTCTTTTAAGTTCTGAAGAATTTAGGATAAAGCAAGATTTTGAAGAAGTTCAACTGATTAAAATCAATTCCTGAATTGCAGAACAGCAAACTAAAAGAGGTAGAAAGTGCTGATGATACCAGACCAAGGGAGGTCTTTATATCTATAAAGTAGGTGAAGGCAAATGAAACCACTTGCTCTGGTGCATGTGGAGAATTGACGTTTTTTAGCTCATCTCCAATTTCTTTTTGGCTCTGAGGTTCAGTTTTGTTTTTCTCTAAGGGAAGCATTTCAAGGAAATGGCTGTGGTTTGGTTTCATTCTTTCCTGTTGATATCAGCTCAAAGCTATTTGCTTCACTGGTTTTGTTTACTCATGAAAGTTTCAGCCTTTTGTGAGCTGACTTAGTGTTTAAAACTACTCCTCGCTAGGCCTGACAACTTGGATTTGATCCCTGGGATCTGTATGGTCCTAGGACATAACTGACTCTCAAACATTGTCTTTTGACATTCACACATGTGCCATGGCAAATATTCCCCCATTGGAACAAAGCAGATAAATAAAGTGCACATGTGTACACATTGGTGCAACAGAGTAACTTCATGAAGAAACACTATTATTTCTTTTTGTGTGTGTGTACAAGCAGTTGCTTGACTGTAAGTCTGTGTACCATGTGCATGCAGTGCTCTTGGAGCTTAGAAAAGGCATTGGGTCCTCCTGGAACCAGAGTTACAGGCTGTTGTGAGTTGCCATGTGGCTGCTGGGAATCAGACCCAGGGGCCCCTGAAGGGCAGCTAGTGCTCTTAACTACTGAGCCATCTCTCCAGCCCCAGCTTCTACTTTTAAAGCAAAATTTAGAAGCTTTGACTCAGAAGGACAAAAATAGAAATATTGACAAAAATTGAAATTTTAGACTTTTTATAGATTTGTTGAATAAAAAATATAAATTTGTTGAATAGTGCTAGTTATTACAGCTATTCTGATGTACAAGTACATATACAATAATAAAATAATCATTTAATCAAGACCAATAAACATAAGACCAAGTTTCCAAATGGCAAGATTATCCAAAAGGCAGGCTAAGTTGGCAAGAGCCTGAAATATGAACAACAGGAAACAAATACATATCTGTGTATATTTTAGCAAAATAATCTAGTCTTGGTATAACTTGTGGTAAAGACAAAATTCTCCACTTAACTATAGGAAGATGGAGTTTTATCATTTAAGTCACATATTTAAGTTAAAATGTCAGAGGATAACAGGAAGCAATTTATGGGTTGAGGTTGTCTTGTATTTTTCCCAGGACTCCAACAGACAAATCCTGTACAGATGCACACACACGTTTTTAAATTGCCACCACACACTCACTAGACATTTTAAAAATCAAGCAACTGAACAGTTGCCCTTTCCAGGTGTCTTCCTGTTTTGCCATTCGCTGTAACACAGTTAGATATTACAACACCAAAATGTATGGCAGCGTTTACAAGAAAATGTATTATGTATCAGCAATTTATACCCATAGAAAAGTGAGCCCATTTCAATAATGACACGATATATGTGTCTTTTATATGGGTCAAGGACAAGAAATCATGCAAAAAATACATTACTCCAGGGACATTTTCTTGTCTTCCCATACTATCCTGTATCCGTTGCTTTTTCCCTCGGTTAGGGAAGCAGAGAAATGAGCATTTAAATTCCAAATGACCAGAATGCAGTTAAGTTCTGGATTCCCATGATCCACACGTGCCTCTCGTATTTTCTTGTTTATTAGAGCCAATTCCTTCTCAGCTCCAGTTGATAACTCTCTTGGACTATTTAAGGCCTTGTCGCCTTTTAGGATGTTGGCCAAATTTACTAGTCTATCTTCAAGTATTCCAAAGATGGTCTGGAAGTTGGAAATCCTTCCTAACAACATCTGAAAATCATCAAGAGTCCACAATTGATCTCTCCTGAGTGTCCCTTTTGGGGTCTAATTTATTGTAGATCTATCTTATATATCCTAAGTATAACAGGAGCAATTTATAATTTCCAGAGAGGCAAAACTTTCTTTACTTCTTCAAACATGCTTTCTAAAGTATCTCGTTTTGGATCAGCTAATAAGATATCATCCATATAATGGTAAATTATAGATTGTCAGATAGAGTGAGAAATCCACAGAGTCTGCCTAAAGGGCAAAGAAATTTATTAGGGGATAAAAACTCACTGTACAGAACAGAATTGTCTCAGGTTCTTGAATGCTGAGCCAAAGTCTCATGCTGTTCTGGGCATCTGAGTCAGTCCCACATCCAAGTCCCACTGAGGGAGCAAAGAGGAGACTGCCTATGTGTATCTCAGGTCTTCCTGGTAGCTGAGAGGCCACACCCCAGGGGCATGGACTTCAAGGTCATAGGCAGGCAGAGCAGTTACCTGAGGCATCTCTAGGGGTGGTGCTTCAAGGTCATAGAACAGCTATCCACTACACATCATCTTCAGGGGTTCATCTGGGCCTGCTCACAAAAGATCATTGCAGTTGGGCTTGTTGACTGTAGAACTTCCTTCTTAGAAGAAGGAGTGGGGAGGGTGGTTGGACCCTTACCTGAGTATCCAGCCAATACTCCCGATCACTTCTATGCAAATATACCCTTACTGCCTTTGGCCCTGGGGAGAGGGTAGAGTATATAGGCTGGGAAGGACTAGGAAGCAGGTGTATTGGGCCATGGGGTAATTAGCATCTGTCCTGGAGCAGACCTTCCAGTGTAGCTGCTTTAAAGCTACACATAGTCCTGTTTGTAACCCCTTACTCATTGCTCTATTAGTAAGCCCAGTAAACTCATTAGTTACCCAGAATGAGCATTCATGGAATTTTACCTTAGTTTATCATTAGGATATTGGAAGGGGAGGTAGACATAGTTTACATTTCTGCCAGGGAAGGAATTTTATTTTTAAAAAAGAGTTTAGTTCATGTGAGACTATGTATGTGTGTGTGTGTGTGTGTGTGTGTGTGTGTGTGTGTGTGTGTGTGTGTGCATGCCCATGTATATGTATATATACACCACATGCAGGCAAGAGCCTGTGGAGGAGTTACAGATTGTTGTGAGCTATGTGGAGGCTGGGAACTGAACCAGGGTCCTCTTCAAGAGCAGTAAGCGCTCTTCATCTCAAATTTGTCTCTCCACCAATGGGAAAGACTTTTAGCAACATGACCTAGGTCAATGACTCTCACCTTCACATTGTGTTCAATGCCTTCCTCAGGTCTTTCTACAGAGCTTGATGTACCTATTAAGTCTCAGACGTCTTACCTCATGAGTTGAACCATGCCTCAACTCTTAACTGTGTTTCTGCTTGCCATCCCTTAGTTCAGACATTCAATAGAAGCCTATGAGCATCATCATTGTGGTGGCATCCCTGTTCCATGATTGTATGTCTTAATATCTCTAGGAGGAAACCTCTGCATGATCATCAGGGGAAGAGCAGGGGTTGGGGCAGGTGTGGATCATAGCCCTCCCCTTTGCACTGAGAATGCTTGAATTTGGAGCAACATGACCCTGGTATAGGAGAATAGGGATGTTACCATCAACATCGTTGGCCTTGATCTTCCATGTCAGGGAAGTTTATCTGGAAACAGTCCAATAATAAACATTTTAGGCCTTTTTGGGTTGTATGGTCTCTGTCCTGTTGTGATTGTAGTTTTAAAAATGTCAACTTGACACAACCTAGAATCACCTGAGAGGAGAATTTCAGTGAAGAGTTGTCTTCACTGGGTGCCTTGTGGGCATGTCTGTGGATAATTGTCTTAATTTGTTAATTGATATGAGAAGACCCCAGATACTGTGGGCAGTAGCATTCCCTAGGCAGGAGTTTCTGAACTGTACAAAAGTGTGGAAACTGTGCTGAAAACAAGCAAAGTCATCAGCATGGTGCAATAGTTTCTCTCTGCTCTTGACTACTGTGGATGGTCTGTGATCAGCTGGTTCAAGTTCCTGCTGTCTTGATTTCTCTGCAATGACGGACTGTAGCCTGGAATTGGGGGCTAAAATAACATTTCTCACCCTAAGTAGTTTTTTCCCCCAAGGGACAAGGGATTATTCTGGATTATAGTTCCAGGGTACAGTCTGTTATGGCAGAAATGTCAAGGCAGCGGGAACTTGATTTGGCTGGTCCCATCACATCCACTGTCAGGAAGCATAGCGTGATGTATGCTTCTGCTCAATTCCCTTCCTCCAAAGGAGTAGTTTGTAAGAGAGCATGGAGGGATCTATGGGAGGGTTTGGAGGTAGGAAAGACAAGGGGACAGCGATTAAAGTATATTATAATCTCAAAAATAAATAATTAAAAAGTCTGGCTTATTATGAAATGTCATCTTAAACTGTGTAACAAAAGCCTTGATAAACAATTTTCTATCATGTGGTGATAAGATAGTGTGATTGTTTGTCTCAGTTGCAAGCTTGATGAGATCTGGAATGCCCTGGGAGACTGGCCTCTGGACATGTCTGTGGACTATTATCATGTAGACTAATTGATATAGGGAGATCTAAGCAGTTTTTTGTTAGGAATTTTTATCACCTAATAGAAATGAAAGAGGATGCCTAGTGTTGGACTCTGCTGTTGTATTAAGAAAGGATCCAGGGAAAAATCAATGGGTACAGCTGTTGTGTAATAAAAGTATTTGTAAAAGTGGATGTGCTAGATTTCCCCTCAAACTTTAGTCTTGTAGCCCTGTCCTGGAGGAAGGTGTGGAATTGGGACTAATGGCTTGGGGGAAGCTCTTTAGGTCCTTTATGGCATTAGGTATTCCTTGTGTGACTTCTTTGATAGTCACACAAGAGGGTAGTATAAACCCCTGGAGGTGAAAAGTGCTGTGCCCTACCCCTTTAGACTTCTCTAATGGCCATAGCAGTGGTTTCCAGCCCCTGAAATGGGAAAGTGGCCAGCCCTTGCCATAGAGGAATGAAAACAACAACAACAACAACAACAACAACAACAACAACAAAAAACAACTCAAGATCTGGCCACAAAATCCCACCAATCCCTGATTCTGCCCTAAAATCAAGCCCCCAAATCCCAATCCCTCTACTCCAAGGCCAACCTGGACAGCTCTGCCCCCCATAGAAACCCCATTCAAAGCCTGCCTCCTGCTGGGTTCTTTGCTGCTTCTCCCCTGAGCAGAGGCAGCCACCCTTTTGTGTCTCTTAAATCTCATGTGTGAGGTTTGTTGTTGGCATGACTTAGTTGTATTCCTTGGCTGCTGACTTCCAAATACTTTTCCCTTTAGGGCTGTAACACTTCCATTGGGGAAACCTTTCCTCTCAGAGCTGTAACATGTAAATTGGGAAGCCTTTCCCTTCAAAGCCCCAACACTTAAAGGTAGTTAGGAACAGAGCTAGTCTGGACCCCCACTTCAGTCCGCTCTCCTCTCTCCTGGACTGACAGGTTGAGGTGCTCCTCCATGAGAGCTTCTACTATTACAGTCTTCCACTTGCTGAAATGTCTTCCCTAGAGCTGAGTAGACAGAGGTGCCATGCTTCTGAATCTCCAAATTGTGAGCGAAATTGATTTCTCTTCCTTATCACTATGTCATGTAATTTGTTATAGCGATGAACAGCTGACTAATCATGCCGTGTCCGCTTTGCAAAGCCCCATATTCCTTGAGATCAAGGACAATGTCATCTTCTTCACAATATTTACCCATCTCCTGACATGAAAAGAGCTTTTAATATATGAAATAAGCTTTCAGTACATACTTACTAAGTAAATAAGTGATTACAGATCACATTTCTAGACATTTATTTTCCAACCCACAAACGCTCATATATACGTGTGTATGTGTACACTAAGGCTAACTTATAGGTGCCCACACCACAAATTTATAAATGTTTAGGAAAAAAAATGCCCTGGGAAGACCTGTTGGTTAAAATACATATTAAATTCCTATTGATTTGATTGAGTGATTTATCAAATTGAATCATATTACAAGATTCAAGGTGCAGGCAGTGGCAAAGTTATTTCCTCATTTGTAAGGAAGGGAGATCCTGGGCAAGAAAGCCCAGAAGGAGGAGGACTGCTCTGGGTTCCAGTGAGAGATGCTTCTAGAATCTTTAGACTTGCTCAATTATGCGGTAGTTTTTACTTAATTTTTCTTTGAATGTCTTCCATATGTCTTCTGGGCTCTATGTGAGCCATGGGCAGGACCTGATTCCCTGGAAAACACAGACACCAGAAGGAACATTGAGTGATGGAAGGATGGTTATGCTCAGAGGGATTAGACACTGTGTCGCTCTACCTGGTTTTGTACAGAGTAGAGAAACAGAAAATCCCTTAAACTACACTCACCAATGGGTATCACCAGCCCTGGCCGGGTTTGTGAACAGACAGTAAAGAGCAGCAATGACGATATATAGCAGTCCACCCCCAAGGATTCCTGTGCCCTGGAAGCAGAATGGACAGAGGGGACATGAAAACAAGTTTAGACACCAACAAATTTAATTTTGAATCTGTCTCTATGGCTTTGGAAGTCCTCCATCATTTCTCAGTTGCATTGGGGAAAAAGTCTGTCTGAGTCTTTAAGAGGATCCAGTGTGGGTG
This sequence comes from Onychomys torridus, assembly GCF_903995425.1. Classification (NCBI taxonomy): domain Eukaryota; kingdom Metazoa; phylum Chordata; class Mammalia; order Rodentia; family Cricetidae; genus Onychomys; species Onychomys torridus. The sequence continues at coordinate 129,894,573 of NC_050443.1, forward strand.
TAGAAGAGGTTTTTCTTTTTGCTCTCAGTATCAGTGGTCTCTTAGGAAGAGGAGCCATTGCTCAGGCACATATTTTGGTAGTTTGATCAGCGGAGAGGTGTAGTCTGCATCAGTGAGACAGTGAATGTGCTCTGTGTAGGAAGGGGATAGTATTTGTGCTGTGTGCAAGAACACAGAGAAGGGCTGGAGAGATGGCTCAGAGGTTAAGAGCACTGGCTGCCCTTCCAGAGGTCCTGAGTTCAATTCCCAGCAACCACATGGTGTCTCACAACCATCTGTAATGAGATCTGGTGCCTTCTTCTGGTGGGCAGGCATACATGCAGGCAGAAGACAACACTGTATACATAATAATAAATGAATATTTAAAAAAGGAACAGAGAAAAGTGAGATTTAGGGAAAAGGAGGCATGAGCATCATGAGGGAAAAAGGCCTGCAGAAAAAGTGTCCTGTGGGGGTTTGACTTCCAACTACAGTTAAGTTCCACATCTTCAGTGATGTGTATTTTTCTGGTCCTGATATAAACCTCTACTGTTGCTGTGAGCTTCCAGATAAATCCAGGTCCTGAAACAGTCTGCTTCCCTAGGACACTACAGTTTTGAGAGGGGGAGCAGGGAGAAGTGAGTCTTCTCCTTGGCCAGTGAAAAATATCTAATGAAGTGATTCCTAAATTGGACTAACTCAGCAGAGGAGGGAGCCAGGGGACTGTGGGCCTGATTCTAGGCATGTAGGAGGCAGGGGAATGTGGGCCTGATTCTAGGCATGTAGGAGGCAGGGGAATGTGGGCCTGATTCTAGGCAGTAGGAGCCAGGGGAATGTGGGCCTGATTCTAGGCAGGTAGGAAGACAAGGGAAGCACTCTTGGAAGCCACAGGAACCACTGATTTATGTCAGTTTCCTTGGAGACAAATGGCATGACCAGTCACCCGCAATACATGCTAGATAGCCAAGTAGAAGAAAATGAGAGAGAGCAGATTTCAAGTGCAATAATGAAAGCTCTCCAAGCTGTTTATGAGGCATATTCAAGCACTGGGCTTCCATGGCTAGATTAGAAATACACCTGTACTGGATCTCAGTAAGTACTAAAGAGCTGAAGGCTGTTTGTTACCAGTGCAAGGTAAAGATGAATTAATGGCAGAGTTTAACAAAGCTGTGAGGTAAACTGATACTAACCAATGCTGTTCAGTTATTCCCTCCTGGCTGAAAGCTAACAAAACTGAAAGGTAAAACGCCTGTAATGAGTGATGGTTAGTCTGTCCCGAACACAATTCTGAGATCTAGGCTACACAGTGAAACTTTTAGGTGACTACAAGTTCAAAACAAACCAAAGATTATTCATTAGCTCTTTGGTTGGCCTGAAAAGCTGGAGTGTCACTTATGTGCCCAAGGCATCTGCCTGGAATGAGTGAAGATATTCCAAAGGGAGATCCTCTATTGAAATATAAATCTCAAGTGAACCTGACAGACAGACTTGGTGGTGGTGGTGGCAGCTGCTGGATCTCTTTATTTGTTCTTCTACTGAGTGTAGCCATGTTGAAGAAATCTTTGTCTTCATTTCACAAATGTCTCTTAAATCGACATCTTGAAGACAAGTAGTCCAGCTTAACTTGGTAGGGCTACCTGGGCCCAGGCTTGTACCCTAAAACTACGATGTCACAAGAGGAGGTCAAATCGGTCTATCAGTGTAAAATGTCAAGACCATAGGCCCTGGGCAGCTGCTTCTGTTTTCCAGGTGTGCTTCTTATGGACTTTACTAAGTGTATCATGTCCCTTTCTGCTTTTCCACACCCTTTGTCTCAGCAGCTACCAAGATCTTCAGCTTGTCTTTCTGCCTTGTTTTCTTTTCTTTCTAATGTCAGTAAATTTCTCTCAAGTCTCCAAAGCTCTCATCTGAATCTGTTTTAAAATTGTGTGTGTGTGTGTGTGTGTGTGTGTGTGTGTGTGTGTGTGTGTGTGGTGTTCTTACATGTGTGGAGAGGATTGTGGTGTGTGAGTGTGTTTCTGTGTGGCAGGCTAGCTTCAGGAAATGGGTGGGGAGCAGTGACACAGATAGGGACCTGGATGGATGAGGAAGAGGCTGTAGTTGGCTGTACACATGGAAGCATTGCAATGCCAGGGGACACAGAGCATTCAATGGCAGACACAACTTCTAGAGTAAGTCCCAGCCCCCCTTTAGCCACCAGTGTCTCTCCTCCCTATACCCCAGACCATTATCCAGCTCTGTGGACACAGGGAGATAGCCACTCTGCAAATCCTCATTGTCTCCCAAGGGACTCTCAACTCTGCACACTGGCTGCATTTTATACAAGTTTTGAAATCATATGCATGCATTCTCTCTTCCTAAGACCAGCAAACTGGACTGAATCCCTCCCACTGAGACTTCCCCTTGTCACTCAAGAGACTTACAGAAAGCATCCTGAAGTTGGCACCCACTGATCTCCTGCTTGGCTCTTTTAAGTTCTGAAGAATTTAGGATAAAGCAAGATTTTGAAGAAGTTCAACTGATTAAAATCAATTCCTGAATTGCAGAACAGCAAACTAAAAGAGGTAGAAAGTGCTGATGATACCAGACCAAGGGAGGTCTTTATATCTATAAAGTAGGTGAAGGCAAATGAAACCACTTGCTCTGGTGCATGTGGAGAATTGACGTTTTTTAGCTCATCTCCAATTTCTTTTTGGCTCTGAGGTTCAGTTTTGTTTTTCTCTAAGGGAAGCATTTCAAGGAAATGGCTGTGGTTTGGTTTCATTCTTTCCTGTTGATATCAGCTCAAAGCTATTTGCTTCACTGGTTTTGTTTACTCATGAAAGTTTCAGCCTTTTGTGAGCTGACTTAGTGTTTAAAACTACTCCTCGCTAGGCCTGACAACTTGGATTTGATCCCTGGGATCTGTATGGTCCTAGGACATAACTGACTCTCAAACATTGTCTTTTGACATTCACACATGTGCCATGGCAAATATTCCCCCATTGGAACAAAGCAGATAAATAAAGTGCACATGTGTACACATTGGTGCAACAGAGTAACTTCATGAAGAAACACTATTATTTCTTTTTGTGTGTGTGTACAAGCAGTTGCTTGACTGTAAGTCTGTGTACCATGTGCATGCAGTGCTCTTGGAGCTTAGAAAAGGCATTGGGTCCTCCTGGAACCAGAGTTACAGGCTGTTGTGAGTTGCCATGTGGCTGCTGGGAATCAGACCCAGGGGCCCCTGAAGGGCAGCTAGTGCTCTTAACTACTGAGCCATCTCTCCAGCCCCAGCTTCTACTTTTAAAGCAAAATTTAGAAGCTTTGACTCAGAAGGACAAAAATAGAAATATTGACAAAAATTGAAATTTTAGACTTTTTATAGATTTGTTGAATAAAAAATATAAATTTGTTGAATAGTGCTAGTTATTACAGCTATTCTGATGTACAAGTACATATACAATAATAAAATAATCATTTAATCAAGACCAATAAACATAAGACCAAGTTTCCAAATGGCAAGATTATCCAAAAGGCAGGCTAAGTTGGCAAGAGCCTGAAATATGAACAACAGGAAACAAATACATATCTGTGTATATTTTAGCAAAATAATCTAGTCTTGGTATAAACTTGTGGTAAAGACAAAATTCTCCACTTAACTATAGGAAGATGGAGTTTTATCATTTAAGTCACATATTTAAGTTAAAATGTCAGAGGATAACAGGAAGCAATTTATGGGTTGAGGTTGTCTTGTATTTTTCCCAGGACTCCAACAGACAAACCCTGTACAGATGCACACACACGTTTTTAAATTGCCACCACACACTCACTAGACATTTTAAAAATCAAGCAACTGAACAGTTGCCTTTCCAGGTGTCTTCCTGTTTTGCCATTCGCTGTAACACAGTTAGATATTACAACACCAAAATGTATGGCAGCGTTTACAAGAAAATGTATTATGTATCAGCAATTTATACCCATAGAAAAGTGAGCCCATTTCAATAATGACACGATATATGTGTCTTTTATATGGGTCAAGGACAAGAAATCATGCAAAAAATACATTACTCCAGGGACATTTTCTTGTCTTCCCATACTATCCTGTATCCGTTGCTTTTTCCCTCGGTTAGGGAAGCAGAGAAATGAGCATTTAAATTCCAAATGACCAGAATGCAGTTAAGTTCTGGATTCCCATGATCCACACGTGCCTCTCGTATTTTCTTGTTTATTAGAGCCAATTCCTTCTCAGCTCCAGTTGATAACTCTCTTGGACTATTTAAGGCCTTGTCGCCTTTTAGGATGTTGGCCAAATTTACTAGTCTATCTTCAAGTATTCCAAAGATGGTCTGGAAGTTGGAAATCCTTCCTAACAACATCTGAAAATCATCAAGAGTCCACAATTGATCTCTCCTGAGTGTCCCTTTTGGGGTCTAATTTATTGTAGATCTATCTTATATATCCTAAGTATAACAGGAGCAATTTATAATTTCCAGAGAGGCAAAACTTTCTTTACTTCTTCAAACATGCTTTCTAAAGTATCTCGTTTTGGATCAGCTAATAAGATATCATCCATATAATGGTAAATTATAGATTGTCAGATAGAGTGAGAAATCCACAGAGTCTGCCTAAAGGGCAAAGAAATTTATTAGGGGATAAAAACTCACTGTACAGAACAGAATTGTCTCAGGTTCTTGAATGCTGAGCCAAAGTCTCATGCTGTTCTGGGCATCTGAGTCAGTCCCACATCCAAGTCCCACTGAGGGAGCAAAGAGGAGACTGCCTATGTGTATCTCAGGTCTTCCTGGTAGCTGAGAGGCCACACCCCAGGGGCATGGACTTCAAGGTCATAGGCAGGCAGAGCAGTTACCTGAGGCATCTCTAGGGGTGGTGCTTCAAGGTCATAGAACAGCTATCCACTACACATCATCTTCAGGGGTTCATCTGGGCCTGCTCACAAAAGATCATTGCAGTTGGGCTTGTTGACTGTAGAACTTCCTTCTTAGAAGAAGGAGTGGGGAGGGTGGTTGGACCCTTACCTGAGTATCCAGCCAATACTCCCGATCACTTCTATGCAAATATACCCTTACTGCCTTTGGCCCTGGGGAGAGGGTAGAGTATATAGGCTGGGAAGGACTAGGAAGCAGGTGTATTGGGCCATGGGGTAATTAGCATCTGTCCTGGAGCAGACCTTCCAGTGTAGCTGCTTTAAAGCTACACATAGTCCTGTTTGTAACCCCTTACTCATTGCTCTATTAGTAAGGCCCAGTAAACTCATTAGTTACCCAGAATGAGCATTCATGGAATTTTACCTTAGTTTATCATTAGGATATTGGAAGGGGAGGTAGACATAGTTTACATTTCTGCCAGGGAAGGAATTTTATTTTTAAAAAAGAGTTTAGTTCATGTGAGACTATGTATGTGTGTGTGTGTGTGTGTGTGTGTGTGTGTGTGTGTGTGTGTGCATGCCCGTGTATATGTATATATACACCACATGCAGGCAAGAGCCTGTGGAGGAGTTACAGATTGTTGTGAGCTATGTGGAGGCTGGGAACTGAACCAGGGTCCTCTTCAAGAGCAGTAAGCGCTCTTCATCTCAAATTTGTCTCTCCACCAATGGGAAAGACTTTTAGCAACATGACCTAGGTCAATGACTCTCACCTTCACATTGTGTTCAATGCCTTCCTCAGGTCTTTCTACAGAGCTTGATGTACCTATTAAGTCTCAGACGTCTTACCTCATGAGTTGAACCATGCCTCAACTCTTAACTGTGTTTCTGCTTGCCATCCCTTAGTTCAGACATTCAATAGAAGCCTATGAGCATCATCATTGTGGTGGCATCCCTGTTCCATGATTGTATGTCTTAATATCTCTAGGAGGAAACCTCTGCATGATCATCAGGGGAAGAGCAGGGGTTGGGGCAGGTGTGGATCATAGCCCTCCCCTTTGCACTGAGAATGCTTGAATTTGGAGCAACATGACCCTGGTATAGGAGAATAGGGATGTTACCATCAACATCGTTGGCCTTGATCTTCCATGTCAGGGAAGTTTATCTGGAAACAGTCCAATAATAAACATTTTAGGCCTTTTTGGGTTGTATGGTCTCTGTCCTGTTGTGATTGTAGTTTTAAAAATGTCAACTTGACACAACCTAGAATCACCTGAGAGGAGAATTTCAGTGAAGAGTTGTCTTCACTGGGTGCCTTGTGGGCATGTCTGTGGATAATTGTCTTAATTTGTTAATTGATATGAGAAGACCCCAGATACTGTGGGCAGTAGCATTCCCTAGGCAGGAGTTTCTGAACTGTACAAAAGTGTGGAAACTGTGCTGAAAACAAGCAAAGTCATCAGCATGGTGCAATAGTTTCTCTCTGCTCTTGACTACTGTGGATGGTCTGTGATCAGCTGGTTCAAGTTCCTGCTGTCTTGATTTCTCTGCAATGACGGACTGTAGCCTGGAATTGGGGGCTAAAATAACATTTCTCACCCTAAGTAGTTTTTTCCCCCAAGGGACAAGGGATTATTCTGGATTATAGTTCCAGGGTACAGTCTGTTATGGCAGAAATGTCAAGGCAGCGGGAACTTGATTTGGCTGGTCCCATCACATCCACTGTCAGGAAGCATAGCGTGATGTATGCTTCTGCTCAATTCCCTTCCTCCAAAGGAGTAGTTTGTAAGAGAGCATGGAGGGATCTATGGGAGGGTTTGGAGGTAGGAAAGACAAGGGGACAGCGATTAAAGTATATTATAATCTCAAAAATAAATAATTAAAAAGTCTGGCTTATTATGAAATGTCATCTTAAACTGTGTAACAAAAGCCTTGATAAACAATTTTCTATCATGTGGTGATAAGATAGTGTGATTGTTTGTCTCAGTTGCAAGCTTGATGAGATCTGGAATGCCCTGGGAGACTGGCCTCTGGACATGTCTGTGGACTATTATCATGTAGACTAATTGATATAGGGAGATCTAAGCAGTTTTTGTTAGGAATTTTTATCACCTAATAGAAATGAAAGAGGATGCCTAGTGTTGGACTCTGCTGTTGTATTAAGAAAGGATCCAGGGAAAAATCAATGGGTACAGCTGTTGTGTAATAAAAGTATTTGTAAAAGTGGATGTGCTAGATTTCCCCTCAAACTTTAGTCTTGTAGCCCTGTCCTGGAGGAAGGTGTGGAATTGGGACTAATGGCTTGGGGGAAGCTCTTTAGGTCCTTTATGGCATTAGGTATTCCTTGTGTGACTTCTTTGATAGTCACACAAGAGGGTAGTATAAACCCCTGGAGGTGAAAAGTGCTGTGCCCTACCCCTTTAGACTTCTCTAATGGCCATAGCAGTGGTTTCCAGCCCCTGAAATGGGAAAGTGGCCAGCCCTTGCCATAGAGGAATGAAAACAACAACAACAACAACAACAACAACAACAACAAAAAACAACTCAAGATCTGGCCACAAAATCCCACCAATCCCTGATTCTGCCCTAAAATCAAGCCCCCAAATCCCAATCCCTCTACTCCAAGGCCAACCTGGACAGCTCTGCCCCCCATAGAAACCCCATTCAAAGCCTGCCTCCTGCTGGGTTCTTTGCTGCTTCTCCCCTGAGCAGAGGCAGCCACCCTTTTGTGTCTCTTAAATCTCATGTGTGAGGTTTGTTGTTGGCATGACTTAGTTGTATTCCTTGGCTGCTGACTTCCAGGATACTTTTCCCTTTAGGGCTGTAACACTTCCATTGGGGAAACCTTTCCTCTCAGAGCTGTAACATGTAAATTGGGAAGCCTTTCCCTTCAAAGCCCCAACACTTAAAGGTAGTTAGGAACAGAGCTAGTCTGGACCCCCACTTCAGTCCGCTCTCCTCTCTCCTGGACTGACAGGTTGAGGTGCTCCTCCATGAGAGCTTCTACTATTACAGTCTTCCACTTGCTGAAATGTCTTCCCTAGAGCTGAGTAGACAGAGGTGCCATGCTTCTGAATCTCCAAATTGTGAGCGAAATTGATTTCTCTTCCTTATCACTATGTCATGTAATTTGTTATAGCGATGAACAGCTGACTAATCATGCCGTGTCCGCTTTGCAAAGCCCCATATTCCTTGAGATCAAGGACAATGTCATCTTCTTCACAATATTTACCCATCTCCTGACATGAAAAGAGCTTTTAATATATGAAATAAGCTTTCAGTACATACTTACTAAGTAAATAAGTGATTACAGATCACATTTCTAGACATTTATTTTCCAACCCACAAACGCTCATATATACGTGTGTATGTGTACACTAAGGCTAACTTATAGGTGCCCACACCACAAATTTATAAATGTTTAGGAAAAAAAATGCCCTGGGAAGACCTGTTGGTTAAAATACATATTAAATTCCTATTGATTTGATTGAGTGATTTATCAAATTGAATCATATTACAAGATTCAAGGTGCAGGCAGTGGCAAAGTTATTTCCTCATTTGTAAGGAAGGGAGATCCTGGGCAAGAAAGCCCAGAAGGAGGAGGACTGCTCTGGGTTCCAGTGAGAGATGCTTCTAGAATCTTTAGACTTGCTCAATTATGCGGTAGTTTTTATTTAATTTTTCTTTGAATGTCTTCCATATGTCTTCTGGGCTCTATGTGAGCCATGGGCAGGACCTGATTCCCTGGAAAACACAGACACCAGAAGGAACATTGAGTGATGGAAGGATGGTTATGCTCAGAGGGATTAGACACTGTGTCGCTCTACCTGGTTTTGTACAGAGTAGAGAAACAGAAAATCCCTTAAACTACACTCACCAATGGGTATCACCAGCCCTGGCCGGGTTTGTGAACAGACAGTAAAGAGCAGCAATGATGATATATAGCAGTCCACCCCCAAGGATTCCTGTGCCCTGGAAGCAGAATGGACAGAGGGGACATGAAAACAAGTTTAGACACCAACAAATTTAATTTTGAATCTGTCTCTATGGCTTTGGAAGTCCTCCATCATTTCTCAGTTGCATTGGGGAAAAAGTCTGTCTGAGTCTTTAAGAGGATCCAGTGTGGGTGTAGAAGAGGTTTTTCTTTTTGCTCTCAGTATCAGTGGTCTCTTAGGAAGAGGAGCCATTGCTCAGGCACATATTTTGGTAGTTTGATCAGCGGAGAGGTGTAGTCTGCATCAGTGAGACAGTGAATGTGCTCTGTGTAGGAAGGGGATAGTATTTGTGCTGTGTGCAAGAACACAGAGAAGGGCTGGAGAGATGGCTCAGAGGTTAAGAGCACTGGCTGCCCTTCCAGAGGTCCTGAGTTCAATTCCCAGCAACCACATGGTGTCTCACAACCATCTGTAATGAGATCTGGTGCCTTCTTCTGGTGGGCAGGCATACATGCAGGCAGAACACAACACTGTATACATAATAATAAATGAATATTTAAAAAAGGAACAGAGAAAAGTGAGATTTAGGGAAAAGGAGGCATGAGCATCATGAGGGAAAAAGGCCTGCAGAAAAAGTGTCCTGTGGGAGGGGAGATTTCCAACTACAGTTAAGTTCCACATCTTCAGTGTTGTGTAGTTTTCTGGTCCTGATATAAACCTCTACTGTTGCTCTGAGCTTCCAGATAAATCCAGGTCCTGAAACAGTCTGTTTCCCTAGGACACTGAAGTTTAGAGAGGGGGAGCAGGGAGAAGTGAGACTTCTCTTTGGCCAGTGAAAAATATCTAATGAAGTGATTCCTAAATTGGACTAACTCAGCAGAGGAGGCAGCCAGGGGACTGTGGGCCTGATTCTAGGAATGTAGGAGGCAGGGGAATGTGGGCCTGATTCTAGGCAGGTAGGAGCCAGGGGAATGTGGGCCTGATTCAAGGCAGGTAGGAAGGCAAGGGAAGCACTCTTGGATGCCATAGGAACCACTGATGATATGTCAATTTCCTTGGAGACAAATGGCATTACCAGTCACCCGCAATACATGCTAGATAGGTAACTAGAAGAAAATGAGAGAGAGCAGATTTCAAGTGCAATAATGAAAGCTCTCCAAGCTGTTTATGAGGCATATTCTAGCACTGGGCTTCCATGGCTAGATTAGAAATACACCTGAACTGGATCTCAGTAAGTACTAAAGAGCTGAAGGCTGTTTGTTACTAGTGCAAGGTAAAGATGAATTAATGGCAGAGTTTAACAAAGCTGTAAGGTAAACTGATACTAACCGATGCTGTTCAGTTATTCCCTCTTGGCTGAAAGCTAACTAAAACTGAATGGTAAAACGCCCGTAATGAGTGATGGTTAGTCTGTCCCGAACACAATTCTGAGATCTAGGCTACACAGTGAAACTTTTAGGTGACTACAAGTTCAAAACAAACCAAACCAAACCAAAGATTATTCATTACCTCTTTGGTTGGCCTGAAAAGCTGGAGTGTCACTTATATGCCCAAGGCATCTGCCTGGAATGAGTGAAGATATTCCAAAGGGAGATCCTCTATTGAAATATAAATCTCAAGTGAACCTGACAGACAGACTTGGTGGTGGTGGTGGCAGCTGCTGGATCTCTTTATTTGTTCTTCTACTGAGTGTAGCCATGTTGAAGAAATCTTTGTCTTCATTTCACAAATGTCTCTTAAATTGACATCTTGAAGACAAGTAGTCCAGCTTAACTTGGTAGGGCTACCTGGGCCCAGGCTTGTACCCTAAAACTATGATGTCACAAGAGGAGGTCAAATCGGTCTATCAGTGTAAAATGTCAAGACCATAGGCCCTGGGCAGCTGCTTCTGTTTTCCAGGTGTGCTTCTTATGGACTTTACTAAGTGTATCATGTCCCTTTCTGCTTTTCCACACCCTTTGTCTCAGCAGCTACCAAGATCTTCAGCTTGTCTTTCTGCCTTGTTTTCTTTTCTTTCTAATGTCAGTAAATTTCTCTCAAGTCTCCAAAGCTCTCATCTGAATCTGTTTTAAAATTGTGTGTGTGTGTGTGTGTGTGTGTGTGTGTGTGTGGTGTTCATACATGTGTGGAGAGGATTGTGGTGTGTGAGTGTGTTTCTGTGTGGCAGGCAAGCTTCAGGAAATGGGTGGGGAGCAGTGACACAGATAGGGACCTGGATGGATGAGGAAGAGGCTGTAGTTGGCTGTACACATGGAAGCATTGCAATGCCAGGGGACACAGAGCATTCAATGGCAGACACAACTTCTAGAGTAAGTCCCAGCCCCCCTTTAGCCACCAGTGTCTCTCCTCCCTATACCCCAGACCATTATCCAGCTCTGTGGACACAGGGAGATAGCCACTCTGCAAATCCTCATTGTCTCCCAAGGGACTCTCAACTCTGCACACTGGCTGCATTTTATACAAGTTTTGAAATCATATGCATGCATTCTCTCTTCCTAAGACCAGCAAACTGGACTGAATCCCTCCCACTGAGACTTCCCCTTGTCACTCAAGAGACTTACAGAAAGCATCCTGAAGTTGGCACCCACTGATCTCCTGCTTGGCTCTTTTAAGTTCTGAAGAATTTAGGATAAAGCAAGATTTTGAAGAAGTTCAACTGATTAAAATCAATTCCTGAATTGCAGAACAGCAAACTAAAAGAGGTAGAAAGTGCTGATGATACCAGACCAAGGGAGGTCTTTATATCTATAAAGTAGGTGAAGGCAAATGAAACCACTTGCTCTGGTGCATGTGGAGAATTGACGTTTTTTAGCTCATCTCCAATTTCTTTTTGGCTCTGAGGTTCAGTTTTGTTTTTCTCTAAGGGAAGCATTTCAAGGAAATGGCTGTGGTTTGGTTTCATTCTTTCCTGTTGATATCAGCTCAAAGCTATTTGCTTCACTGGTTTTGTTTACTCATGAAAGTTTCAGCCTTTTGTGAGCTGACTTAGTGTTTAAAACTACTCCTCGCTAGGCCTGACAACTTGGATTTGATCCCTGGGATCTGTATGGTCCTAGGACATAACTGACTCTCAAACATTGTCTTTTGACATTCACACATGTGTCATGGCAAAATATTCCCCCATGCAAACAAAGCCGATAAATAAAGTGCACATGTGTACACATTGGTGCAACAGAGTAACTTCATGAAGAAACACTATTATTTCTTTTTGTGTGTGTGTACAAGCATTTGCCTGACTGTAGGTTTGTGTACTATGTGCATGCAGTGCTCTTGGAGCTTAGAAAAGGCATTGGGTCCTCCTGGAACCAGAGTTACAGGCTGTTGTGTGTTGCCATGTTGATGCTGGGAATGAGACCCAGGGTCCTCTGGAAGGGCAGCTAGTGCTCTTAACTACTGAGCCATCTCTCCAGCCCCAGCTTCTACTTTTAAAGCAAAATTTAGAAGGTTTGACTCAGAAGGATAAATGTATAACATTGACAAAAATAGAAATTTTAGACTTTTTATAGATTTGTTGAATAAAAAAATATAAATTTGTTGAATAGTGCTAGTTATTACAGCTATTGTGATGTACAAGTATGTATACAATAATAAAATAACCATTTAATCAAGACCAATAAACATAAGACCAAGTTTCCAAATGGCAAGATTGTCCAAATGGCAGGCTAAGTTGGCAAGAGCCTGAAATATGAACAACAGGAAACAAATACATATCTGTGTATATATTAGCAAAATAATCTAGTCTTGGTATAAAGTTTTGGTAAAGACAAAATTCTCCACTTAACTATAGGAAGATGGAGTTTTATCATTTAAGTCACATATTTAAGTTAAAATGTCAGAGGATAACAGGAAGCAATTTATGTGTTGAGGTTGTCTTGTATTTTTCCCAGGACTCCAACAGACAAATCCTGTACAGATGCACACACACGTTTTTAAATTGCCACCACACACACTCACTAGACACTTTAAAAGTCAAGCAACTGAACAGTTGCCCTTCCAAGTGTCCTCCTGTTTTTCCATTCCATGTAACATAGTTAGATATCACAATACCAAAATGTATGACAACATTTACAAGAAAATGTATTATGTATCAGCAATTTATACCCATAGAAAAGTGAGCCCATTTCAATAATGACAAGATATATGTGTCTTTTATATGGATCAAGGTCAAGAAATTATGCAAAATGAACATTTCTCCAGGGACATTTTCTTGTCTTCCCACTTTATCCTGTAACAGTTGCTTTTTCCCATTGGTTAGCGAAGCAGAGAAATGAGCATTTGACTTCCATTATCGATTCTCAAGTGCATGTACAGATTAATCTTTTAAGCTGGTCTTGCCAACGGTCAGTTTAGTGCTCACATATTGGTGGCTCAGGATGCAGAGGGTGTGTGCCTGCACTCTGTCTTTTTCTTCTTTTAGTCCATCTAGGCCCCCAGTTCCATGGGATGAGTCTACCCACAATTACGCTTTATTTTCTTCATTACTTAAATCCCTTTTGGAAATATTCGCACATACTCCACTGGAGGAATACCTAACTACCCCCTAGCTGAGTTTAAACCCTGTCAAACTGAAAACAAAGATCAACCATCCCAGATGCAGTCCTAGCCATCATTCTATTGTTGTGAAGTGACACCATGTACAAGACAACTCTTGTCGTTTACAGTTAGCTTAAGAAAATACAAGTACAGTGAGGGACTACACATGGTGCCATGACCTACCGTCTTTGATCTTGGGAAAAGAGCCAAGAATATTCTTCCCAGGCCTTTGTTTTTACCGTGAGATGATGTGCACATGCTAGGGCATGACCTTCATGTTCTCGATTTCTAGTGCTTTCACTTATCATAGTTTTCAATTCTTTCTAGAGGGCCACCTTGGGAGAAAGATACTCTGCCTTCTGCCCCATCTTTCTTAAGGATTTCTAGACCTTTAATTTTATGGCCATTGGATGACATTTTCCTATTGTATATTTCTTTGGAGGGCGTTTTCTTTCTCTCTCTCTGTATTCATCTGTGTGTTTCCAGGAAGCCTCTATTTCACAATCCCATTTTTTGCAATGGGAACTCCCTTATTCTTGGTAACTAGGGAGCCCAGCCTCAGGACATGCATAGAATTTTAAACTCTGTATTCCTATCTCAAAGGCAAACTCTCACATCTTTCTCCAATACAATCAGACATTTGAAGCGGGCATCAGTGAGCAATGGTCAAGATGGAATATGGGTTGCTGGTCTGCAGTCATGCTAGCTGTCACCTCCCCTGTGTCTGTGTTCCTCCTTGGTTCCCAGGTGTGGATCTGAGGGTGGTGGGGGTTGGGCTATGACCCTCTACTCATGTACACAAGACTGGGGAGGAGGCAAAGAGGCAGGGAGTGAAGGGCCAGGGCCCAGAGTAACCTCATTTTGATGGCCACAGTCTGGAGCTAGTCCGTTTGGCATCATCATCATCAGTGGCTTCTGCTTTCTTGACCTGCGTGTGGTGGGTCTGTGACATAATGCCACTGCCTTCCTGGGTGTGGTGGGTCTGTGACATAATGTCATTCCCTTCATGGAGAGAATCAGCATGTAGGGTCCTTTCCAAGTTGGTTTCAGAGCCCCTTTGGCTATCTGTTTGACCCAGACAGTATCACTGGGCTTGAATAAGGGGACACTGGTCGTGGACTTGTGTTGCTTGAATTTCTGAAGGTCTTATTAAAAAAAACAAAAAAACAAAAAAAAAACCGGAGCCTGATACTGGAGTAAATGCTGAAAGATTAGAGATGAATTTTGTCCTTGGAAAAAGGTATCTTTGCTGAAATACTTTTATCTGAAGAATGGCCCTGGCCAGATACATGTTAATGAAAAATAAATGCAGCTGGGGACAGTTATCCAATTACCCCAAATGGATAGGGAAAGTTGTGCCCACGACTGAGATGCAATTGTGAGATTACATGTACACGGAATATGGAGATGCTCAGTAAATGGGGGAGAATCCTAGCTGTTACTGCACAAGAAGTTCACAACAAGAAACAGCCCATTCATTCAAAAGGCAGTAATTCCATAATGCCTTGCATGATGGTTTCCTCTAACAGAACTCTTAGTTCTGATAGGTTGACCTTCTGAGCACTAGTTGTTACTGCTGAATACTGTCATGGACTTTTGCTATCAGCAGCTCTCAATACATGTTGACATATAGGCATCTGGGTTTGGGAGGATTATAATTCTAGGTGCCAATATCTGGTTTTGTCTTTGTAAGTGGGTATTTTGCTCCTCCTCAGTTTCTTTGCCCTTTCTGGTTCTTAGGAGAGTGCGGTGGCTGTGTGTTCCCTGATAGGAGATTGTTTTAGGATCCTGATAGATTTGCCCACCAGGGGCTCCAGGTAAAATGTATTTCTAAGTATTGTAAGCTGATACTTAGGAATGGGTATGGGTTAGGAGGGGTGGGACTGAGGGGGTCCTCTGGAGGGAGGAAAGCAGGGGTTCCCCAGGAATGGGAGCAGAGAGTGAGGAGAGGCCCAAGCAGGTGGTCTGCTACAGAGCAAGCATGAGACTAGGGGAGGGGGCGGGTTGGATTTGGAGGGTGGAGGGAGAGGTAAAGATCTACAGTAAGCCTACCTGCTTATCTGGCTGTAGTGGTATGCTGGGACCCAAGGAATGCTGGTTGGAATTGGAGGCTAGGATAAAGTAGGGGGAAGAGAGTTTGGAGAGGCAGAGCTGTGTGATTTATTCAAAAGGAGTGGGCTGGGGGAGGGAGGCTTCAGCAGGTGGTCTGCTATGGAACTGGGGATAAGACTAGGGGTTTTGGAGGAGCTGGGGGCTGTGTTTAAAAGGGCTGCAGTTAGCCTACCTGCTTCCCTGGCTGGAGTTGCATCCTCTTATCTTCATGACCAGAGAGCTCCTCTAAACATTTCTGCTTTAGGCAGTTCCTTTTGTTCTTTTGTTTACAGAAGGTTCTTTCCCCCCAATGTTCTCCTGCCACCTTCCAACTCAATTTAAAACACTACAAAAACTCCCTTTTGGTGGGGCTGCTCTTCCTTCTCAGAGATAGCCTGGCGGTTCCTGTTTCAGTGAAGCTTTGTTCTTTGACCTCAGTGCTGCTCTAGCGGTCTGATCTCTCACAAACTCTACAAGAATAACGTTTAAGTGATCATTCTGATGCTTTCTCTCTCTAGAACCCTTCCAAATGTGAAGCTCCAGGGAAGTTCCCATCCCTGGCCTTAAATGACTCACTCAAATGCTGCTTCTTTAGCTGGCTAGCTTAGTTCTGTGCCTTCCTCACCCCCTACTGTATCAACACCAGAAAAAGCCACATCCTTCACTGTGTTCATTTTTTTCCCTCCCCCACGCTGTTTTGTGTAAGAAAAAACTGTTTAGAAAGTATCTCTGCTGAAGCCACAAGTTTCTGGAAGTCAAGGACTCCATCACAGCACCCAATATCACCCTCTTCTCTTCTATGAACAGAGCCTCACACATATCAGGTGCTCAATCCATATTTATTATGTTAATGAATGATAACAAGAATAAAATTGGATAACTAGGTAGTTGTTTTTCTGTTTTACAAGTTCACAAGCAGAAAACCAAATACATGCTATATATATGAAACCATGCACGTGGATGCTGACACTACATAATGCATGAATTCCAGCTTAATATTCATCTTCTTAGTGAAGACTAGCAGGGCTGAGCTAAAGAATATCATGTTGTTAGGGGTCATTCGAGTCCTAATACAGGCAAGGAAAGGGTCTACTTCCTGAACTCCACCTATACTCTTGAATGAACTTACTGTGAGAGATATCTCCCTAGGGTTTTAGGAAAGGAAGAAGTGGGGTGATGTACATATGGAAGGGAGACGACTTATTTTAGCCTCTAGGCTTGCTTCTTAGAATGCTGGATCTCTCTGGAATAATCCTGTTGGTATCTCTCTCTACTTGAGTTGTCTTCTATGTTTGCCATGAAGATTGGAGACTGGGAAATGTTTATCTAGGAAACACAGGAACAGAGAGCCTTAGTAATAAAGATGCAAGAAGGATGTGCAAACCTGTAGGACTCAGACACTGTATGACTCTTCCTGCCTCTGGGCAGGAAGCCAGAAACAGGAAGTCCCTTCTAGAGACCATCCTCTTAAGGAGTATCTTTCTGCAACCCCCCATACCCCCACCTCCCCAGACAGCCCCAGGACTTACTTCAGTAGTGCTATTGTAGGAGAATGAACAGCCATTCCTAGAAGAGCTCTGGGCAAGGCAGTGTATTAAGCAAATGAGGAGTATCCCACCAAAAACTATTAATCCAGGGATCTGGAAATAGAGTGAATAGAGAGAACATGAATGCTGATCTGGATGTGGGAATGTCTGAGCACAAACTGTGACTTTGCAATGGGTCACCTCTATGGCTTTGGGAGCTCCCACATCCTCTCTCAGGCCCACAGGTAAAAGTCTCTCTGGGTCTTTGAGAGTCTCCAGAATAGATGAAAAGGAATGGCTACTTTATTCCCTTATAGCCAGTGCCTCTGTAAAGAAGAGGAACCATTTTTACATGAGGCAAGCACCTTGGCAGGTTGCTCAGATAGAGAGAGGGAGGCTTGAGGGTGTGGTCTTGTACTCGGAGAAGGAATAGGCTGGAAACTTGTTGCCATCCAGGAGGTCGCCCACTGTCTGACCATCTTTCAGATCACCTTGCAGAAGGCCTAGAGCTGAGGCAGTGATGGTAGGTGGGGCCACAACTTGATTAGAGATGCTTAGCTATGTTTACCTCTGGCTTTACAGTTAAACCTAACATGTTAGGAACTGAGGGATAGACCTGGGTGGGGCTAGTCACCTTTTGCTCCTGCTTCTCAGTCAGGTCACAATGAGTACACCGTTTTTTGCCCTCACTGTTACTAATTTGTTTAGTTGGTTTATTTGGGACTGGTAGGCAAATCTAGATGATTAGGGCCTGGACTATGACCCTGACAGCTCTAGATTCTAGAGTGAAACAGAGTGGCTTCTCTGGGCAAGAGTGAGTAGGATGTGAGGCTATGGACAAGAACAGACAGAAAGTGAGATGTGGCTAGTAGAAAGAGGTTCCATGAGAAACATGGGGGAAAGCAAGGCCAACATGAAGAGAACACGGAGAGAGCAGGGCCTTCATCAAACATCTCCCAGGGGAGAGGACGATTTCAACTCCATACAGGGCACCTCAGCTTCAGCAGACGGTAGTTTTCTGGCTGAAATACAAGCCTCTGCTGTTGCTCTGAGCATCTAGAGAAAGCTAGATCATTTAAAAGTCCATCCCACAGAGATATTTTGAAAATGGGAAGGAAGTGAGACCTCTCTTTGGACTGAGAAAAAGAGTCAGTGAAGTGATCCCAGGAGGGAAGATCCCAATAAAGAGGAACCAGGAGGAACCTATGCTTAAGTTATTTGCTCAATTCTCTCCAGAAGTTCCAATGAGTGTGTGTGTAGGAATCCCACAGCTCCTGGGGGGATCAGGTCCTTCATATGCCAACCTAGTGCCTTCTCTTCCCTATATCCCAGGCTTGGTTTCAAGTTCTGTGGACTCAGTTGGGACATACCTACCCACAAGAACTCTTTCCTGGAAAAGCAGACAGCTAAATAATAACAAACTTTGTACAAGCTTTCAAAAATGGCAGCTGACACTCATTCCCTCCAAGACCAGTAAACCGGTCAGCTCACCCACTATAGATTTCCCCTTATAGATCGAGAGGTACTTACCACCGACATCTTGCAGCCTTGGTTGACAGCCAGACTCCTCTGGTCTTCTTGGGTTTCTATATAAATTTGAGAAAGTCACTTTCACTTTCCCTTTGAACTGCTTTGTAACAATCATTTGTTAAGCTAACATGGACCAAAATATCCCCGGTCTGAGAACAGTCTGTTGGCTTATCTCATAACTAAACAGGAAAATCTCCAAACACATTCTCAAATAGCTATTTCCCACCTAAGGAATTTCTTGTTTGGTAAAGAGTACAGTGCTAACTGGAGACAATTTGTAGATGTAATTCTAAATGGTCTTATTAAATAAGAAACACAGAGCCAGATGCAGAGTTAAAAGCCCAAGAGGTCAGAGCAGTAGCTAAGAGCTAACACCAAAACCGCCTTCTTACCACCAGCTGCAGCTGCTGCCGTCCTTCCCCTGAGAAAGAGACCTACTTCCTGTTTATCTGTCTTTTTATTGACTTTCTGTTCTGCCTTCTCATTGGTTCTAAACCCAACCACATGACCTCCTTGTCACTACCTGTCTATACAGACCTCCAGGTCTTCTATGGTTGGTATTGAGATTAAAGGCATATGTCTTCATACTGGCTGTATCCTTGAACACACAGAGATCCACCTAGCTCTGCCTCCCAAGTGCTGGGATTAAAGGCGTGTGCCACCACTGCCCAGCTTCTGCCATGGCTTGCTATTAGCTCTGATCCCCAGGCACTTTCATTTATTAACATACAAATAAAATCACTTTTCAGCACAAATAAAATATCACCATATTTCCCCTTTCTATTTTAATAAAAAGAAAAAAGGAAAAGATAACTAATATAAGAAAAACTATATACTAAAAGTACAATAACTATATACAATATATACAAGCAATAAATATCTAAACAATGTCTAATCCATTGGCATTTGACAAATTCAGAGAAAATAATTCCATTATCTATCCTATTTTGGTAAGTCCAAAATGTACCTGATTCACTTTCTATCCTAACTTATATTACTAACAGAACTATCTTATAACATCTTTCAAATGTATACACTTGCACCTCTTTAGTGAGTTTTTTTTTTTCTGAAATTCTTAACAAGGAAAACTATAACTATAACTATCTATCTTCAACTCCCTCAAAGACCCAAGAAGGAAATAATATTACCTAAAAAAATAAAAACAGGAAGTGCACACAAGTGGCTTCCAAAAAAGTTGTGAGTTGACAGGAACAGCCAGCTGCCTGGATAGTCACCTGAGATTTCTCCTAAGTGTGGGGCATCAACTTCTGCCTATAGGCTTAGCGTATCTGACAGACTCATTTGTGAAGTCGGATGTACACAAGGCTAACAGTTCGACCTCACATTTGGTGAGAGCAGTCCAGGTACCAGAAACACCTGAATTCCATTAGTGTCATGTCATGATTCAGATTTTAAATTCTGGAAATTGTTGATTTTTTTTTTTTTTTTTTTTTTTTTTTTAGAATTCTGCTGTCCGTTCTTCTTGGCTGTGAGTGTGTGGCTTCATCTCGGCATCCCGTTCTTCTCAGCTTGTGGGTGGCTTCAACTCTTTTATTAAATGCCAGTCTACCACTGAGAGGTTAGACTCTGTTAGCTTAGTTATTCTTTCAAGAATAACTGTTTCAGCTACAGTTCCACTGCACATCAGAAGCCATCGGCCCACTCCCTGTTCAGCTGCCTTAGAAGAAAAGGGCACTGTACCCTTTTCAGATTGCAAAGGCCACTTCAGGGATGGTGCCATATTGTCCTAGCCTCAGAAGATGCCCTTTGTTAAAACCACAACCACACTTGTTTTGGCAAGAATTGGTAGTCCTTTATTTCATGTTCTGTCTGTCCTTTTTGTCGGCAGTCGATTCGAGGATACTTTGTTGTTCAGTGGCTAACTTTTGCCACAATGAAAGTTAATTCCATATGCAGTTTCTTTAATGCCCATATTTTCTCTGAAGTAGATTGGTACTGCCAGGAGCCGACATGTCTCATAGTCATAGCAAAAAAGGAAAACATTCCTAAGTTATTAAAACATTTTAAATGCCATATTCTGTAGATCTCTGAAGGGTTTGAAGATGATCTGTCTATCTAAAATATATCTGCTCGATCTTGAAAACATACCTAATATTACTACAAGTTCGATTGTAATGTCTAACTACTAACTTACATTTCTATATATCCTAATAGTTGGTAATAATAACATTCAAGCATCAGCAAATTGCATTACATTGTTAAATGAATGGTATAAGTACCATATTTTGAACAAAATTAGAAATACATGTATAGAATTTTCTAACAATATCAATCTCAATATATATGTAATTTGTATACAAAATAAAAAATCCATTCCAATGTAAAGTATTTAAAACTAGTAATTGTCTTTTAAAAGTAGATTCAATAATCTATCTTTTTATCTATATTGTATCTATATCTTCTCTTTATTTTCCAAGTAGTTTCAATAATCTACCCTCTATTCTACCACATATATATATATATATATATATATATATATATATATTTAAAACAAGAACCTTAAATCTAATCTTCTTTGCTTAGCCCTTTTTCTAACTCTTAACAACAACTTGTAACCAACTCTCCTAAACAATGAAAATTATCCCAGACCCAAAACCCATAAAAGACCAAAAAAACACCTGCCCCACACCACATCTTTGGGAATGTGGGCATTTTATTCTAAAAATTGCTTCCTG
Organism: Onychomys torridus; assembly: GCF_903995425.1. Taxonomy (NCBI): domain Eukaryota; kingdom Metazoa; phylum Chordata; class Mammalia; order Rodentia; family Cricetidae; genus Onychomys; species Onychomys torridus. The sequence goes on from NC_050443.1 coordinate 129,915,730, forward strand.
CTGGATATGGGTGAAAGTATCTTTATTCTGAAAAGAAAAATTTTGGGTTAATTGTCAAATTCTAGGAAAGGTAGCTATATCCTTTGTTGTCCAGTCTGAACATAATGCCAAAGTTCAGGGCTTATTTCAAGTCCTTATACAAGCAGTCTTTGAAACTGGATCATCTCAGCTAGCCATCTCAAAATTGCTCTGAGCAGTTTGTAGTCCAAAGCTGATCTGTAGATGATGTTTGCCAGCTTAGTGATATTATTATTGTCCTTGTGGAATTATTGTTGTTGTGGGGCCCCATCTTCTTCCTGGAGACTTCAGTTGATGTTAGGCCTAGCCGTGATTTCCTGCAGAAAACTGATAGAGACCCAGACACAAAGACATGTATAGGCAGCTAATTGAAGCCTTTTTTCTAGAATAGGTTAGTACTCTATATGACCATGAATATCTTAACAAAGTTTAAAAAAATATATATTAATCTTGTAAATTTTGATATAAAATTCATACTTTAAGAAAATTTAAAGAATCAGAATAGAATCAAAGAATTGAGATTAGTAATAGAATAGTCCCTTAATTAATTTGGTTTTTCTCCTGTCCCATGTCAGAAGATGGCTCTTTCTTCTGGCATGATACAGGGAGTTTGTATTTTCCTTTTAACAACATGCTTGAGTTTAAAGAAGGAGAGAGCCATTCTCCAACCCCAAAGTCAGCTTTAAATTTTAATTGAACTGGGACTACAAGAAGACCAATAGTGTTAAATGTCTTTAGAGAAGAGCAGAAACAAACATTTAGGAAGACTTATGAAATTTTATAGATGGTATACCAATAGGCCATTTTACTCTTTTTCTTGGGACCTTTTTTTTCTAGATGATTTGTCCTTTTTCTTCAGATGTCTCATTTGTCCAGTGTTCTTCAGATTTCTTAGCCTTCTTTCTCCCAAAAGACAAAAACAAAAACCTTTCCCCAAGACTAATTTTGGGGAGGTTCCCTTTTGGCAAGTTATATCTGATTAAATGAAAAGACACGTGTTACTGGTATAAGTTAGTTTAAATTGAATGGTCATGTTGGCTGATGAACTATCACCTCCTCTAATTAAGAGGTCTCTCTTGTTCAATTGAAACTTTATCAATTTTGATGGTATCCACAGCTTATCTTCTCCTGTAGAAACAAAAGCAAAACCTTGTCCCCAACATAACACATATCCTGGTTTCCATTCTGAGGTCAGCACATCCTTAAAGTATATAGGCTGATTTAGTTCTGTAGTTTTTTTCTATTATTCAATGTCTCTCTGCAGCTCATTAGCTCTCTCATTAGCATTGAGAAAATTCAAAGTTAATAGAGCATTATGTAATCTATGTGGGGGTTTTATTACCCCTTTTTTTGTTTATTTAGCATATCCTATAGAGTTCAATTTGATCTTTCTATGACTGCTTGGCCTGTAGGATTATGCAGTATACCTGTAATATGCTTTATATTGTAATAAGCAAAAAAAAAAAACCTGTTTCATTTTAACAGAGACATATGCTGGAGCATTGTCAGTTTTAATTTGTAAAGGTATACCCATGATGGCCATAACTTCTAGCAAATGAGTGATTACAGAATCAGCTTTTTCAGATCTCAATTCAGTTGCCCATTGAAATCCTGAATAAGTATCAATGGTATGGTGTACATATTTCAATTTTCCAAATTCTGCAAAGTGAAACACATCCATCTGCCAGATTTCATTCCTCCCAGTACCCTTTGGGTTACATCCTGCTGGTAATGGAGTCTGACTGTAAAAGGAACAAGTAGGATATTTCCTTATAATTTCCTTGGCTTGTTGCCAGGTTATGGAAAAATCCTTTTTTAAAACCTTTACTATGGACATGATGTTTTTTATGAAATCCTGAGGCCTCCAGAACATTTCCTATCAATAATTTATCAATCTCATTATTACCTTGTGCTAGAGGGCCTGGCAGACCCTTATGGGATCAGATGAGTTATATATAAAGGATGACTCCTTTTCCTGATTGTATCTTGTAACTGAATAAATAGTGAAGTTAATTCTGACTCATTAGGGATAAATTCTGCAGTCTCAATGTGTAATACCAATCTTTCAGCATACTGAGAGTCAGTAACTATGTTGAGAGGTTCTGAAAAATCCATTAATACCAACAGAATAGCATACAATTCTGATTTTTGAATGGAATTATAAGAACTTTGAACCACTTCACTTAAATTTTCTGATTTGTAACCTGCCTTTCCTTGTTTGTGTGCATCTGTATAAAATGTGCAAATTCTAGATATAGGTTTTTCCCGTACAATTCAAGGCAAAATCCAATCAGCTCTCCTTATAAGATCAATTCTATTGCTTTTGGGATATTTGCTGTTAATTTCTCCCAAAAAATTACTGCAAGGTCTTTGCCAAGGTTCACTTTCTGCCAATAATTTTTCAATGTTCTCCTTTGTAGTTAGAGTTTTCCTGCCTGGCCCACAGTCAGGACAAATCTCTCTTACCCGCCAGGCCCATAGACACTCAGAACCAACCAAATAAACACACAGAAACTTATATTGCTTACAAACTGTATGGCCGTGGCAGGCTTCTTGTTATCTACTTCTTCTATCTTAAATTAACCCATTTCTGTTAGTCTATACTTTGCCACATGGCTTGTGGCTTACCAGTGTCTTTACATGTTGCTCCTCATGGCAGCGGCTGGCAGTGTCTCTCCCCCAGCCTTCTACTTCCCAGAATTCTCTTCTCTCTTATCCCGCCTATACTTCCTGCCTGGCCACTGGCCGAACAGCATTTTATTTATACAGAGTGATATCCACAGCACTCCTTAGTTAAAGGTACAATTTGTGCTGGATCTATTCCTGCTAATTGACAAAGTCTCAATTTTCCTTTCAAAATCAAGTCAGAGATTTTTTTCCACATAAGATTTTAATTTTTTATTTGGTTTATTTGGTAAAAATATCCATTCCAATGTAATATCTTCCCTCTGTATTAATATTCCTGTAGGAGAATGCCTAGAGGGTAAAATAACCAAAAATGCAATCCAGCTTTGGATCGCTACAATCCACGTGTCCTTCATGTACTTTCTTTTCTACCAAGGCCAATTCTTTCTCAGCTTCAGGTGATAATTCCCTTGGACTATTTAAGTCCTTGTCACCTTCTAAGGTTTTGAACAAATTATTCAGTTCATCATTTTATACCCCAACAATAGTTCGTAGATGAGAAATGTCTCCAAATAATCTTTGAAAGTCATTAAGAGTCTATAATAGATCTCTCCTTCTGCATGAGGCCCCTCTGGGAGTTTCCCAAAGACTGAGGCAAAATATTACTCTGTCTGTCCCTTGTTTATCTACATTCATTGGTTCAGTGTTTTCCTTTACCACACCTTCTGCATACTCCAGAAGGAAGGGGCATTCTGTTGCCATTTTTCCTTGAAGAAACATTGTTTCTAGGAATTCCCTGTTTACAGTCCTTTTTCAAATGTCCTTGCTTTCCACATCCAAAACATCTGACATTCCTCAAACCTCTTGAAATTGCTTTTCCTATCCACATATCATCATGATCATGAGCCTTAACATTAACCGTGTCTCTAATCCAGTCTTCCAAGGGTGCAGATCTCGCCTTTAATGGCCTGATTATTCTCTTGCATGCTGCATTCTCATTCTCAAAAGCCAAAGATTTGATTATTAACTGGCTAGCTTCTGAATTTGGGACCATTCTCTTTACTGCTGAGGTCAGTCTTTGTAAGAAATCCTTGAAGGATTCTTTTGGGCCCTGTATAACCTTTGTAAATGACTCAATTTTCTTTCCTGCTTCCTCAACTCTGTCCCATGCATTCAAGGCTGCCATTCGACATAGAATTAGCTTTGCTTACCATATAAACATTGTGTTTGTATTGCAGCATATTGACCTTCTCCAACAAGCGGATCCTGGGAGATTTGTATACTTCTAGCCCTCCATTGATTTTCTATGTTTTTAGCTTCCTCTTTGAACCACATATACCACTGCAGCTGTACTCCAGGTTCCAGGACAGCATTTACCAGCTCTAGCCAGTCTTGTGGTATAATCTTATTGTAAGTTGACCAGGCATTTAACATTTGCTTTACAAATGGGGAATGCATGCCATAAGATACTATTGCCTCCTTACACCTTCTTAAATCTAGCATTTCAATTGGAGTCCAAATATTTTGTGCAATCACTTGACCAGGTAGCTGCTGTATGGTTACCAGATAAATTAAGGGTGATTGTGTGAAAACAAACTTTCTTTCTGAAACCTTATAATCCAATTCTGAAACAATTTCACTGTTAACTTTTTTCTGTCTGAATCTGAATTTCTCTTTAATTCATTTAAACAGGTTTTTCTAAAGCTTTTATCCTGGCACTTAAATTGACTATCTTTTTAAATAGTAAAATAAGGATAAGGAAAGTAATAATGTGCATAATACCATCAACATTAATCTTCTCATATAGTTGTTCCATTTTCAGACTGCCTAAAATTTTAATCAAACAAAGTCCAATTTTCTTCTAATGTACACATAATACCAATTTTTTTAATTTGGAAAAGATTTTTTTCTCTTTTAAATAGTTTTTTTTTTCCTTTAAAATATCTGATATCAGCTGGGTGGTGGTGGCACATGCCTTTAATCCCAGCACTCAGGAGGCAGAGGCAGGCGGATCTTTGTGAGTTCAAGGCCAGCCTGGTCTACTGAGCAAGATCCAGGAAAGACGCAAAGCTACACAGAGAAACCCTGTCTCGAAAAACCAAAAAAAAAAAAAAAAAAAAAAAATCTGATATCTTAATTGACTTACCAAGTCTATGTAGAACGGTAGAAATCCCAGGGAATTTCAAAACTGCTACCTAGTGTCTGAGGTGGGAATCCAAAGAGACAGAGAGAGAGAGAGAGAGAGAGAGAGAGAAAAGAGAAAAGAACAAAAGAAAGAAAGAGAGAGAAAGAGAGAAAGAGAAAAAGAAAGAAAGAGTAGCCAAGTCAAGCTTGGGCTCTGGCTTCCTTAAGCTCCAACCATGTGGGTTGGTGTTTTGGCCGCAAGCAGCTCTATCTGTAGTTGTGTGTAGCTGCTGCAACTATAGTCAAGAGCAGCCGGAATGGTAGCTCCGGCAGAGCCTGAGTTGTTCGTAGCACGAGCTGCTTGAGTTTGCAATCTGGCTGCAAGTAGCTTCAGCAGGCCTAAGGCCTAGGCCAAGCTGGCCTGAGCTGGGGAGTCGGCAGCTGCCAAGCCGAGCCGAGCTGAGTGGTTTTTAATGAATTCTTGCCATGTGGGAGCCAAATGTAGATGTAATGGTCTTATTAAATAAGAAACACAGAGCCAGATGCAGAGTTAAAAGCCCAAGAGGTCAGAGCAGTAGCTAAGAGCTAACACTAAAACCGCCTTCTTACCACCAGCTGCAGCTGCTGCCGTCCTTCCCCTGAGAAAGAGACCTACTTCCTGTTTATCTGTCTTTTTATTGACTTTCTGTTCTGCCTTCTCATTGGTTCTAAACCCAACCACATGACCTCCTTGTCACTACCTGTCTATACAGACCTCCAGGTCTTCTATGGTTGGTATTGAGATTAAAGGCATGTGTCTTCATGCTGGTGATGTCCTTGAACACACACAGAGATCTGCCTGTCATGTGATTGGGGATTAAGGGTGTGTGCTACCACTGCCAGACTTCTGCTATGGCTTGCTATTAGCTCTGATCCCCAGGCACTTTTATTTATTAACATACAAATAAAATCACTTTTCAGCACAAATAAAATATCACCATAGTGCACTGAGGCACAGAGGGTTTGGGTGTTTTATAGGGCAGGGAAGGGAACTTCTGGAGTGGAAGATTCTATGGGGGGTGACGTCTGTGGGGGTGGGGGTGGGGATGGGGGGGGAGGAAGCTCTTGTCAACAACTGTGGAGGTTGGTCTGTTGGCCCTGCCAGGAGCTTTCAGGCTCCTAATTTTCTGCAGATGTTATCAACATGTCAATATTCCTGTGGGGGAGTTTTTCAGCTTTTAGGTCATTAGTGCTCTCCAGGGATACAAGAGCAGATTTGCATTGTATTTGTACTTATTTTTATTTATTTATTTATTTTTAGCTCACCAGCTTGAGGAAAGTACCAGAAATTCCAGTGACCTTTTCCCCCTACTAGAACTAGTATAGATTTCTCTGTTCTTATAAAATATCTTCATTATCAACACCCTAGGCTATCATGGGCCGCACAAGTGTCTCCCAAATTGTAATTATGCTTTTTATTTATTCATAAATAAATCTCTATTTTTTTAATTTGACTTTGGAGATTTCCTTCCTGATTTTTCTAAAGTTTTACTTAGCAAAGCGTAATTGTCTATAGGGTGTGTTGGTGTGAATGAGAACGTCCTCCCCCACAGATTCATATATTTGAATTTTTGGTCCCTGGTTGGTGGAACTTTTTGGGAAGGATTAAAGGGTTTGTTCTTGTTGGAGGAGGTATGTCACTGGGGGGTAGCCTTTGTGGTTTCAAAACCACAGCATTCCCTGCTCTCTCTCACTGTCTATCTTTCTCTTCTCTCTGCCTCCAACTTTTGAGTCAGGATGTACACTCTTAACTACTGCTCCAGAGCCATGTGTGCCTGTTTGCTGCTGTGCTCCCCACTATGATGATCATAGACTATAACTCTATGAACCTGTGAACCCCCAAATTAAATGCTTCTGTCTATCTATCTATCTATCTATCTATCTATCTATCTATCTATTTATTTAAAATAAGCTGCTTTGGTCATGGTGTCTCTTCAGTGCAACAGGAAAAAAAAAAACTAAGACAGGTGGAGGTCACCAAGTTGACAGGTAGTAAATCAACAGAGCTGTCACTCAACACAGATCTTGGTCCCTTGCCTGTTTCTGTCACAGAGAACTGGAACAGGCTCTCTCTTCTCAGTAACCTGGTTTCCTTGCATGCTTGTGGCCGTTTTTTCTGACTTCCTTTGTCTTCCCATTTCTAGTCTCAGTGGTGCCTCTGCAGAGCTGCTTCCCACATTCTTCCCGCATGATTAGGGAGAACAGTTAGCTTTCAATTCCACCCTCTCCACTCTGGCCAGTCACTGGGATCAGAGGAGGGTGCATTTCTCATAATCTTGTTCCCTCCACATTCTCTGTCCTAAGTGTCTTTGACCAGTCCTGTGTCCCTGAACCACAGCTGCCATACATGTTATTCCTTCTTATCAGCCTTTGAGCACTTAAGGTGGGGCCTTTTTGCCATCTGCATGGACAGGTATGTGGAGACCCAGAGAGGTTTCCTAGTGAGAACTTACTCAGAGTCAGAGAATCTGAGCTTGCTTTACCCAGAAGGGTTGCTTAAGGGTATGATTGACCATGGACATGGTTACCGGTGTTTGGAAGGGTCTACATTTGGCTGTGCAGTGTGCTTTGATCTAGCAAGGTGGGAGGTATTTTGCTCTGCCCCTTGGCATTGTTGTAAAAAGCCCTTTTGAAGAGGCAGAAGGGACTGCTGGGTTTGATCCAGATCCTCCCAAAGCTATCCTGTATTTCTGTCTTTCTTCTTTTCAATATCTTTCTATCTAAAAATCTTTCTATCTAAAAGTTTCTTATCCCTCTCTCCTCCTCATAGGAACCCTTTAAAATGTGGGAGCTGGCCTCCCACACAAGTATTTGGTGATTGTGTAATGAATGAGCAAAATGACCAAGTCTGGTGGACTTTACCCATGAGCTGCTGATTCTAGTTGGAGGATCAAGGTTGCACCCTGTGGGGAAAAGGAGTGAATGGCTCTTCCACAGGATTGTGAGGCTCCAGAATGGAGCCTCATTCTTTGGGTACTGGGGGCTCTCATGGGTCCCTGAGATAGGGATTACATAGCAGGTGAGTGTATTCTAACTTTAGGAACTCAGGACATCTTTGCATTGGAGGAAATCAATGAAAGATTCTAAAAGAGCTTATGAAGATTCCATCTGTTGATATTTACCATTTAATAAATGAAGCAGAGGCATCTATGATGTATTTGTTGTTGAATTAAAAACTGTACACTTCCTGTCAGTGTAGATAAGCATGTATAGTGAAAAATAGCAATTTTCCAAAAATAAAAATTTAGTAAGAAGATAATTAGTTTTTATCAGTTGGCAGGAGGAGAAATATCTTTGCATCTCCCATCACTAGGTTTATGGATGAAGCCTCTGAAATAAGACAGAACAAGGGAAAAGCATATGTATCTACTTACTATGATTTTTCTCTTGACCTTTGTTGGGAAGCAAAGACAAGATGATGGGAGAATTTGTGGCTATTTCTGTGCCTGGTTTGTTGAAGATGTGGATAGTCATGAACTGGGTTTGAAAAAACAATTATCATCTGGGGGTTGGTGCGATGGCTCAGTGGATAAGAGCACTGACTGCTCTTCCAGAGGACTAAGAATGAATTCCCAATGCCCATGTGGTGGCTCATAACCAGCTGTAACTCCAGTTCTAGGAGATCTAATGCCCTCTTGTGGTATCTGTAGGCACGGTATGCATATGCTGCACACACACAAATTAAAGACAAAACACCCCATAAAATAAAAATAAATAACATCTTAAAACAATTAAAAAAGGGTCATCTAAGGTGATAAACAGGTGAGCTTAGCATGACCTGTTTGCCTAATGTCTTCTCTGTGTTTTCAGACAGCAGGATGCCTTTCCCCTAGGGGTTGACAGGGCCCTTGAGTAAGCTCCATATTCAGGGGCATGGACAAGGGAAGATGAGAGTGACCTTCCTGCTTACAGGTTTTCTCGAGGTTCTGATGACACATTTTGGGGTGGTGTATCCTGAACCTCATCAGGTTTGTGTATATCTTTCATCTTTCATATCTGGCCCAATTAAAGAAATGTAGATTCTCCCATCTGTTCTGTTTTAGTTGTTTTTGGTATGGATATAGGAAGGAAACCTGGCTCTGTAAAATTGTATGTTTGGAAGAACTAGTCTTTCACGGCCCTTTGAGATAATTATTGTTGTTGTTGTTATTTTTTCCTCAAAAAATGACTTTTATTTATCAACCTTAGCATGGTTGCCATTTTGGGACAGAGCCTTCTTTGCTCTGGGGATGTCCTGTGGTTGCTGGGTATCACCCCTGGTTCCTACCTAGCAGATGCTATAGTAAACCCCCTGCCACTAGCAATTTTCACAACTCATCTTTTAATATTGCTGATCCCATTCCTCATTATTGGAAGCAATCATATTAGCAGACTTTACATAGTCTATCTTATAGGCTGAATATTTGTATACCCCGAAAAGTCATATTAAAACTCAACTTACTGAACTTAGTGGTGCCAGTATACAAAGATACCAGCAATTTTAAGGGTTGACCCTCTATAGAGGTCCCCCAATTCTATGCTCCCGCATTCCTTGTTGCATTACCAACAGAATAAATCATATCCACCTCTGTGTTTTTTCTGTGTTTTCTCCCCCTGCATATTGCTCTAGGTTAGCAAAAACAGAGTTGTTTTCTTTTCCTTTCTTTTCTCTTCTTTTCTTTTCTTTCATTTTCTTTTCTTTTCTTTTTGAGACAGGGGTTCTCTATGTTGCTTTGGAGCCTTTCCTGGAATTCACTCTGTAGACCAGGCTGGCCTCAAGTTCACAGAGATCCGCCTGCCTCTGCCTCCTGAATGCTGAGATTAAAGGCGTGTGCCACCACTGCCCAGCTCAGAGTTTTTTTATTTTCTTCTGAGGCCAGCAGTTTACTTATCCATGAGGTCAAGAACTATGTCATGTTCATGCCTTGGGCATTTCTAATGCTTAATATATATTTATTAAATGATTGAATGTCTGACAGAGGGAAGTTTGAGTGATGAGGTAACTATATCTCTATTATGAAAACTACTTTAGGCAGGGAGTACATGGATGTGTGTACACCAAGACTGGTGTGGAGATGGCTATCACCATACAGATGCACGTATCTTGGGAGGACATCTTTGTTTAATCCATTTCAATCTCCCACCTTATTCTAGTAGAGAGCCATCAGGACTTGCTAGAGTGAATTGAAGCACAAGTCCACAGCATAAGCAGTAAGAGAGTTATTTCGCTCAGTTTGTCAGAAAGGAAGAACCTGGTTTATAGGAGCCTAGGCAAGGGAGGATGTCACTTGGTCTCAGTGAAAGATTCTTCTAGAATCTTCATCTTCACTTAGTTGAGTCTTGAACTACACTGGAATAACTTGGTATTGGGTTCGGAGGTTCTGGGAAGACCACTGGGTTTGTTGTGTAGACATTTGGAATGACCACATCCACCTGAAAAACAAAGGCATACAGCAGGTGCACACTTCACTAATGCTAGAGTAGTCCTCTGGAGGTTCATTGCTGGAAGCCTCCACTCCAGGCTGGGGTAGTAGGACCTGTAAGAGGTGAGGTCTGAGGCATGGTGATCAGGCTGTGGGTACCACTTTCCTGAATGTGTTTATTCTTGACTCAGGGAGGATGTTGTAATAAAGCAAGGCCACCCCACATGCTTAAATCTTTCTCAGCTAGGCCACTTTTCTTTTTCCTTCTCTGCTGTGTTATAACCAGGCAGAGAGTACTCAGAAGTACTCTAGGGCAATGCTGTTTAGATACCCCAGCCACTAGAATTGAGAGGCAAGTAAACCTCTTTATTTTACAAATTACTCAGCCTAGAGATAACAACAGAAACTAAGGTGCCTCAGTAATAAAGGCAAATTAAAGTCAAACATTGAGACTTGTAGATATTCTTCCACTTCCTCCTCTTTAACAGGAACAAAATTCACAGAAACGATGTGAGTTTTCCATCATTTGGGGGAATAGTTCCACCCACAAAAGAGCCCCAGGACTCACATTGGTGGACTGACAGCAGGCCACTTGGCAGCCAAAGTGGGAAGACACACTTGCAATGGAGAGCTCCAAGAGGCAGAAGACTAGCAGTACACCAGAAAGAGCCATGCTCACTCTCTGGAATCAGAAGAAATGCGAGGGCATTAGTGCTGGGCGAGGAGTTTGACAAGATTCTGCAACAGAGCATCTTTGAGGCCTTGGCAAAGTCTCCCTCCCCTAGCCAATGTCTCCCAGGTCTTTGTGAGGCTAAAGTGTGGGTAGAAAATGGTTATTTTATCATCCACTGCAGCAGCCTTTAGGGGAAAGAGGGTCATTGGTTAAGGAAATGCCAAAAAAGGTGGCATCAGGGGTAATTTCTTAATAAAATGAGTTGAGTAAAGAATACACATGACCTTGTGTGTCAAAGGCATCAGGCTGGATGCCATGCTAAAGAGAGCTTTGAGGAAGCCAGGGTGTCAGGGGGTGGAGGGGCCGGAACAGGGGCAGGGGCACAGACTGAGATGAGAGATGCGGTGGCTAGGACCCACTCTACAATGGGAAACGATGTGGGAAATATGACTGGATTCTGGAGGCACTCCCAAAGAACTAACTGGATTCTTTAGGAAACCTGCGAGGTAAGAGAGAGGGGTCAGTGGCTCCTTCATGGTTTTGTCTCCAGCAACTGAAGGATGGAGCTAATTCATGAGAAGGGAAAAACAAAAGCGTGCTTAGCTGATAGAAAATCTGTAAGAAAAGGGAGGGGATAGATAGTGTAGAAGAGAGGAGAGGGGAGAGGGAGGGGAGGAGGACTCGGTCTGCTGGGTGAGGCTGTGGTCCATTGGCAGCTTGAGAGAACATGCCCAAATCTGCTCATTTAGCTCAGTAGCACAGTCCCTGTGGCTGCAGAGTACTAGATTAGTACTGAGGCCCAAACTGAGATGTGTTGTTAGTGTAAAACACAATCTGGATTTCAAAGGGTCACTACTCAAAAAGAAAATAGCCAGACCCTTACTGCACCTTAACTAAATGCCCCTCATTTTTCCCACATCCAAGTCCCACATTAGAAGAATCCTTCCCATACCATGATAGATGAGGACACCATGGGAATAGGAAGAGACAGGGTGCTGGGGAGGTTCTCAGGAATCCACAAGGTTGACCACACCTTGGTCTGCTGGCAGTGGTCCAGAGGGTGCCTGGACCGGTCTGCACTGGTGACCAGCCTAGCAAATAACCTAGCTGTCATCATAGAGCCTTTGTCCAGTGACAGATGGAGGCAGATACAGAGATCCACGGCCAGGCACCAGGCTGAGCTCTGGGAATCCAATTGGTGAGAGGGAGGAGAGATACTGCAGGCAAGGGACATTGAGATCATGATGGGAGGATGTGCAGAGATGACCAGCCACACTAGTGGAAGCCCATGAACTGTGGACTGGTGGCTGTGGAGCCCCCATGGGACTGGACTAGGCCCTCTGGATATGGAAGACGGTTGTTTGGCTTGAACTGTTTGGGGGTCACCCAGGTAGGGGGATTGGGATCTGTCCCTGGCCTATGGGCAGGCTTCTGGAATCTGGTGCTTGTAGTGTGACACCTTGCACAGCCTTGGTGCAGTGGGAATAGGCTTGGACCTGCTTAGGCTCAGTGTGCTGGGCTCTGCTGACTCCCCATGGGAGACCCTGATTTGGGAGATGTGGGGATGTGTGATGGCTTGGGAAAGAGGGCTGGGGGGTGGAAGGAGGGAGGAGGGGAGATATGTGGATAGTATGTGGAATAAGTAGAAAATTTCTTACTAAAGAAAAGTAAAAAATAAAAATAAAAAATTGAAACAAGAAAAAAAAAAAAAAAAGAAGAAGAGTCCTTCCCCCAACTTGGCAATGCAAAACCCTCCCCTTCCTTTTGTGGCAGGCCTGTGCTGTGGACCACAGCCTCCTCCCTTCCTCGACCTATAAGACTGGACCTCTATTCTGCCGTGTGGGCCTGAACTATCCCCAAAGTCACTACCATGCTGCCGCCTGTCTGTCTGTCCTGCCAGTGCAATAACCACTCTTTCTAGACTCCCTCATCTACTGAGACCTGGAGCTGAGTCCCCACTGTAGTGGCTGGAGTGAACAAAGAACTCGCCACAGTGCCTGTCTCTGTAGTCCCTTCTCCAGCCATAACTTTGTCTTTTAATAGTATATGCTACCAAAAAATTTAATAAAAATAGTCGCAATTTTCAGTGTGGCAAAAAATTATATATGCAACCCACATTCTATTTCTGTTAGACGGTGCTGGTTGCTAGTGCAGGCGAGCAGGCGACAGCTGTCAGAACCGATCCTGCTGCTGCCTGGCCATGCTCGTTCACCTACTGTTTTCTGTGGGTGCTAAAGGCCTGCTGCTGTATTGTGACACGAACTGTATGTCCTGCAAAGCCTAAAAGCCCATCTGGCTCTGCCGAAAACGTTTTTTAGGGTTTGGCAATCCTAGGTTGCCCTTATGACACTGTTGCAGGGCCCAATCCTGTTCACATTCTGATATTTGCAAGAAAATGGATGCAACTGTAAGGCATTGTGTTAAGAGAAATAAGCAGGTTCAGAAAGAACATGAATGCTTCATGTTTTCTCTCATATGTGGAACGTAGATTTTAAGTGTGTGTGTGTGTGTGTGTGTGTGTGTGTGTGTGTGTGTGTGTTGTAGGGGGATCCTGAGAAGGGAGGAAAACATCATAAGGGATGTGGAGGATGGAGAGGTGTTTCAGTGGTTAACATCACTGGCTGCTCTTGCTGAGGGCCTGGGCTCAGTTCCTTTCATCCACATGGTGGCTCATAACTACCTGTAACTTCAGCTCCAGGGGATCCAAGGCCCTCTTTTGACCTCCATGGGCACCAGGCATACATGGGGAACACAGGCCTACATGGGGTACACAGGCATACATGGGGTATACAGACATACATGTAGGCAAAACATCTGTACACATAGAATAAAATAAACAAATCTTAAAAAAATTAGAAAAAGAGAAAGCAAGCAGAGCTGGAACTATTAGGGGGAAGAGAGTGAACCAGCTGGAGGTGGAGGGGTGGAAAGGGACAGTAGGGAAGGGGACAATTGAGGACAAAGGAGGATGACAAGTATGTGTAATGATGAAACCCAGCACTTTGAATAGAAAACTAAAAAAATTAAACAAAAAGAAGTTTTCAAAGGAGGAAAAAATGTTTGTTGAACCCTAGTCTACACAGCAGGCAGGAAGACTGGGACTGTGGTGGGCTACTAAAGCGTTGGCAGTTGGCGTTTTGTACATCATCACATTGAGTTTTTCCAGTGCTGCAAGGCAGGCCCTGTTTTACAAAGGCAGTAAAAACTGAGGAAAGGTTTCAGCTGAGGGCTTAAAACCCTGTCCTGACACCAAAAACCCTTTCTTTTCTTTCAGTGCTCAGTGGGAAGGCTTGGTTTGCCAGGCTCTTTCTGGCATGGTCTGAACACAGCTCAGTGGTTGGGGACACTCACCCAGTTGTTGTAGTAGTAAGGGTAGTCACTGGGGTAAATATATGCACTCGAGATACTCATATCTGTGATGAGGAGTATGATACCCACTGCTGAGCAGATGGCGCTGAAGATGTTCAAGCCCACGCTGCCATTCAACTGGAGGAGACACAGGGCCAAGGTGGGAGAGGAAGTTGAATATAGCTGAGACATGCAGATTCAGCTGGCACCCCTTCCCCATTTGTACTGTGTTAAATTAGACCACACATCATCTTCACCATGGTAATCATTTATAAAAGTCATAGTTTAATGGTAGGAAGCATTTTATGAGCCTGGACAATGTACGGAAAAGTATGTCTAGATATGTTAAACTTTCCTTTCTGAATGTTTTCCAATAGAGCTCATCTGACTGTAGGATCCTGATCTCTAGAAGACAGTTACTCTGGGTAACCTGCTCATTAAGGAAGCAGAGCTAGTACGCTGGTCCATTGCTAGGGACAAAGAACAAAAAGTTCTTTCCATATGGCTCTTCAGAGTTCCGTTTCTAGATTTCTTAGTGAAGCAGGCACTAGGTCCTTTACTGGCCCCTGCAGGAATGGCCGGGACCTGCTCTATGTGCTATGGGCATACTCGGTGTAGTGTGTCCTGAGTACATGGCAGCTTTGTGTCTCCTCCTGTGAAGGTCTCCTATGCAAGCTAGTCCTCTCTCCCTCTGTCTTTCTTCCCATCCTGACATCTTAACAGTGGTGGCAGCATTGTCCCCCTCCCGCCTGTGTGTGTGTGTGTGTGTGTGTGTGTGTGTGTGTGTGTGTGTGTGTGTAGAGTCCGTGCCTGTACGCAAGGGTTAGCGTGCAGGTGAGTGCCCTAGGTCTGTCTTGGTGGTGCAAGAGTAAGGGAAGGATTGCTTGTCAGTCTTATTCCTCACTGCGACACTATAGGTCCCAAGCTGGGACAGACAGCTTCAGAATGTGACTTACCAGGCAAGAAGAATTGGGCTGATTCTCTGCTGCCACGGAGAGAGATCCTGAAATGATAAACTTGTACACAAGATTGGGAATTTACCACGGGTTAGGCATCAGCATACCTTTCCTTAGGAATCTGATTCTGAGAGCAGATAGTCTCTCACATACAGACTTACTTATGGGAACCCCAGCTCTACAACGGTAGAAAATGTGTGTGTGCTGACTGGCTAAGGGACAGTAATAGGATAATCAGGACTTTAGGACTCACCAGAACAGGTTTTAAAGTCTAGTTTGAAACTTACATCATCTTTGGTGAGTTAATAACCTCTCTAAGTCTCTATTTCCTCATCTGAAAAATGTGGAATTCATCTTTTTAGGCATCATTGTTATAACGTATGCCTTGTATGTACTGTGTCTTGTTCATAGTACTCAGTTGATGTTACCCCATTTCCAGCGTTTGTTTACACATGTTCACCATCTGTGACTTTCCAGGGTTTATATCAGGATTCATGAGGTGTGGGCCTCTGGAGGGAAGAGGAAAAGCATGCTGACTCCTCTGGGTGTTCAGATGGGAGTTCAGCATTAGTCCTTCCTGTTGCATGCCTGAATGGGCTCTGTTCAATCATTTAGATAATGAATGCGAGTCTTGGATGCTGAGCACCACACAAAAGGAGAATTTCTTGCCAATGTTGGTGCTCTGCTGGCAATGTGGCGGAGGGGTCACCTGCCCTTGTTTGCCCGATGTGGTAACAGTGGTGTGAGAAGGAGCGGCTAAGATTCCACACAATCTGCTATCCGCTGGGTTCTACCTGAGGTGCTTTAAGACATGGCTCTGTTGAGAGAAAATCCACATCTTATCATTCATTGATTTGAAGCACGCAATCCCAGTATTTTTAGTATATTTATAGAGTTGTTCAATCTAAGTCGAGAATGTTCTCATCATTGTATACCCAGTAGCAATCTTGTCCATATTTTCCTTTCTCTTCCATCTAGCACTACTGTTACTTCCCTTTAAAAGATGGGCAAAATTTAGGTGTGGGAGAGATACCATTTTCTTCAGCAGTGTAGCCTCTAGTGAGTTTCTGTGCTCTAGGAAACACCCTCTCACCCATGCTCATGCAAGCGACCCTAATTAAATTCAGTGGGTCAAAAGAAAAAACAAACACCACAAAAGCAGGAGGTGGACTAGTTGGGGAAAACAGGGTCAGTAGGAGTGGGGAGAGGGTGAATGAGGGCAGTGGGGTGGGTGTAATCACAATATATTGAACATATGAGCACAATTTGAAAAGTGAATAAAGCAAAATTGAAAATACAGGCAGAATGAGGCTTATGGACTAAACAATTCACTCAAAATCATCAAGCAGGTAGCAAAGTTTGAGATCAGACAGCTTGACTTCAGACTCAATGTCTTAGCCTTCATCCTGTGTTCCCACTTGGGGCAGAGACATAGTTTCCTAAAATGAACAAATATTTGAGTTGCTTCCCTTCCCAGGAAAATGTCCCCCACCCCCCTTTTTTTCTGTCATTGGGGAAACAAGTTTCAATTTCACAGCCTTTCCCTTATAGAAATGTGTTAGGAAGCAAGGGTGGAGAGTTGGATTTTCATGTTCTTGTTAGTCCTCTGGAGAGGTTCCTTTGCTCTGGAGGAGGGCGCTGGGAACAGACGGGGACTAGAAAGACAGAGCTGGAGTGAGAAGGTGACAAGGAACAAACAATGGCAGCAATGAAACATCTGAAGACACAGGGGGACAGCTGTGAGCTGAAGGGCCAGCAGGGCCTTTGGGATGTCAGGGCACTTTCTGGTGTTCACCAGCACCCAGGGGAGGCCAACAGGACACAGCAAGCCAGTGAGTGGCTGTGACACTGAGATGTTTCAACACAGGTCTGTCTACGAGCTCAGGGATCTGTAGAGGGTTGGGAGAGAGAAGAGGGTTGAGCTCCAAGTCCGGGTCAGTTCAGAGTCCAAAGAAACTGCAGCCTTGAAGGATGGATGAGTCATGAAGAGGACTGAGTCATGAACATGGGTCAGAACAAGAGGGAACAGGTTCTCTGAAGGATACATCCTTATGGCTCTGCAGGCTTGTGAGGCTGAGGGGATGGCAGAGTGCCAACCTGTTTTCTTTTTATTGTCTAGGAAAGGTTGGCACTGATCCACTTCTAAGATTGTTCTGAAGTTTGGATATTTATGGGAAAATGTATTTGAGTCACAGGTAGGTGAGGGAAAACAAAAAGGAAAGGAAGCTGGGGAAGAGCTGTCTCTCTCTGTCTGTCTGTCTCTGTCTCTGTCTCTCTCTGTGTACATGTGTATTGGGGAGGTACCAGGAAAAGACTCAGAGAGTCCAAAGGCAATAAACTGGCATACAGGAAGGATTGTATTTTCATGGAGTCACAGATCACCTCAAGAATCTAATAAAAGCCACGGACCTTTTCAGAGAAAGAATGCATAGCTATCATGCTAATCATTCCACTAAAATGGCCTCTGAGCCCATCTATGGACAGTGAGTTAGACATCTCCACTGCTGGGCCATAGACTCTACTGACTATTGAACAACAACAAAAAAGTGTTTTGAGCTTAGTCTTCTGGGTGTCTATTGAACAATGCCTGAAAGCCTAGCTCCAGTATCGTCTTCTTTGTGAGTTAAATGCTGCTGTTTCTGGGTTGATGATTTACAAGAAAAACCTTGGACGAGAGCAAAGGGAGAAAGAGAGAGAGAGAGAGAGAGAGAGAGAGAGAGAGAGAGAGAGAGAGAGAGAGACAGAGAGAGACAGAGAGACAGAGACAGAAAAGAGACAGGAAGTGGACAAGGCCTGCCTTTTATAAGGAAACAGTGAATGTACACAGGGAGTGCTGGCCCTGTTGTATGGTGTGACTCTAAAATAGAACATTTGGTTCCCTGACTGGGAAGGCTCTGCCAGCGGTCTGAGACATGCCGGGATCCTGGAACCTGGTCCTCCCACAACAGCCCTACTTTGTCACCTAATGGATTACTGGGATTCTCCATTCAACACTGATGACTGGTAAGCCTCCAGCTTCTGGCCATTTCCCATGAATGAGGCTTCATTTCTCGAGCACAGTCCTTTCCTCGTCTTTTGGCATTTCTCGAAGTCCTGGTACCAGGTGTCTGTGTCTCACTCAGGCTCTCAATCCATCGGCCCCCTGCTTTTTTGGATGATGGTCCACTGAGCAGCTGTGCCTCTTTGTCCTTGCTGAATCTCTGGGATGCTAGAGATTCCAGCCTTTGGACCTTCTCTACCTCACTCATGGGAAATGCTTTTACCTCCCTATCTAGCACTGGATTTAAGGGCTTAATTTATCTATTTGCCTTTCCAGTCAGACCTGGTCCCATACTCCTTCGATACCAATCAAAATGGCCACTTCCCAGCACCCCATATTCTGGTATTTCACAGGACCTTTTCGACTTCTGCCATGGATCTGATAGATGGGAGGGGTCCCTTGCTTTCAAGCTTTCTCTTATCAAGTCCCTACTTCGACATAGCCTTCCACTCTTTCACTCTTGGATCCCCCCCCCCCCCAAACCTCCTGCACTAACTCTGTTGTGTGTGGCATGTTTGCTCGGTGGCATACCTTGGCAGGGCCGCCAAAGGTACCCACTTCTCGCTAGGACCCCATCAGCCTGCTCCACTCGCAGCAGATCTGCTCTCTTTTACCTGTAACAGATCTTCTTTCTCATTCACCGACAGCTTTGCCTTCCATTCAGTACCCACAACTGAGTTTCTGGTGGGACTACCTGCCTCTGACCATTCCCCTGCATGTGAGACTGGCCTCAGTATTTTTTGGACCAGGCAGTTGGGGAACTGAGAGAGAATTTTCCACTTTCTTTCTTAGGAGCACCTGGCGGTGCCACTACTGACTTAGGTTTTGGTATTTCTTCTTCCTCCTCCATCATTTCTTGGCTACTTTCCTCTGTGGCCTTCCATCTCCTGAGGAGCCACCCCCTGGCTCTGTGTTACTTTTTTTCTTTGTGCTCCCAGGATTCTTCTTGGGACATTTTTGTCTCTCCATTTTCTACAACAGGTTCTGAAAGTTCCATGCTAACAGCTGAATTTGAATCTTCATACAATAATGACTGTTCTTGAGAGAACTCCACAGGTGCTGGTTAAGAAAATTCTTGTGAGCTCCAGGGAGTGGACTTGGATTCACCTGGAATGACATCTTGCCAGGTCCAAGAAGCACCAGATGGCTACACAGAGCCTGGACAGCAAAGTGAAAAAGCCAGCTACCCCAAGATGTGGCCAGCACCCTAGTTTTTTCAGGTCACCCAAAGATATTTGACACCACCCCAGGCCAGCAGGAAGCAGTCTCAAGAACAGGGCACCCTCATCCCTGCCTCACCTGCTACGCCTTTCTAACTCTTAACCTTTTTATAATAAACAAAAGGGAGGAATGTTAGCATTCAGGCATCTGTACTGGCCTGCCCTCAGGGTCAGTATACAGTATACATCCCCAGCTGCGGCCACTAAGAGCACCCCCTGTGTGCATTCGCTATGTTTCCTTATAAAAGGTGGGTCTTATACACCTCCTGTCTCTTCTCTCTCTCTCCCTCCCTCTTTCCCTCTCCCTCCCTTCCTCTCTCCCTCTCTCCCTCTCTCCCTCTCCCTCCCTCTCTCTCTTTCCCTCTCTCTATCCCTGTTTCTCTCCCTGTCTTTCTTTCTCCCTCTGTCTGCCTCTCCCTCTCTTTCTTCCTCTCCCCCTCTCTCTCCCCCTCTCTCCTCTCTCTCTCCCTCCCTCTCCCTCCCTGTCTCTCTCTCTCTCTCTCCATGTCTGTCTGTCTGTCTGTCTGTCTGTCTCTCTCTCTCTCTTCCTTCTCTCTTGTCTCCGGGGACCAAAATCTGCCCCCCTTTCTGCCTCTTGTCTCCTCTCCCCTCAATAAACCTCCCAGTGGGCCCTGTTGTATGATGTGAATCCTTTCTGCTGTTTTTAAAATACAATAGATACTACCTAGATCATCTAGGAAGACATTCTCAGTGAAGAATTGTGTACATTTATTTGGCCTGTGATCATGTCTGAGGAGGGTTATCTTAACTGTTAGTTGATACGGGGAGATGAGAGTCACTGTGGGCAGCACCATTCCTTAGACAGGGGTTCCTGACTATGTAGGAGTTGAGAACATGAGTTGAGCCCAAGCAAGCTTGTAAAGTGAACATGCACGCATTTGTTTCTCTTTGTTCTTGACTACAGCTGTGATGTGACTAGCTGTTTCAAGTTCCTAGCACCTTGACTTCCTTTCAACGAAGGACTGTAGCCTGTAGCCTGGAAGCTTAAGCTAAAACAAATCTTTTCTCCCCCTATGCTGTTTTGTCAGGCTATTTTTATCATAGCAATAGAATGAAACTAAAACAGGGAGGTATTGGGGAAGGGAAGGGGCCAAGTGGGAGGGGAGCAGAGGAGCAAGAGATGGGGAGTGCCAGGAAGAAGACAAGTAAGAACCAAGTCTGAGTGAAAGTGCCATAATAATCCCATTACTTTGTAGCTAATTTAAAACATCACCACTGCCACCACCAGCACCAGCACCAGCACCAGCACCACCACCAACAACAGCAAAGAGGTTGGGACACAAGACAGGCACAAAGGGAAGACACCAGGGGAAGATGGCTAGCTGTAAGGTTAGGAGAGACCACAGTGGTGACTACCAGCTGACATTCTGGTCTTGGATTTGCGGCCTTCAGAACTGGAAGATGACACAGTTCTGTAGTTTGGAGCTACCAGCCTATGGCACTTTGTTTTAGTCCTCCCCAACTCCTTCTCCAACTAAGATATTTGAGCAAGAACCTCCATTTTTCTGAACAGCTTGGGGAGGTTGCCCTGAGCATCAGACTGGAGCTACTCACCCAAATGCCTCCCCAGAAGGGGAAGCCTCCGTAGAGGGAGATAGATGTAAAGTACCCAGAGAGGTTGATGATCATGATGGAGCCTATGCCAATGTGCAGCAAGCCAATCAGGATCTGGATGGCCTGTTAGGAGAGCCACAAGCTGAAGCCTTTGCCTCTGAGCCCTGATCTTGCCTTTCCTTCTACTTCCTTTATATTTTAATACCCATTTGGTTTCCCTGGTCTAAAAATAATATGAGAAACAATATAATAAAATTAAAGCTATCTATAATCAAACCCTTCCTGGAGAAATCAAGCATGACATTTTGTTATAATCTTCTGTTTTTCTTTTTCAAACATGTATCTTGGTAACATAGAAACAGTGTCTCTGCATTTTATTAACTTAATGCTTTATCATGAGCATATCCTAGGGTCATTAAATTTTCTTTGTATGTGTGAGTTTTTACATGTTTATATGTGTATGTACGTGCATGTGAGCATGTGTGTGTGTGTGTGTCCTGCAGACATGCTGTAAAAAGCATATATATTGTTTCCTTAAGTTTATACTAGTGGTACATTAATAACATTTCTCGGAGTAAGACCCAATCATTGCACAGAGAACTTCCTTGTTCCCTTCATAGTTCCATAACATTCTGTTTGTTATTAGTACAATACAGTGACTTGACCAATGTTAAATTGATGGATAGTATACTGGTTAATTTTAACTGTCTACTGGATACAACATGGAGTCACCTGGGAAGACAGTATTGACAAGGACTTGTCTAGATTAGGCTAGATTGTGGAAATTTATGTGGGGGATTGTCTCCATTGCTCATTCATGTAGGAAGATGCCGTCCATTGGTCCACTGTGGGCAGCACTATTCCCTAGACAGAGGTCCTGAACTGTATAGGCTAGGAGAAAGCTATGTGAGAGCTAGAAGGTAGCATAGAGGTATTAGTTTCCCTCTGCTCTTGCTGTGGATGTGATGTAACCTGATTCGAATTCCTGTTTGACTTCCCTGGTAACCTGAAAGTGTAAGCCAAAAGAACTTCTTCCTCCCATCTGTTGCTTTTCATCAGAGTATTTTACCTCGGCAACAGAAACAAAACTAGAATAGATAGTTCTGTTGTGTCCATCCTTCTGTCTCTACAAGCCACACTGCAACAAATAAACTTAGAGGTACCACATTTCTTGTGCATCTTGACTTATTTGGAGGCTGAAGTCTCAGAAATGGACCACTGGAGGCTTTTTAATATACAAGTTGCCTCTTTTTAGACTTCCCTAAGCAGGATTAGAGCATGAGCTGGGTTGGAACATGGGCTCTGGGTCAGAACCAATGTTTGTCATTTGTGGACTGTGCAATGAAGTAGCTCCCTTGTGCTATTTAGGCTGGCCTTTCAGCAGTTGCTGCTTGTCTGGCCTGCTTGCTTCCTTTCTGCTTTGGGCAAAGACTTGATTTAGCAACCTTGGGCTTCATTCCACCTTGGGAAACTTTGTCCTTGTTGGACTGTCTTACTTCCTAAGCTATAGCAAGTAAATGCATAGAGGCAAAAGGATATACATTCAAGATTACTGCTTTTTGTTTTTTTTTTTTTTTAAATTCTTTTTTCCTAAATGCCCCAAATCAGAAACTACAAGGTTGTATACTGAGGTTCCTTGTGATATAGAGATTTACAACAGACCTGGGTTTGGCTAAGCCAGCCCTACCTGCTTTATTTGAAGTTTCTTTTCTTTCTTTTTGTTTGTATTTATGTATCTATGTATGTATGCATGCATGCATGTATCTATGTGTGCATGTATGTATTAAGTGTGTGCACACATGTATTTATACATGTGTAAATGTTCATGCATGAGTGTGAGTGTGTGGTTCCTTGGGCACTACGCATCTTTTGTGTGTGTGTGAGTTATGTGTGTGTGTGAGGATGTGAATGATGAGGCTGACATCTACCTTGAATATCCTTCTCCAGGATCCATTTACATTTTTTTCTTTGAGACAGGGTCTCTCACTAGCTCAGAATTCACCAAATAGGCTGGGCTGGCTGGCCAGAGAGCTGCAGGGATCAGCCGGTCTTTATCTTCCTGGTTCTGGGATCACAGTAAGCATTCCCACAGCCAGCTTATGTAAAGTGGGTTCTAGGGATGGCACTCAGCTTGCAAGCACTTCACTAAACACTTTGCTAACTGGGCTATCCCATTCTGCTGCCCCTTATTTGGCATTTCTATTCATCTATCTCAAGCCCCTGCCTTCCTCAGCATGGCCTCGGGCTCCCAAAGTGAACTTTTCACTTACCCCCAGGACTTTGCCATTTTTCAAGACTTTCTGTGCTGTCACCAAACCAGCTGGATTCCCAGGAATTACATGGATTTGAGGCTGGTTGCTTGGATACAGAGGCACCTGAGTCACAGTTCCCGGGACCACAGGGTAACCGTTGTGGGGTGCCACCACATATACAGAATTGACTGGGGGGCCTGGTGGAGTCATTGGATTCATGCTGATGAAAAAAACATGTACAATAGAATCACTCATCATTTATATACCTGTGTTTTACAGTTTTAAAAGGACTCAAGAGGCAGGGAGGCAGCTCCATCCGTAGCTACTTGCCGCACAAGCATGAGGATATGAGTTTGGATCTCTGGCACTGTTATAACCTTGAGTTGACTTAGCAGGTGAAGGTACTTGCTGCTTGATGACCTGAGTCTGGGCCCTGGGACTCACATGGTGGAAAGAGAAAACTGGTTCCCCAAAGTTGTCCTCTGATCTCCAAGCATATTTAGTGGCACATGTGTGGCCATACACAATAAGTAAATATAATGTAATAACAATAATTAATAATAAAAACAACTTTGTTGTTATTGTCTTTATTGCCAGGAGAGACAGGGAATCTCTAGGGATAGCTGATAGCCAGTGTAAAAGATAATATGGAGAGTGAGTGAAGAAGACATCCTACATAGACCTGTGTCCTCTATACATATGTGCTTGTGTATCTGCATATTTGCACACACATAGGACATTAAACACTTTAAAATAACTGGGAATGAAGCCAGGTGTGGTGGTGCACACCTTTAATCCCAGCACTCAGGAGGCAGAGGCAGAGGCAGACATATCTGCATAAATTCGAGGCTAGCCTGGACTATAGATTAATTCCAGGACAGCCAGGGTTACACAGAGAAACTCTGTCTCAAAAAACCAAAACAAAACAAAACCAAAAACCAGCCAACTAAGCAACCAAATAAAAAAACCCAACTGAGAATGACTTTTTCTTGAGCAATTCAACCCGTGTATTTGCTAATCCCAATTTAGAGACAATGTTAAACTTTTTTTACAGGACTTGTTGGGAATGCCAGGCAGCCAATGCTTTACAAGGCATTTCTTTCGATCTTAACCCCAGTCCCAAAGATAAACAAAGTAAGGCCCAGCAAGATTAGCTGATCCTGGAAGACAGGCTATGCCTTTTCCCTCGTTGCATGTCTCCAAGTGTTTTGGTCTTTGTTTGCATACATCAGAATCATCTGATCCTGAAGTGGCACAGTGGAAAGACTCTTGGGGAACATTGAGTTCAATTCTCTTAGACTTTGGAAAAGAAACCAAGAGTGGGACTTCTCCAATGTCATGTACATATTAGAAAAATGGAGGTCATTGTGCTCAAGAAAAGTCCACTATCAGTGTAGTGTGTGCGTGAGTGTGTATGCGTGCATGTGTGTGTTTTGTCCTGCTCAGTTTTCTAGGGCTATTAAAGAAGTTACATTTATCTATCATCATCATCATCATCATCATTATTATTATTATTATTATTATTATTATTATTATTATTATTTTGTGTGTGTTCCATGTCACACATTTGGAGGCAGAGGGTAACTGGTGGGAGTTGATGCTCTCCTACCGTGATCTGGTTCCTAGATCTCAATCTCGTGTCATTAGACTTGGCGGCAATAACCCTTGCCCACTGAGTTCGTATGCCTTTAACATTTTCTTTCCTTCTTCCACTCTACTGTTGGAGCAGCAGACACAATAAACCGAGTTCAATATATCCTTCTAACACCTTCCGTCCACTTACATTGCCTACGTCTCACTTGACACAAACCCCTTATCTCTGCCCCTCAGTGAACCATACAAATACTTGATCATGGACACTCACCTTACTGTGCCTGTTGCCAAGTAAGCCTCTCCGGCTCCTGTTCCCGACTCTGTGCTGTGGAAAACTTACTTCCCTAGAGAATGGCTGCACCCTGTACAGTTGGACGATTCATTTAGAATGATCCAAAGTCCACTCCACTTCTTTCCTGGGTGAGGGCTGGGTCAGCAGATGTTCAGTACTCCCACACCCACATTTGCTTCCTGCTTTAGTCACGGAATCAATTAAATACAGTTCCATTTGTCAAGGGTTTTATGATGCCTGAAGGGATAGACAAGGTCGAGCTGGGTGCACAAGGAGACAAAAGAATGACCTGGGCACTCAGGACTTGATGTACTGGGCTGAGATAGAGGACAGGATGCCATCAATTTCACAATCAAGAGATAGGTGATCCCAGGAGAACACAGAGATGATTAATTGGCAGCGGAGTGCTTAGATATTTGAAATCATTGAACTGAAAGGAGAAAAGTTGGAACCAATGAATAAAATGAGACTTGCACTCAACCCCTATATATATTTTAAAGATTTTATTTATTTTATGTTAATGAGTGTTTTGCCTTTATGTATGCTTGTCTACTATGTGTGTGCCGTGACTACAGAGGCCAGAAGAGGGGCACTGGGTCCCCTGGAGCTGTTACAGATGGTTGTGAACTACCACGTAGGTGCTGAGAATTCCTGTTGGCATATGAGAGACACTCAGAATCTCACCGACTGAACACATGGAGACAAGGGGCTGACTGGAGCTTTGTAAGT
Organism: Onychomys torridus; assembly: GCF_903995425.1. Classification (NCBI taxonomy): domain Eukaryota; kingdom Metazoa; phylum Chordata; class Mammalia; order Rodentia; family Cricetidae; genus Onychomys; species Onychomys torridus. Next base: position 129,941,616 of record NC_050443.1, read on the forward strand.
CGGCCAGGTGAAAGAGCATTATAGACAGAGGCTATGGAAAGAGACAAAGCCTAGGAGAGAAGAAAGCACAGGACAAGCTTTGGGCAGGTTCACACAAGGCACACTGAAAGTAAAAAGGATGAAAAACCTGATGCAGCCAACCTTGTGAATATCCGTTTCTACCAGGTTTGCCCCTTAGCTTTTGTTTAATTAAATTTTTTATTCATTTTGCATACCAACCACAGATCCTATTCTCATCCCTCCTCCTGCTCCCTTCCACCTAACCCCTCTTCTTGCCTAAACCCCTCCCGCACTCACCCTTCATTCCCTCCTCTAAAAGGGTAAGTTCTCGCATGGGGGAACAGCAAAGCCTGGTCCCTCCCCTCTGCATCAAGACTGAGCAAGGTGTCTGACCATAGGTAATGGGATCCAAAAAGCCGACTCATGCACCAAGGATAGATCCTGATTACACTGCCAGGGGCCCCTCAAACAGACCCAGCTACGCAACTGTCTCCCATATGCAGGGGTCTAGTCTGGTCCCATGCAGGTTCCACAGCTGTCGGTCTAAAGTTTGTGGGTTCCTATGAGCTTGGTTCAGTTGTAGGTAGCTCTTTATTAGATCTTATCTGTGGGATATTTTCTCCAAATTTGGCAGTTGTTTATTGTGTGTGCATGTGGTGTGTGTGTATGTGTGTGTGTGTGTGTGTGTGTGTGTATGTATGTCTGTCTGTGTGACTGTCTGTAGGTCAGAGGTCTATGTTGGATGTCTTTCTCTATTTCTCTATTTCTCTATTCTCTGCCTTATTTTTTCAAACTTTTCTTTAGCATGTATTAGTTAGTATGGTGATAGTATTCATAATAGTTGTTATAAAATATTAAATATGCAATATTGAAAGACAAATATGTTTGTTTATTTATTGTCCTGTTATATTTTATATTTTGAAATATGGAAGCATATTTTAAATACTCTTAAGGCATTTATTTTTTAAAACTTTCCCTGCCAGAATTTCACATTAGCTTAAAATTCATTTCAGTCTTTACATTTCTCTGAGGTTGTCACCTCAGTGTGTTACAAAACCCCCTTCTCCATCAGTCAGTGTGACCAGCATCCACATGAAGGGCCCCATGGTTGGCCTCTCTGTTTCCCTGGAGAACCAACTGGATGTTAATACTGCTCTGCTATGATTTTGAGTGAAGAATTAGGATGTTCCTCCTGTGGGCCCCCTTCATCAGGTATCACAAAACCTTCATCTGTGGCATAAAGAATATCTACAATCCTATGCAGTACAGAGTCATTTTCCTCTTAGAAGTCTCTCTCTTTCTCCAAGTCTTCAACAGTAAGCTTCAATACTTGGACCTGCTGCATCAGTTCAGCTGCTTCTTTGTCCCCATTGCCCACACCAGGATTCTTTTGCATCACTCCTGGGCCAGCCTTAGGAGCTGCAGTAGTTCTCTGTGTTGCAATGGGTCTCTGTGGAGCTGCACTGCCAGAGCTGAGAGGTTTCTTTGGTTTACTCAGAGCTGGAGTGACAAGAGGAGAATCCACTGCAGTTTCTTGACCTTGTCTGGCAGCTACAGGGTCATACTCTTTTCCATCATAATTTGCATCAAATAACTTCTTGAACTACTGAACGAATTCAAAATTGTCCTAAAATTTTCCTTTTACTAATTTATCCACAGGAATTATTTTGTCAACACCCATCTTCTTTGAAACCTCCTTGGAGTATTTTGAAGTTCTAGATAGATAAATGTTCTAGCTTAGCTTGGAATTTCACTTTCTTCAAAGCAATGGAGTCAGGGAAGAGCATGCAGTATGCAGCCCCTGAACACAACTGTTCTGTCTTTGTCAGATTCAACTGCAGAGATTCATTGATCCAAGCCAGCATGTCATGTAGACTTAGAGTATCACTGGTGACTGATGTCGAGTACACATTCACTGCCATCTTTGGCTCTTGGGGAACCCATGTCCTCTGACAGTGCCTGACTCTGGTTCTAACTTTGTCTTGTTCAACTGTCAGACACAAATATGTATATTTAAAAACAACCTTTGTTGATTTTTAAAAAGGTTAAATGAAATTAAATGAGTTCCTGTGAGGTTGGAGAGGTTATTCAGTTGGTAAGGTGCTTTGTAAGCTTGAGGGTCTGAGTTCAAGTCTCAGAACCTATGCTGAAAAAAAAAAAACAAAACAAAAACAGGTGGTGGCATGTGCTTGTAATCTCAGCTGTGGGACAGGAGAGACAGGAAGATCCCAGGGCTCACCAACCAGTGAGCTTAGCACATTTGGGGAGGTCCAGGCCAGTAAGAGACCCTGTACCAAAAACCAAGAATTCAGCATTCTAGGAATGACACCTGAGCTGCCCTCTGGCCTCTACACCCATGTGCACATGTGTGTATATGTGTACAAGAGTGCATACACCTATGTGTTGTGGAATATTACTCTAACTATGTAAAGGTGTGTTACATTTGTGTGTGCTGCATTTGTTTAACGATGTAAAGATGTGTTGCTGTGCCTGCCTAAGGCAGCTGATTGGTCTCATAAAAAGCTGAATGGTCATTAGCTATGAGTAGAGAGTTAGGTGGGGTTGGTGGGTAGAGAGAATAAGTAGGAGGAAGAATCTAGGCTTGAGAGAGAACAAAGGAGAAAGAGAGGGAGATGCCTGGGGCAGCCAGCCAGCCATGGAGGAAGCAGGAAAGTAGGACACACAGAAGGAAAGAAAGGTGAAGAGCCCCAAGGAAAAACACAGATGAAGAGAAACAGGTTAAATTAAGTTATAAGAGCTAATGGGACAAGCATAAGCTAAGGCAGAGTATTCATAACTACTAATAACGTCTCCGTGTCTTTATTTGGGAGCTGGTTGGTGGCCCAGAGAAAGCCTGCTACACCTATGCACACATAGGTCAGAATATGGTCTTCTTTCTGTAGACTGTATTCTTTAATCTAGGTGGGATTCTGGAGGGCTCTAGGCGCCCTAATTCTAAGCAATTGATAGTGGCACTGATGGCATTTTTGGCCACTTGCTGCATCTTGATACCGACTCACCACTGCAGCATTTTGATGAAATGCTTTGGCATGCTTTGTTCCATGTGCTGCAGTGATTCTCAGGAAACCCAAGGCTTCTGTGCTCATCTCCCACTAGGCTCTACAGTGGGGCCTGAAGGCAGGAGGGAGTCCTTTTGCTTCTTGTAAACTCTACATTTCAGGGTGGTTTATGGGTCTTCCTGAACGACTGGGCAACAATGTCTTGAAATCCATGGATCTTGTCATGATTTTTCTAGAGCTGGCCAGCAAATCTTACGTCTACCTCAAAGCCTAACACTGGGAGGTGACATCCTCCCATAGCACCCACAAACTTCACAGCTTCTCATCTCACCCAACTTTGGAGAGAAGAGCAGTTCAAATGCCACTTTCCTGTGGTGGGATGGCTGGGTGAGAAAGTAATCTCTCTTTGTAGACATCCGCCCTTCTGGAGCAAACACGGTGAAGCTTAGGGTGAACACGCGCCCATCTTTGCTTCTGGGAGCTCTTGGATGAAGTACCATAGACTGACTGACTTAGAACAGTGGAAACATACCATCTCACTGTTCTAGATCACAATGTTATCAGCTTCAGGCTCTCTTGGGACACTGTTAGAGTGTATTCTGAAGGCCACATGTATCCCAGGAGAGCTGTGAATTTCTATGTCTCTTCCTGAATTCTGATGGTTTCCTACTGATCTTGGCATTTCTTGACTAGTAGAGGCATCATTCCAGTCCCTCCCTTTCCACAACCCTCTTCCTGTGGGTCTTCCCATAATCTCCCTTCTTTGCTTGCCTGACTCTGTGTCCAGATCCCCACTTTTGAAAGAGAACCTTCTGCAATGGATTAGATCTCACCCTTATAACATTTTCACTTCATTCCCTTTCTTTCTTTCTTCTTTGTGGTTTTCTAAGACAGGTTTTCTCTGTGTAACAGCCTTGGCTATCCTGGAATTCCCTTTGTAGACCAGGCTGGCTTTGATCTCAGAGATCTTCCTGTCTCTGCCTCCTGAGTACTGTGATTAAAGGCATGTGTGATCCCTGTCTGGCTAAGACTTTATTTTTATTAAAGTTATTTATTTTTTGGGCATGGTGGCACATGTCTTTAGTCCCAGTGCTGGGAAGGCAGAAGCAGGTGGGTCTCTGTGAACATAAGGCCAGTCTGCTCTACATGCTAAGTTCTAGGCCAGCTAAGACTACACAGGGAGACTTTGAAAAACAAAACAAAATGATTCTGTGTTAGTACATTCATGTGTGTGCTACTGTACATATGTGGAGGTCAAAGGACAACCTGTAGGAGTTCTTTCAGTCTACCATGTGTGTCCCAAGGATCAAACTCAGGTTGTCAGACTTGGTATCAGGCACCTTGATCTGCTGAGCCATCTTGCTGGCCCCAGACTTTATTTCTAAGTAAGGTCATCTTCTGAGATTCCAGGTGCTAAAACTTCAACATTTTTTTTTTTTTTAATTGAGAACACAAACCTATCACAATCTCTTATAGAAAGCTTTCAGAGATGGACTCTGGTCAGCAGTATTGGGAAGAAGGAAACATTCCTTCTGACTTCCTGAATCACCATAGTTACAATAATGAGAGCTAATGAATGATAATGTCAGCCTGTTGATGGAGTGCTATGAGTTAGCCATGAGCTGTTCTAAGCTGTTTTAGTGACATCATGTAACTCCCCCTTCTACTCTATGGGATAGGAACCCCTCTGCTTTATTGGTGAGCTAGAAGTATTATATACAAACTAGAGTCTTACTATCTGCTACAGCAACTTTATGCCTCTTCCAAAACTAGAATTATCTTTTCTGCAATGAAAAGGTCTCTGCCTTCATAATGTTTTTCATCAACTGAGATAAAAATGAGAAATCACTTCCCTTCATGCTCCAATTTTATTATTATTTATTTTATTAAATTTTCTATTCATTTTACATATCAACCACAGATTCCCCTCTCTTCCCTCCTCCCGCCCCCAGCCTTCCCCTCCCCCAACCCATCTCCCATTCCCATCTTATCCAAGTCAAGGTCTCCTATGGGGAGTCAGCATAGCCTGGTACATTCAGTTGAGGCAGGTCAAAGCCTCTCCTCCCTGCACCAAGGCTGTGTAAGGTGTCCCATCATAGGCACTGGGCTCCAAAAAGCTGGCTCATCATGCTACAAATCTTAGGGGGTAGAAGAGGTTGGTAATCTACAGTGGGTGCACTGTTCTGAATAAGAATGGCCTCCATAGGTTCATATATTGAATGCTTAGGGAGTGCCATTATTTGAACAGATCAGAAAGTATAGTCTTGTTGGAGGAAGTGTGAGACTGGGGGTGGGCTTTGGGGTTTCAAAAGCCCAAGCCAGGCCCAGTGGATCTCTCTTCCTGCTGCCTGGGGATCTAGATGTAGAATTCTCAGCTCCTTCTCCAGTACCATGTCAGCCTGCATCCTGCCATGTTTCCCACCATGCTGATAATGGACTAAACCTCTAAAATCATAAGCCAGCCTCAGTTAAATGATTTCTTTTGTAAAAGTTGCTATGGTCATGGTGTCTCTTGACAGCAGTAGAACATTGACTAAGACAGTGAGGGAAAGAGCCAACTTGTGATCAAATTGCATCCTTTATTAGGGAACTAGGAAAAAAAAAACTGGCAAGGACGTCATTGGAGTGCATTTTCTGTGAGGTGTATTGTAAAACCAAATCACAGTGTTCTCACTTATTAATGTGTTATTCCTCCTTCCATTAACGTTGGATTGGAGCTTCCAGAGAGTTTTTCCATTTTATGTTAAGATGGGGATTCCGATATGGATTTTGAAGATGTGGAACCTAGGGAAAGTTAAGTGTCAGCAAATCAGTTTTAATATCATCTTGAAAATAAAAAGTTGTCCTGAGTTATTGAGTTAAAACTAGACTACACAACAACTCAAACATGAAAACCTGAAGCACGGAGAGCTGAAACTCTGGAAAGACAGCATTTACTGTGCCCCGAGGGAGGCGTCAGAGGCATGCCAGGCCCATGAACTTACAGCATATAAGGTACTATTTAATTACTTACTTGAGTAGTTTGCTTTTGGGTAGAATATCACTATGTAGCCCAAGTTGCCCTGGAATATATGCTCCTTCTGCCTTAGCCTCCTGAATGCTGGAGTACATATATATGCATCATGTTCACCTCACAGGTTTCTGTGAGTTGCAGCAACCCCAAAGCAGTACTCTTTTGAAAAGGTCTTTAACTTTCTGTTATATTATGGTGGCTCTATCAGCTTCAGAGGTCTTGGATGCCATATAGAGGGTATCCTACACTGGCTAGTCTTAATTGTTAACTTGACACAACCTAGTCTCACCTGGGAAGAGACTTTCAGCTAAGGAGTTATCTAGATAAGATTGGTTTGTGGGCATATCTGTGAGGATTGTATTGATTATTTATTGTGGTAGGAATACCACAATTAATATGTGGTGGCACCATGTCATGGGTCAGGCCTCGGTCTGGTTGAGATCAGCCAGCATACAAGGCTCCACATTTTATTCTCTCTCTGCCTTTGACTATGAATGTGGTGCTTGAGGTTCCTGTCTTGACTTTTCCACATTAGTGGACCGCATCCTGCAATTATGAACCAAGTAAACCCTTATCTCTCTTAAGTTTCTTTGAAGCAGGGAGTTTTATCAAAGCAACAGAAATTGAGACTAGAACACATCCTAAGGGAGATGGTATTATTATTGTTTTCCCTAACAAACATTTTGTTTTCTTTTTCTGTGTCCTTTAAATGCATTAAAGAATATTATGCTGAGTAAGGACACAAAAAAATCCCCCTAAAATGTGAATATTTAAGAAACCATCTCTTAATCTACTGGAATTAAGGTTAAGTATTCAAAGCTATGCTGAGCAATCTATAGTCCTGATTGTCTGAGAAAACTGATTATAAAGCTAGTATACATAATGTATATAAACCTTCTGTCTGTTAAACTTATATTCCTTTCTGTATTCTGCATTATTTAAGTTTAGATATGCAGCACTTGGCTGGTCTATTGGATCACTCTATTAATTATTTTTGTCTAATGCCTTGTTTTCTCTTTCTCATTTCCTTCTAGAATGACCTGGAAACTGGTGAGTTCCTTCAAAATCATCCTATGTGGAATGTCCTTCTGTACGCTGTGAATATGTATTGCTCTCATTGTTTGATAAGTAAAGCTGCTTTGCAGGTGGGGATCCAAGCAGAAACAGGAAAAGAAGGGTGCAGTCTTAGAAGGGTGGAGTCTGAGAGATGCCATCCAACTGCCCAAGGAGCAACATGCCAGTAGACCGGTAAAGCCACAGTCATGTGGCAATATATAGATTAATAGAAATGGGTTAATTTAAGATGTAAGAGCTAGCTAGTAATAAGCCTGAGCCATCAGCCAAACATTTATAATTAATATAAGCCTCTGAGTGGTTATTTGGGAATAGGCAGGTGGAAGAGATTTGTCTGGTTACATCACCCTACCACCATGATTTATCTAGCCCCTTTATGCCAATACCATTCTCTTTTCTATTATTTAGTTCAGAGATAGGCTGGAGGCAGTTGCATGAGAGAGAGAGAGAGAGAGAGAGAGAGAGAGAGAGAGAGAGAGAAGTTTCCTGTTCCTTCAGATGAAAAAGAGCCAGTCTGTGAGGGATGTGACCAGGAGTTATGTTGCCTGAGCCATCTTGGGATCAGTGAAATAGTCTTAGGATGAGGATGCAGATGGCAGAGTGCAAGAACAGAAGAAAGTCCTGTGCCAAGCGTGCCTAAAGTCTTTCTAACTTCCTTCTGCCCCAGGGTAGGATTTTAGGGTGATATAAGAATGCAGGTATTTTTGAGATTAATGATCTATTTTGAAAAAAATTAGGTAAGCTGAAAAGATATTAAAATTATCACCATTACAATCAGTGTACACAGTCCATCATTTTCAGTGATTTTTGTCTCTATTCTTTATCTAATAATGTAGTATGTTCTATTGATTAACTTTATAAGCTAATTAAATTTGAGTTCTTATGATGATATTTCTTACTTAGTCATGGTGTATAAACTTTTCAAAATGTTACTGGATTTGATTTGGTGACTGACAAATTAAAAAGAAAACCAATTAATCTTGATTTGCATGTATGTGTGTGTGCCTGCTTATCTGTATGTGCACCATGTGCATACACTGCCCACTGAGGCCAGAACAGGACATTGGATCCCTTGGATAGACTTATAGGTGGTTGTGAGCTGCTCTATGTGGTCTATAGGAACTGAACCTAGGTCTTCACAAATAACTGCTGAGCCATTTCTGCAGCCTCTGCTTTGGTAGATTGCTTTGATTTTGGTGGTGAGGGTTCATCAGATTGCTCTGCTGTTTTCTTTCCTTAGCCGATTAATTCATGCATTAAATTTTGTTTGTGCTTTTGATGTTGTATCCACTATACCATTACCTAACCCAGGTTACAAGGAATTATATCTATAGTTTGTTCTAAGAGTTTCACAGTGCTAACTCTTAAGCTGAGGTCTTTGTGCATTTTGAATGAACTCGTGTAGCTTGTGTAAGGTAGTGGTTTAGTTTCAATCCAGTTGTCCCAGGACCATGTGAAAAGATCACTTACTCACCAAATTGGTCAGTTTTTTTTTTTTTTTTTTTTAAATCACAGCAACAGAAGGCAGACTAGAACAAAAATTCTAAAATTGTTGCCATGTCGTTGTTCCCAATAGCCATTCCAGTGTCTTTTATTTCTTTACTATTGTTATCAATGTTCATTCATAATTTAGAACATTAAACTTGGTCTCTTTTTTCCTGTTGTCCATATAGCTAAAGTTTTTTTTATTTTTACTTTTAAACAATAAACAAATACACTTTCGGTTTGTTTTTCTGTTCTCTTTTTCTTACTTACATGTGTTTATTGTGTGGAGTTTTTGCATTCACTTTTACTGTAGGGTATTATTTTCACTATCTCACATTAAACTTAGTTTTTAAAGTCAGTATTTTAGTTTTTTTTTCAATAGTAGAAAGTTATTTTTTTTTAATTTGAGACTTTTAAAAATATATTCTTTACAGATACAAATGTTCTAACATTTCCTTAAAATTTCTTATGCTCCTTCCTCCTTTCCTTCCATCTCTCTTCTCCTTTTGTGACCCCTCATAATCACCTTTTGGCACTCCCAAAGGCGTTTCCCAAGTGTCTGATGCTCTGTTCATTTTTCTGCATTTGTTTTCGTCCTTTGCCACTGGTGATAATTGAAACTGACCTGCCTTCAAGTTGGTATTTTTTTCTTCTAGCTCAAATCTTCTGGTTGCATTAAAATTTTCAACTTTGCTGTTGTAATTTTCTACACTGAGAATCTGATATTTCTTAAAGAGTTTTGGTGTCTTTATTGTAGGTTAGATATTGCTATACTTTTAGATTTTTTTGAAGATTACTTTTGTTCTTTTTTTCAAAAATTGAAAATAGATTCTTCTCTCATACCACAATTTCCCCTCCCTCCACTCCTCCCAGCTCCCCTTCCCCCCAGATCAACTCTCCCCCCATTTCTCTTTAGAAAAGAGCACTTCTCCAAGATGTGATAACCTGTTAGAATGGCTAGCACATGACAACTCATGCTGGTGAGGATGCGGAGCAAGGGGGACACTCCTCCATTGCTGGTGAGAGTGCAAACTTGCACAGCTGCTATGGAAATCAATATGGTTGTTCCTCAGAAAATTGGGGATCAATCTACCTCAAGACCCAGGTATTTTTGTTCTTTTGATTGGTCAAATTTTAAAATAGCTGAGTAAAAAATTTTATGTTTAAGTCTAGGGTTTAGGCTTCCCTAGGAAAATAATCAGTTGACTTACTTATTTTTCTCCATTTGTGAAGAGTGTACTTTGCCATTTATTTACATATCTCAAGTGGCAAAGTTGGGTATAGATTTTCTTAATTACCCTGAGCTAATAAAATTCCTAGCCTTTGTTGAGGGCTTTTCTCTGTTTCTCTTCAGGCTTCTGTTGGGGCCAGAGGCTGATATTGGCATGCTGCTCTCCACCTTATTTGCCTGGTTATTCATCTTACACAGGTCCCTTCTCATGGAATTTGATACTTGATGTGTTTCAGCTTATGGCTAACTGTCTAGATCCCCTCCCTCCCAGGGAGGGTCACAGATGCCTACCACCACACCCACCTTTTCTTTCACATGCAAGTTGGGACTGGAATTCAGGTGGCTATGTTTGTATAATCAGGCACCTTACCCTCTGAGCCATCTCTCTGTTCTCCATTACTCACCTTCACCCCAGAGTTTCTCTTGATCAAACACTTTTCTGAACCAGTAGGCCACTATGATTGCAACGATCATCTCTGACATGGTACATAGGGCAGAGATCTGCAGAAGCATCATGCCAGCCATCTGAGGTAGAAAAGAAACATTCCTTGTGTGAATAAAGCCTCTGAGTACTGTGAGAAAAGCATTGCTGGGTCAGAATTCATAATTCACCCTCCCAGCTCCAAACAGCTATGGCCATTTCAAGTTAGTTGCTTCATTATCTATGCAGTGGCTCTCTTGCTAAGTGCTTTAATTCTGTTAACAGCTTCCCACTTTTTACTTCTGCTTTACACATGATAAGGCTGGAAAGTAGAGAAAGCAGAGTAGTACGTGGTTTGCAGAGTAATTTCCTTTTTCTCAGTCCCATTTGGTAGGGCTGATCATAGGATTTGTGTTTTATACTACTCTATTCAGTATATACTGTTTTCTTTATTACACCCTGCTCTAAATGTTACTGCATGAATTTGATAGAGCTATTCTCTCATGGGAAGAGTGAGAACTTACCCAGGGGAATGGGTCATTATGTTAGAAACAATCAGATTCTTTTGGGTTCCATCTTTTTTTTTTTTTCCAAGAATGAATTGTATTTAGAACATCCTATTCTCTTTACAATAACTGATTCTTGTCTGGCTTCCAATAGGGAAGCATTTGTTCTCTTGTATATTTTAAATAGGCAGATGGATTTAATCCATGAAGATAGGTGTGCTGGCTAGTTTATGTCAACTTGACATAAGCTAGAGTCCTTGGAGAGGAGGCAGCTTCAATTGAGAAAATACTTATACAAGATTGGGCTATAGGCAAGTCTGTTGTGGGAGGCCAGCTTCCATCTTTTACAGGGTTCCTATGAGGGGGAGAGAGGGATAAGAGATATTAGGTAGAAAGAGAGATGCAGTGATGAGAGGAAAGATGGAAACACAGGATAGCTTTGGGAGGACCCAATGGCCATGAACTTTATTCAAAAGGGCTTTTTACAACACTGCCAGGGGATAATGCAAAAGATCTATCCCTTGCTAGATACAGTCAAGTGTAGACCTTTCCAAATACCTGGCAAACATGCTCTTGGTCCAATCATGCCCACATGCAGCCCTGATGGGTAAAGCAAGCTCAGATCTCACTAGGAAACATCTGTGGGCTCCCACAGTCTGTATAACATTTTCTTTATTATTATTGATGTGGGAGGGCCCAGCCCATTGTGGGTGGGGCTATCTCTGGGCAGGTGGTCTTGGGTTCTATAAGAAAGCAGGCTGAATGAGCCATGGGGAGCAAGCCAGTAAGCAACACTCCTCCAGGGGCTCTATATCAGCTCCTGCCTTCAGGTTCCTGGCCTGTTTGAATTCCTGTCCTGACTTCCTTTAATGGTAAACAGTGATGTGGAAATGTAAGCCAAATAAACCCTTTCCTTTCCACGTTTCTTTGGTCTTGGTGTTTCATCACAATCATAGTAACCCTTACTAAAACCGTTAGTGTTAGCAAACTCATTGACAAGAATTTCAAAGGTAATAATCAACAGCTCTGTGTATATTCTTGTGTCTTAGCTCAGTTGTTTTAATGCTGTATTTTGTCTTAGTTGGAATAAAACACTGGAGAAGTAGACAGCAATCTACTGGCCTTCTGTGCTAGTTTCCCAGGTATGTTGTGATAAAGCACCATAACATGAATGGCTTCTACAACAGAAATTAACTGTCTCATAGTTCTGCAGGCTAAACCCTCCAAATCAATGTATTGGTGAGACCATGCTCCTTCTAGACACTCTGAAAGAGGGTACTTTCCTCTTCAGATTCTGCAAGCTCCTGGAGTTACAGTGGCATCACTTCAATGTGTCTTTATATTCACGTGGCCATTTTCCTCATGTACCAGCTTTTCTTTTCACAAGAGCATCAGTGATATGGTCTGCCCTTCTCTAGTGTGACCTCAGCTTAACTAATTATAACTATAATGACTCTAGTCACCAACAATGTCACAGTTGCACATACTTAAAAAAAAACCAATTCAACTTATAACTATTTGCCCCTAGTCCCTTCAAGTTCATGTCCTTTCCACGTGTAAAATGTATTCATCTCATCTCAACATCTCTCCAGATTTTCACTTATTACAGCACCAATTCTAAGTTCAAAATCTCTCTAAATATTTATCAAGTCAAGAAGTCCTAAATCTTTCTTGAAAAAAGTTATATGAAAGACTCATACTGTTGTTTGGTAGGGGATAAAATTTCTCTGTACTCATGAAACCAGAAAATAAGTCATTTGATGCTAAGACATAAGGGTGTGATGATATTTTATTTGTGAATGCCAATAAAGCTTATCTAAAGATCAGAAGAAAAAGCCAGCCACTATATTAAACATAAAAGTTAGGCAATGGTAGCACATGCACTAATCCTAGCATTCAGGAGGCAGAGATCCATTCAGATCTCTGTGAGTTCAAGGCCACACTGGGAACAGAGCCAGGTGTGGTGGCACATGTCTTTAATCCCAGCACTAACCATGGAGGTCTGGAGGTCTGTACAGACAGACAGGAAGTGATGTAGCTGGGCAGAGAGAGGAAGTAAGAGGACAGGGACAGAAAGGCATATATGCATGGATGTACAGGAAGTAGGTCTCCTTTTGGCTGAGGATTTCTATTGGTAAGGATGTGGCTGGTTTCTTTCTGCTTCCCTGATCTTTCAGTTTTTACCCCAATATTTGGCTCTGGGTTTCTTATTAATAAGACTGTTTAGCAATTTGTCTTACATCTGGCTCTGAATATTTTCTTTAATTTTGCCAAATACAAATAGAATAGATATTGTAACTGTAATTCTTGCTTGATAACTGTTCTATTATATTATATAATTTTACTATGTTAAAGTTAAAATCTTCCTTTTTGATTAGACAGAAAAGGAGAAATACTGTGGGATAATGCTCTTGTACACTGGTTTAATAAAACACTGATTGGCCAGTAACTAGGCAGGAAGTATAGGTGGGGTAAGCAGATGAGGAGAATTCTGGGAAGAGGAAGGCTGAGTCAGGAGACACCAGCCAGACACAGGGGAAGCAAAATGACAAGGTAGAACTGAGAAAAGGTACCAAGCCACATGGCTAAACATAGATGAAAAAAAAATAGGTTAATGCAAGTGTAAGAGCTAGTCAGTAATAAGCCTGAGATAATGGCCGAGCAGTTATAATTAATATAAGCTTCTGAGTGATTATTTTATTAGCGGCTGCAGGTTCACAGTGGGAGGGGGGCATGTAGGAAGGACCCAAGAAACCTTCTGACTACACAAGGGTTGAGCAGACAGGACACACTCCTAAAGTGGGAAATTAAAAGGGGGAAAAGCTCACAGGGCCTAGTCAAGTCTACAACCCAATGGGCCTTACACTTTGGTAGATTTAAAGGCCTGAGAATAATTCTCAGTAGACTTGTCCTCTGGTCCTCTGGGGACTGTCTTTGTTCACTGAGATAGTGGCCCCACTCTCTTAGCCCTCTGGAGCAGTGATCTCAATTTCCTAGCCCTCTGGGCAGTGACTTTACTTACTTAGCTATTGTTATCTCAGCCTATATTACATCAAAAATGAAATATTTACAGCTCAAAATGTGTAAGTTTCCTTCCCTCATTTTCTAATTTTCTTTCTTGTTCATATAGTTAACATATAACTTTTAATGGTGATTTTCATAATTTTACGCTTATGCATTTATCTTTGACTTACTTTTCTATATAGCAAGACCTTTGGCTACTTAAATTTTCTTTGAAATAGATATTCCATTGATTTGCTGCTATTTAAGTTTCATTTTTCCATGTTGACTGATATGACTTCATCCCATAAATATATATGCTGTAAAAGCCAAAGGACCAGAACTCTGTTGTGAGACAGTTTCTTCTGGACATGACAGGGAAGCTGTCCGCATGAAATCTCAACAATACAGTTGCCCCCAAAGAGCTGCAAAATGACAACATCAGTTGACATGCCAAGGGGGAGGGTGGAAATTTCACAAGTCCAACTCCAGACAGGCAACCATTGCTGTGGGGGAGGGGGAAATCAGTTTTCTCCAGGGACACACCATTGATAGGTTATCCAATGCCAAGTGGTCAGCTCTAAATACATGTACATATAAATGACACTAAATTGACTCAAAAGTTTATAAACAATAATGACTGCAGGAGAATAGGTCAGGAAGCCAAGAAGAAGGAGAGAAGAGAGAGACTGGAATAAGAGGTGGGGGTAGAAATGATGTAAATACAGTGTACTTATATATGAAATTCTCAAAAACGAATTGCTTTTTGAGATGGAAATCCTGATGTGTAGTTCAGGTTGTGTCCAGTATCAATTCTTTCTCCTGCTATCTGGTAAGTTTTTCTTTGTGTAAAGACTATATAATTTTATTCTAATATCATAATTAACAACTTTAATATCTATTTCAGCAAGTTCTCTGGCCTTTTCCAACTATTATGTGACTTCTAGACTTTCTTGGCAATTTCCAAACCATTGTTCTTCTATCCATATGTATTAGAACAATTAGAACAATTCCATTGTGCCATTTATAATATTTTTTCAGTTATATCTAACACTATTACTGAGTTATCATTAAAATTGGTACTTACATTTGACCAAACGTATTCAGTTCCTAATGATTCAAAAGCTGGAAACTCAATGCCCATTATAATTAAACCAATGATAGACACCAAACTACTTATGATGTTTGTTACAATTGCTAACATAACCTGCAATAGATGTAAAAAGAAAAAAAAAGGTCATGGATAGAAGAAACAGATTTAAAACATGGTTTAGTCTCTCTGTCTCTCTGTACACGTGGGGATTCTCTGTCTTCCATCTCACCCCAGACATAGTAGGATTGCAGGTGTGGTACTGTATCTGGCTTTATATTGGTTCTGGGGATTTGAATTCAGGTTTTCATGCTTGTACAATGAGCATTCAGTCCACACAGCCATCTCCTTATCTCTTTTATACTAAAAACAACTTGTAAATTCTTACTTTTTGCAAGCTTATTAAAAGAGGTTCCTATCAAGACTTCACCCCAAACCTGTCTAGAAGTTAGTAGCATAAAAGGTTTTTTATTTCACAAGAAGCACATGTGTGCTCATCAAGGTATCACTTGCAATGCCTGCAATATATTAAAGCATCAGAAGCTTACAATAGGGACTGGACAGGTGGTTCAGCAGTTAAGAGCATTGGTTGTTTTTCCAGAGGATCCAGGTTCAATTCCCAGCACCCACAGGGCAGCTCACCACTGTCTGTAACTCTAGTGCCAGGGGATCTGATGCCTTCTGAGGGCATTGTACACCCATTGTGCACAGACATGCATGCAGACAAAACACCCATATATGTAAAAAATAAAATGAAGAAAAAAGAGAGGCTTACAATAATGATAATGAGGAGAAAAAGTTATATTCTCTGATTGTTATGTAATGAAATTTAGTAAGTACCATGATATCGACACATTTCAAGTTTGGGATTTGTCAGGCTTATTCTTGACACTTCACTACTTAAATCCTTTCAGTGGTTCCTAACTTCCTTTTAAACAGCCACCAAAGTGCTTTAAGTGGCATTGTGGACACTGCATGAGCTATGAAGGAAGGTGAGCCTTTGAGAAGGAGCTGGAGTTGTATGTGTTTTGTATAAATGTGTGAGAGACATGCATGTTAGAGAGGAGGATGTGCTATGGCAGCAGGAAGAAGGTATGACTTAATGGCAGTCAACCAAAGCAAAGGATGGGACCTAGGAATGTCAAGTTGCTTAGCAGGAAGTCCTCCTTTTATTTTAAGGACTTTCTTCATTGGTTTACCTCTTCTCCCATTTTTGTGCTTGTATACACAAATGTGTGTGTGTGTGTGTGTGTGTGTGTGTGTGTATGTATACATGTGTATGAACATGTGAGTGGTTGCATGTGGAGGCCTGAGGCTGATGCTGGGTATCATTCATCCTCAATCACTCTTCCATCTTATCTTATTAATTGAGGCAGTGTCTCCCAGTCAAACTTGGAATTCACTGATATAGTTGGTGTTATTATCCAGCTTGCTTTGGAGATTCTCTACCATCTGGGGCTGTAATGGCAGGTGAGCCACCATGCCCACTTGGCATTTATATGAGTTCTGGATATCTGAACTCTGTTCTCATATTAGTTTAGCAAAGAGCTTTAACTAACCACTGAGTTATTTCCTTAGTGCCTTCTTCATTAATTTAATTTTAATGAAAGAAACTTTGTAAATTTCTGCTGTGGAAACCAGAAGGAGATCCCTCTCTGTTCAGTCTTTCAGTATCCTGGCCATGGCTTGCTCAATGAAATACTTTTGCTAAGTATTAAAAATCTAAATCCTACCAGGCATGATGGCACACATCTTTAATCTCAGCACTCAAGAGGCAGAGCCAGGCAGATCTCTGAGTTCAAGGCCAGCCTGGTTTACAAAGAGAGTTTCAGGATAGCTAAAGCTACACAGAGAGGCCCTGTCTTGAAAATCCAAACCAAACCAAACCACCCCTAAATTCTAAGAAGAGGCATCTGTTACACCTCCTCCTTCCCTCCACTGAGGAGATCATTTATAAAAAGTGCTAAACTTATCTGAATATAAAAATGTGGTGCTGAGGATGGATGCCAGCTGCTTCTAGAGAAGGAACCAGGCTGGCTTTGCATAGAAAAGAAACTTAAGCCTTTCTCCTTGAGGTAGTATGGAGGGGAAGGAGGCATCCAGAAATGTTTGGGTTTATAAAAGGCTGCAGACTATGGCTTGGAAATTACAGTCAGGCTCTGCATACCCCCATACGTCAGGAGAAAAAGCCAACATGTTTGGTGAGTTTTCTGAAAATCATCCAATAGGCCATATTTGCTTCTACCTGTTACCATGGTTGCTGCACAGCAAATTCAGACTTCATACAAAGGCAGAGACTGAGGATAAGCTGGCATTGAGTCAGGAACTTGCAAAATCTCAAAAGGGCTGCCAGGGCTTTGCGGTCAACTGTGCTATTGCTCTGGAAGAGCAACACCAGATGTTTAGCCCCATGCACACTGGCTTACAGATATTTTTGGGGTCACCAACTTAGAACAAGGACTATAAAGGAAGATGATGTTAACAGTAGCTGTCTAGGTTATGATAAAAGTTACAAAGGTAAGAAACCCAAACCCTGATTCCTCACAATCATAGTTGCCAAGCTCCTTCTCAGCAAACTGGCCTCTCATGCCACTGTTCTTTGGGGGAGGGGGTGGAAGATAGATCTTTAGCTGAAATGGCAAACAAAGTTTTTTTTTTTTTTTTAAGATTTATTTATTTATTTAGAAGAGGGCAACAGATCTCATTACAGATGGTTGTGAACCATCAAATGGGTGCTGGGAATTGAACTCAAGACCTCCGAAAGAGCAGCCAGTGTTCTTAACCTCTGAGCCATCTCTCCAGCCCAGGCAAACAACGTTTTTTAGTTTGCTAGTGTTATCCATGTTTGTTCAGATTAGTTGGGATGCACAGTGAAGCATTTTGTTTAGGGTCACACAGATAACGCTGGGGGCTTCAGAACCAGAATCCATGTGTGTGACCTTCCAGTGCTGTGACTAACCACAAAGGGCTAGCAGAGGTGGGAGGGAGGTTCTAAGTGAGCAGGGGACTGTTCCTTTTTGGAGGTGTCCTGGTGATAGTCCATAAACCTGGGTTTACAGAAGATCTCTCTCTTTCCATGTTATTTTTTTCTCACCCTCTTTCTTAACAGCCCCACCCCTTTATCAACTTGAACACAAGCTAGAGTTATCTGGGGTGGCATGTGGGATGGGGGGAGAACCTCAAGTGAAACAGTGCCTCCTTCAGATTTTTCTCTAGGCAAGTCTGTAGGGCATTTTCTTGATTAACGATTGATGTGGGAGGGACCAGCACATGACAGGATGGCTAGTGCCACCCCTGGGCAGGCAGTACTGAGTTATAGAAGGAAATGGGCTGAGAAAACCACAAGAAACAAGCCATTTAGTGGCGTTTCTCCACGGCCTCTGCTTCAGTTCCTGCCTCGAGGTTCCTGCCTTGAGTTTCTGCCCTGAGTTCTCTCAGTGATGGAGTGTGACCTAAGTGTTGGAAGATGAAATGAACCCTTTCCTACCCACATAGCTTTTGGTCATGGTGTTTTATCACAGCAATATAAACTTAATTAAGGCACTGACTAAATACCTTTAGACTTCCCTAACTTCTCCTTCTCTCCTTTGAGAGTTTTGTTTTATGACTGATACTACCTTTCGATGCCATGTAGGGATCCATTCCATGAAAACTCTCATAACTCTATCCTTTTTTGCTCATTAGGCATCCCCTTTGCCACACTACCATAAAAGACACATTGAGGTGCATTTTTTAAAAAAAAATAAGTGATATTTTTCATCTGAGCATTATAATGGAAGAGGTGCCCCTACCAATATTTCAGAATCATCAAAATCTCTTTCTATTTGTGCTATGTAACCCTTTGTCTTTGGGGTTGTATCCTGGTTTCCCACATACCTGACATGTTGTAGCATTACCATGGATTACACTGCTGGATCCTGAGTTGATGAACTGTGGGTAGAAATAAGTATTGAGACACCCATGCTCAGAATGGTCCCTCCCCTCAACAGATTCTATTCCTAACGCCAGTGTCATTCTGATGCTTAGAGTATCCCTGGATTTTAGGAAGAAAGTAGTATTAAAATGAAAAAGTTATTTTGGTTCTAAGGAATTCCCTAAAAAAAATTCTACTTTTTCTCTGTTAGAGAGATGAAAAGACATTCAAAAGTTGTTTATTGTTCATTAGATCAGCATGTAGGTGATGGCACTCAGGAATTTCTCAATAATTTTATGAGGGGAAAATAGTGGATCCTTGGCTTGCTTTGATAGTCAGTTAGCAAGTTAATGACCTGAAATATTAGAAAATAAGATGGCTAGTATGGCATCTCTCAGTTACAGGAATCCTCCTTTCCCTCATAATATTCTAGGGAAAAAACCCATCCCTGAAAAATGGTTTCAGGAAACACTTGATCAAATGGCTTTATTTTGCTTTATTTATTTATGGCTATTTTCCTCAAGCACTGTGATGTCTGAGACCTACTAGAACTAGATGAAAGTATGATTATTTGTGGATTATTCAGAATTAACTTTTTTCCTGTGGTATGCCTTCCATTTGCCTGCAGCACTTACAAAAGATGACTTAAATTTCTAAGAAAGATATTAAGAATCTTGCAGCCCAGGAGGATGCAACCTGTTAGGAAAGTGGAGGCACCTTACCTTGGTCTAAAGAAAACCCAGTCATTTTATTGTGGTGCACTCTGTCAGAGTTACTTAAACTCTGCAGAACTTGGCTTCCTGGTTTATAGAGTGGGATGTGAAGAGCTACTGCATTTGATCCTTGTGGCAATAGGTAAAATGAGGTTGAAGTGCTATTGGGAAATGCATGATGCAGTGAGAGACACACCATTGAATATTATTTGTGATTAATTTCTTCCATAAGCTTCCTGTTTATGTCTTGGGCTTAGGGTCCCTTCTAGACACTTTGGTATTGGAGACTCATACTATTCCAGCTTAAGTCATTGATCTTTACTGTACACACCTCTTTTTAGAAAGTTGTCAGTTTTGCAATGCCTTTAGAGGTGAGTCCTTGGAGGAAATGTCTGCCAATCAAAGAAGTGAATGTCAGACCCCTGCTGAGTGAAATGACTACTTGTATGTCTCAGAAGCCTTTCCACAAAGCTCAAGGACTGGGCTGCACTCAGACCTCTATTCTTTTAAGGCTCCATTTTGGTAGAGGAGAATAAGAAGGCGGGGAAGGATTTAGGAAATCTGTTCTCTGTGAAGAAGCTCATCCTTAGGTTAAGCTTTCTGCTTCTAGAGACTTGCTGTTACAGGGAAGTCAATTGTGGCACTAGGCCACATGACTTCTGCATAAATGATCCTTGATCAACAGATTTCTTCTGGATTGAGTGCATCTGTGAACTAAGATAGCTGGAGCAATCATAGCTTTGGGCTTTCCTCAGTATAATTACTTTTAATACAATAATCTGGGCATGCTCCAGGTGGACATCAATTTTAGGGATCTCTATTTAACTTCTTTCAACTCCTCTTGGGCCTCCAAGGCTCTTCTTTTCTTTACCCTTACGTAATTTTTCCAAAAATTGCCTCTAGTTCCTTAGACATTAAACTCATGCTTTTGGGTTTTCACCCTGAAAAGAACAACCTTATAGTTGTTATATAAATAGCCATCCCTTTGTGAGTCTTCTGAATAACAATCCTTTGAAATCTTTTTTACCTGTACATCCTAGCTTCTTGAGATACTTACCAAAACAGGAGACAAACACAAAAAACAATTCTTCTAGGCTCAAATGAGCACTGGAAATCAGTGATTGAGTCTAGTACACTGTTGACCACAGCATACTTTAACCGGTCAATTAGGACCAAATAAATAGAAATCAGTAATGCCACAGTTTACTCACAAATGATCCAGATGCCAACATGTAGGAGAAGATAACAATCATACCGACAGTACCAACACTGTAATCCTCTTCCTCTAGATAGTACAAAAAGAACCAGAGCATCCCCAGTGCACTATGAATTAGGCCAAACATTATTTGTGCAACCTGTGAGTAGAGAAAGCCAATGTAATTATTCAAGGTGAATGTACTAAGGATTGTTTCAGTCTGTGTGGCTCTGCATATTAGTATATTCGTCAAGGCTCTCCAGAGAAAAACAATCAATAAGATGCTGGTTCCAGTCTCTGCAGTATATTGAGGTAGTCATGGAGACCACAGACACCATTCCACTGTGATATCAAACCTTCTGCTTCAGGATGGTGAGTGTTCGAGTATCCACTATTTCTGAGTATTGAAAGAATTACATGTCAAGGAGGAACCCAGGTGGAGACTGTTGTGGCAGCCACTGTTGGAAGGTTTGGATCTTCTTCGCTTGAATGAGAAGGATTTTATTTAACAGCAGACTTCAAGGACAATTATTTTGATTTTGTAGGTGGTTCTAGTTAAGTGAGAAGCAGAGACTTATTGATCTGTCTTTCTCAGAAGGATGCCATGGCTAAAGGAGAACTACTGACCCTGGGGATCTGAAAGTCTCTTTCTGAGTACTGCTCTCCCTCCTAGACTGGATCTTTAGGCAGACTTTAGCAAGAAGATCTATCTCTCGTTCTTCACCCACAAAAACCAGCTATGGACATTTGGCCTCTTCTTACTTCTTTTTCTCTATTCTCCTCTTGTCTGGGTCTTGAAATTTGGTTTCCCTTGTCCTACCCATCCCCACATCCAGTGTTGACCTTTGTCACTGGAGACTAAGCCAGTCTAGGCCTTGTTTTAAAAAAATAGTATTCATGAAGTCCAAAAACCAGATAAAGACCCATGGAACAGTGATGAAATGGGGAAAGAAGTGGGTTGGTACTGTGCTAGTTAGTTTTTTTTTTTCTTTTTCCAACTTGAAACTGGAGTCCACTGAGAAGAGGTACCCTCAGGTTTCCCAAGACACTGGCCTGTAGGGTAGCATGTGGGGCATTTTCTTGACTTATGATTGATATGGAGAGACCACTTCTGATCAAGTATTCCTAGAGTAAGAAAGTGGGTTGAGCCAGGTGATGGCAGCACATGCTTTTAATCCTAGCACTCAGGAGACTGAGGCCAGTGGATCTCTGTGAGTACAAGGCCAGCCTGATCTACAAAACCAGTTACGGGGCTGTTACACAGAGAAGTCCTGTCTCAACAAAACAAAATAAAACAAAACAAAACAAAACAGAAAGCAGGTGGAGCAAACCATGAAGAACAAGCCACTAAGCAGCATTCCTCCATGGTCTCTGCTTTAGCTCCTGCCTTTAAGTTCCCTACACTGGCTTCTCCTGTTGATGGACTGTAACCTGCAAGCCAAACAAACCCTTTCCTCCTCAAGTTGCTTTTCATCATGTTGTCTACCGCAACCCGCAGCAACAGAAAGAAAGCAAACTGAGGCAGGTATCCACAGCACAAGTCCTCCTCTCCACTTGATTGCTAAAATCCTTCTCTACTGAGAATGCCCTTTGTGGAGGGCTGACGTGAGATGCAAATATCTTCAATTTTCTTTTGCTTATTTGGAGATTTATTTCAAATAATGCTTTCCTCGTGTCTTAGTTACTTTTTCTGTTGCCATGAAACAAACAAACAAACTCTGACAAAAGCAACTTAAGAGAGAAAATGTTTTTTTGTTTTTGTTTTTTTGTCTAACAGTTCCAAGGTGCAGTCCGTCATGGCAGGCAAGTCAAGGCCACAGGAACCTGAAGCAGCGGGTCATTTTACCCAGGGTCAGGAAGCAAAGAGAGAGGCATGCTTGCTTTGATCAGTCTTCTTTCTCCATTTACACTGTGCAGAATCCTGATCAGGGGATGCCGCCACTTACAGTGGCCGTGTCTTCCCTGCTCAACTGACATAATCTAGCTAGTCCTTGGCAGGCATGCTCAGGGGTCCCGTCCCTGATGCTTCTCTAGTCTGTCAAGTTGACAGCTAACATTATTGCACCTAGAATTGTTACCAGTTTGTCAGACTGGTTTCCTCCAAGTTTCTGACCATCTAGTTAAACCATCAAAGTCGTAGCTGTGGGTTAGTATCTGATCATACATCTTCCCATGTCTCCTATACAAAATAAGCAAGCAGGTGTAATGCTTGAAATGATACACCTTGGAAAGGTTTTCCTTTACATTTCTCCTTTAGGGGTTATCTCAGCCAGGGGCTGTAGTATTGCAGTTACCTACTTTTGGGAGGTTCTTGGATATCAGGCATAATCATTTGTAAACCAGGGCTCAATTACATTTTCCTGTTAAAATTGATTAATAGGGCCATCAGGCCTCAGGTAGAAGCTGGATGAGAAGAGTTAGTAAGAGCATTTGGGCTGTTTCTTCACATCTTGTTTGCTTGGATTTGACCATAAAACTATGTCCATTTGGTTATAAAGTTTTTTGCTGGGAATGCCCAACTTGCGGCTTGGTGGGTTAGGTAACACCTAACTCACAATGAGCAACTCATTGTGGTTACAGGTCAAGGCCAGTTCAGGCACCCTCTCCACTATTGCTAGGAGTCTTAGCTGGGGTCATCCTTGTGGATTCCTGATTTTTTCCATTTGCCTTCAAATTTAATGATTTCATTTTTTTTAAACCACTGAATAATACTCCATTGTGTAAATGTACCACATTTTCTTTATCTATTCTTTGGCTGAGGGTATCTAGTTTGTTTCCAGGTTCTGGCTATAATGCTAATAAATAATGCTGCTATGAACATATTTGAGCAAGTGTCCTTGAGGTATGATTGTGCATCTTTTGGATATATGCCAAAGAGTTTCTGGATTTTGAAGAAGATTGATTCCCAATTTTCTGAGAACCCACCATACTGATTTCCAAAGTGGCTGTACAAGTGTGCACTCCCACCAGTGGCTGTCATTAATGTTTTTGAATTTAGCCATTCTGACAGATGTAAGATGGTATCTCAAAGTTGTTTTGATTTGCATTTCTCTTATGGCTAAGGACATTGAGCAATTCCTGAAATGTTTTTTGGCCATTTGAGATTCTTCCTTTGAAAATTCTCTGTTTAGCACTGTAGCCCATTTTTTAATTGGATTGTCGTTATTTTGATGTCTAGTTTCTTGAGTTCTTTATATATTTTGGAGATCAACCTTCTGTCAGATGTGGGGTTGGTGAAGATCTTTTCTCATTCTGTAGGCTGCCATTTTGTCTAATTGACTGTGCTCTTTGCCTTACAGAAGATTCTCAGTTTCAGGAGGTCCCATTTATTAATTGTTGCTCTCAGTGTGTGTACTACTGGTATTATATTCAGGAAGTTATCTCCTGTGCCAATGTGTTCAAGGATAATTCCCACTTTCTCTTCTATCAGGTTAAGTGTAACTGGATTTATGCTGAGGTATTTGATCCACTTGGACTTGAGTTTTGTGCATGGTGATAGATATGAATCTATTTGCATTCTTCTCCTATATGCAGAGGACCTAGTCTGGTCCCATGCAGGTCCCACAGCTGTCAGTCTAAAGTTTATGAGTTCCTAAGAGCTTGGTTCAGTTGTCTCTGTAGATTTCCCCATCATGATCTTGACCCCCACCACCCTTGCTCATATAATCCCTCTTCTCTTTTTGATTGGACTCCCAGAACTCATCCTGGTGCTTAGCTGTGGATCTCTGCATCTTCTTCTATCAGTTACTGGGTAATGACAATGAGGGTATTCACTAATCTGATTACTGGCTTAGGCCTATCCAGGTACCATCTCTGCTATTGCTAGTAGTCTAATCTGGGGTCATCTTTGTGGATTCTTCGGAATTT